>NW_006204954.1:24141-25099 GCF_000334495.1 Tupaia belangeri chinensis
TTTCCCTAGCTTGTAGATAGATTGCTCCAATCTGTCTGTGTGGAGAGCCCCAATCTGAGCAAATATGGTGACTTTCAGATGCATGCACAAACGTGCTTCTGTGAGCTTCATTTGGACAGCTATGAAGGAATTTGCATATGAAAAACGCTATCTGTTGTTGTCTATATCTGATACCTATACTGCAGGACAGTATCAGGCTAAAGGAAGCCAAACGTGTTTATCAGATTTTGCTCCAAAAAGATCAGAGAAATTGCATGGTGCCAGCCATTTTCTTTACCAGGTATTACCTCTCTTCCTTGTTTTTAGTAACAGATTCTGATTTCTTAGGTAGGAGGGAGGTATAGCCCCCTAGAATGTTTGTCAGTGGAGTTACTAAGCCAGTTATTAATATTTTTTCCAGAGGGTCTTGTCTCAAGCACTTCTTAATTAAATTCTACAGGAAGAAGGCAAAAATGGGAATCCTGCTGGGACCCTCTGTTGTGTATCGTTCCCTGATCTGTTTTCTGGCCTTGTCCCAAGTCTCCTCATAATCTGTTCCTTGCTCTGGGAACCAAGGGCATGTTTCCTGCACAAAATTTGGGAACTGATGTAACTGCTTGATACTAACTTTATTGCCCTTAGCTTTTAACATATAAGACAACATTTGAACATATGTATCTCAGTCTTAGACAATTATGTCCCCATGTTTTACACCCAACAATAATCAAATCCACTCCTCCTCTTGCTCTATTACCTCTTTATTTTACTCTGATATCTCTTTCTTCTACTTTGGTATCTCTTTTTTTTTACTCTGATATTTCTTTCTTCTACTCTGGTATCTTTCTTCTACTCTATATTCTTTTTTTTAATTTAATTTTATTTTTTTTTACTCTATAGGTTCCTTACCTTACTCAATAATCTCTGGCTGGCTTCAAGGAGTGTCCACTCACCTGACTCTTTCCCTGTAGGCAGGGCACAC
>NW_006204954.1:25130-78282 GCF_000334495.1 Tupaia belangeri chinensis
TAGTCAGGCCACACATTTGGGTGCCATTTGCCAGGACCTGCACAACTCAACACGAATTCTATGTGGGGAGGCTGTGGATTAGAAATAAATGTAAAATAAACACACAAAAATGCACAGTATAGAAAAGTAAGGATAGGGTGGGCCTGACTTTTCTGAATGAGAAAAGCCACAACCAAGAACCAGCCTCAGGTTTATTCTTTTAAAGGGCAGAAAATGGAGGAAGAGGAAATGGAATGCAAAGCCAGTTGCTTTTGGGTATAATCATCTAAGATGCAAAAATGACTGGCACCATGTAATGTCTATGATCTTTTTGGGGAAAATACGATAAACTGTTATTGGTATCAGGTATAGACAACGATAGGCAGATAGCATTTTTGTATGCAAATTCCTTCATAGCCATGCAAATGAAGCTCACAGAAGCTCATTTTTGCATGCATCTAAAGGTTACCATGTTTGCTCAGCTTGGCTGCTCTCAACATCACCACATGGCCTTCTCCTCTTCATAACTTCTCTATGACTGTGTCTTCTTCTCTCACAAGAACACCAATGATTGGATTTAAGGCTCCCCTAACCCAGTGTGATCTCTTCTTAACAATCACATCTGTAAAGACTCTATTTCAAATAAGTTCACATTCTGGGTTTCCAAGTAGACATTAATTTTGAGAGGACACTATTCAACCCACTACTTGTGTCAATTACATTTTCTGCTTTGTGGGATAATGTAACAGAGGGAAATGAAAGAGAACCATGAGGGGAAGTGAGAACTATATGGCCTTTCCAAACCAGGGAAAGGGGTATCAGGAAGGACAGGTCTCATGAGGCCTCTTTACCCAGTGTCAGGTGGGAAAGCCATTTATAAGTCTTCCAGGCAACAACCAAAAGTAAAGCACTTTGGAAAAGTGAAGAGTGACAGGAAGGTGAGGTAAGAACAGAAGCCTCAGAGAGGACCTGAGACCATCTTCTCTTCCCCTGAGTTGAGGCCTTAGCCATAAACATAAAGCAAATTGCTAGAACAGAAGTTGTGTGCCTTTCTTATTTCTTCATCTATAGTTAAAACTGACCAACACATAACAAATATTGAGGAGTTTCAAACCATTCAAAATAGCTAAATGTAGATTTTGTGTGTGATGTGAGTTGAGGCTGCTGATGAGTTAAGGTAGCTGAGAAGGTAATTCTTCTCAGGAAAAGTACATCAACTGTTTGGTTATAAATGGCCAGCAAGTATACTTAACAAGACAAGGATATTGATCAGGAAATAATTGTTTGCTGGAAACAGTGCAGTCTTTTCAATGGGTAATTAAGATGGTGTCACTTGATAACTACTCTAGGGAAAATCTGCTCTTCCAGCTCAGTGTCATTAACCTGGTGTCATGGCAACAGGCTGGCCCTCAGTTCTCCCAGTGGAGCTTTCTTTTATTAATGTGTCTCCTGTTCACAAGTCACAACTTGCTCCTTCTATTGTGTTGCTCCAAACACAAGTGACAAGGTGGAAAGAAGGTGAGGTAGATTTTATTATTTAGCACAAGCTTTCAAGAAAAGCAAAAACAAATAAACCAAGCAGCAGCTAGCTATATTGAAAGCCTCTCTCCTTCCTCCATACAGGTCTGTTTATGTTTATGATTCATGTACCAGTAGCATTAGCATTTCCTGTTAGAAATGCAGGGTCTCAGATCCCTTCCTAGAATCAGAATCTATTCTTTCATGGGACTCCAAGGTGACCCATAGTCAAATTAAAGTTTAAGATGCACTGACAAATACAGACTCTCTTTAAATGATACTATAGCCATCAGTGCCCACAAAAGGTTTCTCTTCCAAAGAACCACTTGTTTTCAATAGCCTTGGTGGCCTGTTAAGATTCCTACAAAAAGTGGGAAAGAAACAGTTTATCCAGTGGGGGTTTCTTAGCATTTATCTCACCTTAGCACCCAGAGACTCGCATTTGTGAATCTGGTGCCATGTTTCAGCAGCACCAGAGAAGGCGGTGTAGCAATACCACCAAAACACTCTGCCAAACAAAAGCACAAAAGCAATCCTTTCATTTCAGCCTGAATTCTGGAGGAGATTGTTGCCTCTCACCCATAAGAGCAATGAATTTCTTGTCTAAACCTTGACCTCAGGATCAATATTTTGACTCTAGACCAGTGGTCCTCAACCTTCCCAGCACCAAGAACTGGCTTCATGGGAGACAATCCCTCCATGGATGAGGAGTGGAGGGGGTGAGAAAGTGGAGGGTGGGAAGAAGGAGGGTGTTGTTTCTAGGATGACCCAAGCATACCAAATCCACCATGTACCCCATTTCCACCACTACCACATTGTAACATAAAATGAAACCACACACAATAGGGTCCTCACTCCCATGAGAATCCAATACCAGGGCTGATCTGACAGAAGCCAGAACCCAGGCAGCAATGCAAATGATGGGGAGTGGCTGTGGCTACAAATCCAGATGGAGCCTCATTTGCTGCCCCACCACCTGCACACTGCCCAATTCCCTTAGTTCAGAGGATTGAAACTAATCTGAGCCCCAGTCTTCAATGAACAGCCAACTGGCACTGGTCCCGCCCAAGGGGTTGAGGACCCCTGTTCTAAAGCATCAAGTTTGAAGGATTTTTCTTATTCTTAGAAGATATATGAAATAACACAAGTCCGGTCCCACAGTTATAATGACATGAAAAATTAAAGAAATTACACAGATACTTCCACTGAACAGAACGTAATAAAAGTGAACTAATTAAATTACCTAAATATTTTTTCCCAGAAATAGATAGGTTGTAATGGAAGAAGAAAGAAGCAATGGTAAAACATGCAATATAAAATAATGACTTATCATTAGGAATGAGATGAGTCACTCTTACAATGACTTAAACTTGAAAAACAAAGGGCAATTGTTTTCCTTTATGAATGTATAGCTGTATTACTTTGGGCAAACATCTTAACCTCTTTCTTCTTTCATTTGTAAAATGAGGAAAATATTACCATCTGCTAATCTGGATTGTTAGTACATTAAATAAGATAATATACATAAATCATTTTACAGTACTTAGTATATAATACACATTTGATATTATTATTAGAGATGAAGGCAATTATGAGAATAAAATAATTTGTTAGGGTAAGATTAGAATATCAATTAAATTAAAATCTGTATAATAAAGAAATGAACTGAGGAGTTGAAGTATTTTATAAGATTATTTAAGAATAACAAACAAAACAAAATGACTGCAAGGGAAATTAGCAGATAGATCAGGTCTGAGAAGTGTTACCTTTAATTACTAATTTTGTTTACGAACATTCATTCAATTAATAAGAGCGATTGGACCAGCCAGTGGCATGGATAAGGTGACTAGATCTCACATGGCTGACTGTGCAGTTGAAATTCCAGACCCAGCAGCTTAAACACCCAACTGTATGTGCATACATGGCCAAAATCCTGAAAGGAGGAAGAAATGGAGACGGGATTATGGCATAACAATCCCTTAGGGGGTGACTTTTCACTTTCCCTCTCTCCACAAGCCCAAGCATCCTTTGGCAAGTTGGGGGGGAAAAACAAAGCAAAACAAAACAAAAAACAGGTCTTCACAGCATCTATAAGCATATCACCTTTTTAGATAGTAATTTTCAAGAGAATTATTTTGAAAACCTAAAAGGTATCTGAGAGTATTAGTTTTTTGTAATGAGAACTAACAAAACTCCTAATATCCTAGACTAGTGGCCCACTCAGATGTACGCGCATCTCATTCTATCGTCCAGATCTCCTAACTTTTGTTTCAGAACTAATTTTTCATATTATGTGTCCAATCAACTGTTGAAGTCATTCATTGAGCATTATTTTTAATGACTCTTTTCTTCATTTCTTATATTTAAAAAAAAGTAATTATCTGAGTTTTTTCTGCTCCATAATGTTCTGCTCTTGTCTTGTTATATAGGAACATTCCAGATGTGTCTGCTATTCTGAATAGATCACCACCCACCACCCTGGAGTTTCATCCTTATTCTAAGCACATCCTATCAATGACCTGAGGAGACATATTACTCATTCATGCATGAGGGAATGCTTTCCAATTAAAGACTTTGCTTTGAAAGAGATTTCCAAATTGGTTTCATTGAGAAGAAATGAGGAAGCTAAAAGCCTTTCACTTGAGATTTGACAATAGTCAGAAAACCTTTGTTAATCATGAATGTTAAGTGATAACATTTAATTAGCGTGGGTTATAAATAAACTAGTGCTTGGAATTCGTGTAGGCAAATTCTCAAGTTTCTGTGTAAGTGTCGGCTGTTTCTTAGTTCCTCCTAAAAATGAGACAATGACATCTCACGGCCACTTTTATTTTGGACACTTTTTGCCAAGATATTTTATTTGGTCAAGCATTGGGTTTTATTCTGTCTCTTGCCATCTTCAGCAGCTGGTCCTCAATTAAGTGAAGTGTGTGTGTGTGTGTGGGGGGGAGTGTGATGTGGGGAAGATGCTAAAAAGGAAGAGGAACGACATACTGAATACCTCCTTCCCAGAGCAGAAAAGATGACGTCCCAGGATGGAGGTATGCTCTAAATAAAAAAAAAAAAAAGACAAGAAGGATCAACCAAAAAGAAAATTTAAAAAAGTTCCTGGAAAGATTAAGAGCCACATGTCATCAAGAATTTCTCTTAAGGTCATACAAAAATGAACCTGGCTGGCATGACAGTGCTAATGGGCCTGTTAGTGTCCACTCCTTTGCTCTTCTGTGCTTCTGTATGTGAAAGTCAGTTCGATCGTGGGTAACACAAGACTGTGTGGAGAAAGAAAACAGGAGGCGATCTCCTTGGCCCCGTCTTAGGTCAATAGGGATTTAGCAGCAGTTTTACTTCCATTACAGCTGAGTACAAGGGAAAGTTTTTCAGACAATAACAATCAGTAGTATTTGGTATAATGGTCAGGGTTCTCTGGAGAAACAGAACCAAATGTTCCTCTTCCTTGGAGGACTGCCATCTTTTTTCTTTTAAAGCCTTCAGCTGATTAGAAGAGGCCCATCCACATTGTAGAGGGTAATTTGCTTTACTCAAAGTCTACTTATTGAATGGAGGAGAAGGGATTGCAGCATCCCCACCTACCCCCCTACCCCCCTGCCCCATCCCTGCCAAGGGATGATTTCTCACATTCCCTCTCACTGTCTCTCTGGCGAGTACATGTGCCCTATGGCAAAAAACTTAAAAAAAAAAATCCACTCATTAAAATGTTCATTTCTTCTTTAAGATTACCTTCACAGCCATGTCCAGAAGAGTGTTTGACCAAATATCTGGGCATCGTGGCCTAACTAGTTGACACGTAATACGAGTCATCACATTTGGCCATTCCAACAGTTGGAGTTCAGATTAATTCGTTATAATATTGTCAGATGCATTGAATGATAATTTTTGTTGAGAGTTTTTTCGCTATAGGGCGCATGTGCGCGACAGACAGACAGAGAGAGACATAGAGACAGAAAGCGAGAAATCACCCCCCAGGGGGGATGGTCACGCTGCAATCCCTTCTCCTCCATTCTCCTCTCGGGATCTTTGGCACACACGCACACACATCTGGCGTGAGTTTTAAGCCACCGGGTTAGGGACGCGAACCGCGGTCGACTATGTGGGAGTCTAGCGACATAGCCATTACACTAACTGCTGATTCCCCCAACGATAAATTTTGACAAAGGAGTAAGGACCAGAATGCTTTCTATGTCACTGCCATGCTGTTAGAAACCTTCTATGAGGGGGGCGCTTCATACTGGATTCCAGCACGGTCTCCAGCAGGCAGCACAGCAGTGATGCGAAGCTGGAGCTCTGAAGTCCAATCGCTGAGGCCTGAGTCCTGGCTCCGTGCTTCCTGCCTGGGGATTTCCTTCCTGCTCTGTGCTTCGGTTTGCCTATCCGTGCAGAGGAGATGACTTCACATGTTCTAACGTACGGCAAATTGTGTAACAGTGCAAGCAACACACTAAGTTTCAGTAAGTGTTGGCTTTCATTATAACTTAAATGACGAGAAAAGCTATTTTCTTTGTCTGTTGATCTTAGGGATGGGTTTTTGTTTTGTTTTGTTTCTAAACCTACAGCCTTAACAGAAAGTTATAGCTGCCACACCCCCTCCTGTCTTTACCCTGGGGTTAGTGTTTCAGAGTCCCTTACGGGGCACTCAATATCAGCACTGGTTGTTTTTCACTGGGAAGGCCAAGAGAGGGAAGAAGAATCATTGAGGCCTCTGTCAATAAGCCCAGATGTGATGCATGGATGGTCTGGCTTTCGCTGAGCTGCTGGCAAGGTTCATCTACTATTTTATTAACCTTGCAAATGGACCACCCTACTTTACTGAATTGATGAGTATTTACTGCAGAGCTAAGGCCATTTCAAGGGGAAAAAAGTATATAGCAATATAATGTTATTAAAAAACAAAAACACTATTCTCTTCTTACCAAATAAATTCTCATTACTTGAAGGAGTCGCCTCTATTCCTTTTAAATATCAAACTTTATTTTTGAACTCTGCCAAAGGGTGTGTGCACCCTATGTGTGTGTGCGTATGTGGGAGATGGTGATGCTGCAACCCTGGTCTTCCATTTTTTTCCCTCCTTTTAGAATTTTTGGACATGCATGGACACATGCCCAGAATGTCTCTTAGTCCAAGGGTGAAGGACTTGAACGATGGAGCTGGCCATGTGAGATCTAGATGTCTTAACCACTGGCTAGCCCCCAAACTTTTATTTTGTTTTAACATAAGGCACAGAGAGAGGAAAAGTGAGAAATCACACCCCATGGGGGATGGACACACCATAATACCTTCTGTGCTCAGGATTTGGGGCACATGCTCACACTTGCCTGGCATGATTTTCAAGACACTAGGACCAGGATTCGAACTGCAGTCGGCCATGTGGGAATCCCGCACTTTAACCACACTATGTGCTGGCCTCTACCCATAAACTTTTAAAAATAGCATGTGAGATGAAATTATATGAGCAAAGACTCGCCTGATAACAACTTTTCCAGGAAAGGGACAATCATATTGATCATGTGCCTAGATTGGTGCTTGGCCCTTTAGCACATTCAATGTAGGTCTTCATGGTACATTCTACATGCGAGGAAGTTCATGCCCAGAGAGGTGCCACGACTTGCTCAAGGTCTGGTTAGTGTTTGAATAAGAACTCGGCCATACATCTGGTTCCTGACATCTCTGTTCTTTCCTTCCATTGTGATGTCTATACTTAGGTCTAGACCTACTTCTAAAACTCTCTTATCCATTCTGTGGTCCCACTCATTCCAATCAGGCAAGGTTGCAATGACCAAGTTGGCAAAACTAAGGAAGTACACAAAGTTTGTCTTTGACAACCCCTTGCCCCCAACTCCACAGGAAGCTTTCTTTTCACTCCCACAAACACACAGTGGTTACCTTGCTGGCCTCCCCGGTAGCTTTAATGGAACACCCAGCTGGATGTTTCCTTTTCAGTTTCTCCCAACTATTAATTTCACTCATTGGTCTTACCTTTATTCAGAATTTCTTGTCAAGTCTGTCATGTCACAATGAACATCTCTACAGCCGAACAAATTTGTATGTTAACTCATTAACTAGTTATCCCTGTGTGTTCTGAATCTTTAAAACAATAAAGTACTGGGACCAGTAGTTAGTGTAATGGCTATGTCGCTGAACTCCCATGTAGTTGACCACGGTTCGAGTCCCAGATCCAGTGGCTTAAACTCATGCCAGGCGCGTGTGCATGCATGCCCAAGATCCCAAGAGGAGAATGGAGGAAAAGGGATTGTGATGTGACCATCCCCTCTGGGGGGGCGATTTCTAACTTTCTATCTCTCTGTCTCTCTGTCTTTCTGGCAAGCGCACGTGCCCTATAGCAAAAACCTCTACCAGAAAACAAAACAAAGCAAAACAAAACAAAACAATAAAGTACTAATGGGGTCCAGCAGATGGCGTAATGGTTACATTGCTGAACTCCCATGTACTTGACCACAGTTCAAGTCCCGGTCATGGTGACTTAAAATTCACGCCAGGTGCATGTGCATGCATGCCCAAAATCCTGAGGGGAAAATGGAGGAGAAGGGATTGCAGTGCAACCATCCCCCCTGAGAGGTGACTTCTCACTTTCTGCCTCTCTGGTGAGCACAAATGCCCTATAGTAAAAATCTCTCAAAAAATAATAAATTAAAAAATAAGGTACTAATGAATTATTCGTTTAATTAATATACATTTTAAAAAGAAAAACACAAAGGAAAATGCTTGTTAGGGTAGGAATTTCAGTGGAGGGCCATATTTTTAGTCAAGTGGGCCTTTTGCCATCCTCACATCATACCACAGGGGCAGATGGTTACTTTGTGGATTTGCCTGGTTGAATTACATCTGAACCATTGATAACATGGGACATATTTTCTTATACTTCAGAAACCTGAGAAAGGGAAGGGAGCTAGCAGGGGGAGTCCATCTTCTCACTAGGAACCCCTAAGATCTGATAATCCTTCCAGCTGCAAAGATGAGGGCTGTGTCTAACCATCCAACTTTATAACTTAGTGTTGACATTCAATCTTTCCCCTGAGAAACAAAACACTTCTTGTTTTCAGTTTTTTAGCTATAGAGGGGTTGAGTACACAGTTGTTACCAAAAGCAAAACCTGGAGTCCATTTTAGACGCCTTAATTTTCATGTCTTCAATCCTTCTAACCAAGCCTTTTTTTTTTTCTCTCACCCATAATTTCCTCTCTCTTATCTCTGTTACTTTTTTCTGCAGTTTGTCTCAACAAACTGAATAAAACTCTTTTAAATGCAAGGACAAAAGTGGGTGGTAATCATTACAAAAGAGCCATTAGAACACAGACCATTCGACCTCTTATTTGAACACCAAAATGCTTCTCTTTTCTGAAACACTCCACTGCACAGGTGAGCGTGTATTCAGATATAATTTCATACGATTACCCTGTAACAGGATCTCCTTCCCGTAACTCTCTGTTGAACGTATTTTTGAGCACATAAACAAACTGCCTGATAGTAAATCATTTCCATACAGTTTTTATTTTTCTTTCATGAAGATTATATTTTGTAAACAAAGTCTGGCAGTATTGGCTCCTCATTAAATAGCAAGAAATGAATATTTGAGGTTGAGAGATCTGGAAAAAATCTTTGTCACAGAAATTTGTTCTGAGTCAAGTGTATTTGCTCCTCAAGGAAAAAATACTACACAGCAGATAAAGAAAAATTCACCTAATAAGAGGCAAAATGAGATAGCAAAATATAGAAGCAGAAAGATAAAGTTGCTATTGTGACTCTGTTTTGCAGTCAAGTTAAGTAATGAATATTTTTAACCAATATTGAAGAGAGGGCAACTCAATGAAGAAGACTAATGTAAAACTGACTTTTATCTATAACTAAAGCCTAGAGCAGAGGTACTTACCTGCAGTCCTTCGGGTCTCACAGATCATTGAACTCATGGGTATTTTTGTATATGGGCATTTTTTTCTTTCCTGGAAGATGACCTATAGTTTCTATTAGATTTTCAAAAGGGGCTAAGGATGACTATTCTACTTAAGGGGTGTAGAAAAGTTGAGTAGGGTTACATCACTTAAAGCTTGGAGTTCCTGAGATCACGTTGTGTATTTGAGGGATTTTTCTTGGAGGAGAGTCAGGTCAGGTCTGTCTGGATAATTATAGCAAAACCAGATAGAAAAAATTAAGAATAGTTGAGAATTTTATTTATATAGGCCCATTGTATGAAATATAGTAACATTCAATGTTCATAAATTTGTCTCAGTCTTAAATAAAAGTTTATTTCTCATTAGCACATAGTCCAATGTGGACATTCCTGGTCAGGAGATAGCCTTCCATGTGGTCCTTCAGGGATCCAGGCTTCTTGCAACCTATGGCTTTGTCTTCCTGTATGGCCTTGGAGTTCTTTGCTAGAGCCTCTGTGTCTAGCCAGTAGATGGGGAAGGAGTAGAAGTGTGACAGAACTCATGAGGTGGACATCATTTTATCCACATTCCTTCAGTCAGAATTCGGTCACATGACCAAACCTAACTATAAGGGACATTGGAAGATATAGTCTAGCTATACACTTGGGAAATAGAAGAAATGAGTTTTTGTGAACACTTAGCATTTCTACCCCACCCATTTGAATGAATCAACAGCACCAGGAAGCAGTTGGGGTGAAAAAGACTTGTTGCTTTAGATATTAGAAAAAAGTGTGATTTATGCCATGGGGAGATTGAGGCATTCCATATACAATATTAGAGGAAAATAGAAATTTGTGGAAAATAGAATTAGGGTACAAGTTCACTTGATACACACAAAAAAAGTTGAAATTAAACCATAGTTTTTCCTTAATACACATTTTCATGAAACTTTTCAAGACTGCTTGCAGTCTATGAGACAGAGGCAGAAGCAGGTTTATAGAAGGTAGAAAATATCCAGAAGATGAGCCATTCACAGTGACATAAATCCTGTGAGAAAATATGCTCAGAATAGAATTCAAGTCGCTTAATTAGCATTTAGGAAGACCTAGGAGGAAGAGACAGGTAAGACTAAGGACAAGCAAGAGCTAGAATGAAGTAATGAAGATCTGGGAAGATAAAGAAATGGGAAATGAGGCACAAGAGTGGTCAAGACAGATTATTTATGAGATGACTCATTCGTGACCACTGCATTAGACAAGAGCATTCACATTCCTCTTGCCCAAGGTCAGTCTTGGTCCTAGAGCACTGCAGAGCCTAAAGATAGGGCTCAGCTGTGAGCAGAGGTACATGGGAACCAGGTAAGGCCTGGCGGTGCATGCGTCTAGTCTCAGTTAGCTGGGAGGCTGGGGCAGGAGTACCCTTACAGGGCCTGGTATATACTAATGAACTTTATATTAGATATGTTTCAGGAATTGTAATGAGGTCATTAGTTATGGCAGAGTTTGAAGCTTCCATCCATGAGCTCAAAGTAAAGAGGGGTGTATCCTTTGTTGTATAGAACTTCATTTTCTGCTCCAACATGTCTTTTGCATACCATATGCTTAGTCTCCAGCCAAACATGGACAAGGTTCAGTCACTACCTTCTGTGCCAAAGAAGTGCCTGTACTCAAGAGTTCCACGAATTTTATCTATGAGAGTTGTAAGGTCCTTGCTATCTTTGTTGAAAAGTAAGACAAACACATGTATTCTAAATTTTCTTGTAGGATAGTGGAAAATCAGTCTTCACACCCTATCTCCCTACCAGGACCAATCAGTTAGTGTCACTTATGCAGACACTGCAATTCTACCTTGTTCTGAATAAGTCTACTCCAGTGGTCCAGGGTCTACTTGCTCTAAGAAGTCTAAAACCATTTATGTTACCATTTGGTTTTCTGATGGTGATGAGAGAGAGGGGACTACTTAGGAAAGCAAATAAATCACAAAGTTGCCAACATTCTGAATATATTTATCCATGTTTATATTTGTGGATGGAAGACTTCCATGCTAAGTTGTGTTAAAAACAGGTTGTTACAAATCAATAAATAATAGCTACAACTATTATTTAGGAAAATAGAATAATACACAGAAAATGAACAAAAGATACAACTATTTTGGTATCACAAGAGTTTAAACTCTTTTCCTTTACAAAATTGATGTGAATGCCACCTTTTAGTAGTATCTTCGTTGTAGTATTTTCCCTTGAGATACAATTTTTTGTTGTACATTGCTTTGCGCTTATCTTACCAAATCATTTGTAAGAAGTCAAGGAACTATTAATACATCTTCATTTAAAACTTTCCCCCACCAAATAGGAGCTTATTTTCTGTTTTATGTTCATTTATATATTGCAAACAAAAAAGGAGCAAAATACAAAAATTAATGCGTGTGTGTGTGTGTGTGCACACTCAGGTGTGTGCTCGAGGCTGGGAATACTGATTGGTGTGAGAGGTTTTCAACTAGCTGATCAATGACATCATATACAATAGCCATTAAAAGCTCATTTAGTTAGCAGCACATACATCACTGGGTTGGTTATTCAAAGGCTAGACAAACAGAATTCCTGGATACTGTTTCCATTTGGGTTTTCCAGTTCATATGGTTCCAGCTGATGGTACTCAAAAGTCACACGATTTATATGTTTTCCACTGGAGACCATGCGCACCACAGTGTTATCACAGCTGATTTTCATTTGGGCTATAATTGATTAAAAAAATGTCCATAAGTTAGAAATTACATTTCTGATGACTGTTAAAAAATCTAAATGCAGTAAAAGCAAGATAATATATTGTCTTCTCATGTGCTCAAACTATGCATCTGATATCAGGAGATACATTTTTATTTTCATTTTTATTAAAATATATAGTTATAATATCTATTATATAATATATATACATCTATATGTTTTAAATATTAATTATGATTCTATATTACATATCTATTATATACCATTGTAATATTGAGTCATCAGAAAAGTCATGACGCATTTTTGCATAGAAAAATGTTACGACTTTTCTGATGACCCGATATAATATAATAGTGAAATTGAACTTAGCCTCTCTTCCCATGTGTGAGAGCACTGTTAGCCACATAAAACTGGCTGAAAAGAGGCAAGTAGATGTCTTCTGGCTTCTTCACATGCTGCCCATGAGGCGTGGGTGGCCAGTGCTGGCGAAGGCAAACATATGTCTGCTCTGCACCATGGCTTGAGTTCCATGCTCTTGGTGGGGACAGTAACACCCTCTAGAAACAGGCAGGTAAATTATGGGGCGGTTTTTGGTTGTGACAATAACTGGGGCTGCAGGTGGCACTGCAAGGCAGGGGCTAGAGAAAGGAAAGAACTGGTGGACATTTATGTAGACCCTCTCCATCACCTGCTTATCATTTAGATAATCTAGATCATCACTGTTTAGATAATCACTGTTTTAGATATAAAAAAATCTTTTTCAGGGCCAGCAAATGGAGTAATGGTTACATTACTGGATTCTCCTGTAGTCAGCTGCAGTTGGAGTACCAGATCCTGCAGCTTGAAACTCACACCAGGTACATGTGCATTCATGCCCAAGATCCCAAGAGGAGAACGGAGAAGAAGGAATTATGGTATGGCCAACCCCTCTGAGGGGTGATTTTTCGCCTTCTGTCTCTCTGGCAAGTGTACACACCCCACAGCAAAATCTCTCTCAAAAAAAAAAAAAAAGCATTTTCATGGTATAGATGTACAATGAATATACTACTTTGGGTTCTATTATCAACCTGTGTTTTTTTTCTCTCATCTTTTCTGTACTTCTTACATAGGATGGGTTTTGAGATTCCCTACTTCTCTTCAATCCAATACTATTAATTATTTGAGTAAGCATCTGACTTTTATATCTCTCCTAGTGTATGTGTGCCTGAGCATTTATATATAGATCTTATTTTTTATTAAAATTTACTTTATTTGAGGAGCAGTAGATGGTATAATCGTTATGTCACTAGATTCCCACATAGTCAACCATTATTTGAGTCCCATATCCTGTGGTTTAAAACTCACACTGGGTGCATGTGCATGCATGCCCAAGATCTCGAGAGGAGACTGGAGGAGAAGGGATCAGCTATTCCTCCTGAGGAGGGGGTGATCTCTCACCTTCTGCCTCTCTGTCTCTGTCTGTCCAGCAAGCACACACACATGCCTTATAGCAAAAACATTTCTATTTAAAAAAAAAAAAAAACAACTATTTTTCTTTCTCCAGTTTCAAGCTAGCTCCTGAGACAATATTTATCTTCCTATCATTTTAATTTTTTTTCTTTTCTTTCTTCACTTTGTCTTCTTAATATGTTTCTAATTCCAAGAAAAGTTAACATTGTGTAACAGATACTTTACAAACATGTACCTGGGCTTAACTGAAGCAAAACAGGGCCTGCGGTGGCATTGTTGTTAAGGCGACTGGATCCCACATGGCTGACTGTGCAATTCAAGTCACAGCCCAGCATCTTGAAAAACACATCAGGTGCATGTGCGCCCAAATTTTTGAGAGGAGAATAGAAGTGAAAAGATTGTGGCATGGCAATCCCCTTTGGTGGATAATGTCCCACTTTTCCTCTCTCTCTCTCTCTCTCTCTGTCTCTCTGGCAGGCATGTACATAGAGCAAAGATGAACAAATAAAATGAAGCAAAACTGTTCAATAGAGTTATTACAGTAAAAATCCATTGAAATGCATAGTAAGTATAAAACCTTGTAATTATTATATTTTTCTTAATTGCCAGAGAGATGGGGAGGGAGAGAAAACACTTCCCCAATGGGTGTGGTCATGCCACAATCCCTTCTCCTCTATTTCTCTATTCTGTCAAGATTTGGGACATGTACACACATACACCTGGTGTGTTTTTCAAGCCACCAGGCTGGGATTTAAATCGTGGTCAACCATGGTTTAACTATAGGATCCAGTTCCCTTAACCACTAGGCATGAGACTAGTCCTTATCGTTATTTTAAGGTAAGTACCAGGGAATCAGTTAGGCTTCTACTAGGAAGATTAACTTTGTTATTAACTTTGTTTAGAAGGCCATTCTTTTTTTTTTTTTTTTTCCAGAGGGCAGTGCACTCATTAGAGAGAAACAAAAATAAAAAAGCATGTGAGAACGTAGTCCCTCATGGGGGATGGTCATACCTCGATCTCTTTTCCTCTACTTGTCCCTCCTTTAAGGATTTTGGGCACACACATATGCATGCCGGTGTGTTTTCCAAGCTGCTGGATCTGGGATTTTAATCATTCAGTTGGCCATGTGGAATCCAGCTGCCTTAACCACCATACCACCAGCTGGTCCAATTTTCTAAATTTTAAGGTAGGAGTGTTCTTTAGTCTCAATCTTCTTATCCAACACAAGTACATCTTCTGAAAGGTGCTATCCAAGGCTTAGCCTGGAGACAATTCATGCCTTAGAAGGGCTAGAGATGGTGCATGCACCGATGGTTAAACCAGGGCTCGAATGTCAAATTACAAAAAAGAATCCTCTGGTTTTCAAAGTGGGATTTTAGAAATCTTTTGCCTTTACCTTTATTAGAAAGCTTGTCTTGAGCCCAGTCCTGCCTTAAATCTCATCTGATATATATATATATATGAGGGAGACAGAGAGATAGAAAGTAAGAAATCACTCCTGGGGGATGAGGGGGGGATTGCTATGCCGCAATCCCTTCACCCCTCTGGACCTTGGGCACGCACGCACATGCACCTGGCATGAGAATGCCAATGGGTCCAGGACTCAAACTGTGGTCGACCACATGGGAGTTCAACGACATAGCCATTGCGCCAGCTGCTGGTCCCTCATCTGATATTTTTAATACAGGTATATTTCAAGGGGAGGGGAAATACATATCAGGCCTTAGTGCTTACCTGACTCTATTCATTCTGTTTCTGAGATTTTGTTTTGTTTTGTTTATTAAGGTCCCAGCATTAGCTCAGAAAGTGCACATTAACTATGAGATTAGAGACCGGTGTTCTTTCTTTTCTGTTTTACTTTTGTTTCTTTAAAGATAACCTAAGATTACTGCAGCTGAAGTATAGCTTTGGGAGTGATGTTTATAGACACGTTTTACCTGTAATACTTTTCCCTCTTCCCCTGGACTTCATTGATTAGTTTGGACATGAGGTCAGTGGTCTCCCCCACCCGCACACCCCACATCCACACCCAACTTGAGCTTAATCAAATGGGAAAATCCTCACTGGTCTCCGATAAAGGAGATCAAGTTCGGCTCGCCACGCTGTGGACTAAGCCAGTCTTTATTACTGGCGCCCACCTTCAGATTTCAGAATTTACTTCTGCCTCGCAGGGGTCTCTGTGAGGCTGGTGTACCTGCTAGAAGTTGGGGACATCCAGCAGTTCTGAGAATTTCTCATAAAGCTTATTACTTCGTTGTGACATGAGCTTAACACTCGTTTGCTATGAATTATACACACACACATACACATAAGCAAACACACACACACATGTTATTACTAACCGATGATACATCTGTCTGAACCATAAGTTTTTCATTCGGTAGATAAACCTTTTAGTCTCTAGAGAAGGAAAGCAGGAACCCCCAAGAAGATGGATGAGGCATGGAATGAAAAAACTTCATCTTTTTCATAGTTTTACTTAAGAGTCTAACCTTAAATAATTATCCTTCTCATTTCATAGATACATTGCCTAATGTCAACAATTCCAATAATAGATTTGATACTATACATAGGCTCCAAAGTAAAATCCTTCTTCTAGCTCAATGTGCAAACATGAAGTTTCTTGGATGACACCTAAAAAATCGGAGGTTTTTTATTTAAGGAAATAATCTTAATAGGTACACAAATAATAGTCAAAGAAATGTCTCACCAGGACCATGGAAGGGATAGCAGAGATCAGCTAAAGGCATCATCTTGGAAGGGTCCAGACCAGTTCCTCCCAGCAATTCCACAAAGTCTCCTATTCCCCCACAACCTGCTGAGGATTTCTAGGAGGATAATGCAGCAGAGAAAGATACATTTAAATCAGTTGTGGAAGTCAAACCATTTGACCCATGACAGATCCGTGAATTCACTCAATCAGCTCTCAGCATCCTGCCAATGCCATTTAATTTAACATCTGGGACTCCGGAAATTAAACGACATTTGAAAGAAAAAAAATCATAAGAGTTGCTTTTCTAAATCAGTTGAGTAATCATTTTTTAAAAATGTGTGTGCATTTTTTTTCTTAAGCTCCAGGACTAGAATGATGAAATGGGAATCTGTCAACTCCATATAAGGAATATGAAAATCGAACTTGAAAATGCTTTGCCTTTCAGATCATTTGGACATACACACTAAATTATTTGTATGTCTTAATGCATGCAGTCAGAGTTAAAGTCAAATATCTGCATTAAAGAAAGGGTAAAACCTTGATTTGGGACCCAAGTTAGCTACTCTTTCTCCATTTTTTTTCTTTTTCTTTTTGCTAGAGAGTGCATACACTCACAAAAGAGAAAAAGATGGAGAGAAAGTGAGAAAGCACCCCCAGGGGTGGTCACACCACAGTCTCCTCCATTTCTCCTTTTGAGATTCTGGACACACACACACACACACACACTCCTGGTCTATTTTTTCATCCCACTGGGTCTGGGACAGAACCATGCAGTCACCATGTGGGATCGAGTCACCTTAACCACCACACCACCAGCTGACCCAAGTTGTTCTTTTCAATTAAAACACATTTTTTAAGCCATTCAAAAGATGAATTGATTATAAGATTTTTCTTGATTCCCTGGAACCACCTTTTCCTGTGCCTCACTCAGCTTGCCGCATAGACAAAGCACCTGACCTCGGTCCCAAATGCTGTTCTTCAGGCCACCCATCTTCTGTGACCAGGGCTGGCTTCCTGGGCATGACCCTGTGTAGCCAAATGGAGCCCATGCTCACAAGAGCCCTGGACTTGGTTTGATGTTGCACTGTCACTGTCTTTAAAATTCTTAATATGTACTTTTTGGGGTTACTTTTGCTATCAGGTATGTGTGGCTCACCAGAGAGAGAGAGAAAGTGAGAAATCATTCCCTCAAATGCCACAATCTTTTCTTGTCCATTTTCCTCTCTGGATTTTGGGCATGCATGCACAACCCAGTGTTCTTTAACCTGCTGGGTCTGGAACTCAAACTACTCAGTTAGCCATCCGGGATCTAGCTGCTTAAACTATTCCATCAGTGGGTGACCCACACATACCTGTGAGACAGGGTGCTCGCAAGTTAACTAGATTGATCCCAAAACATAAAAATCAAATCTAAAAAGAAAACTTTAAACATACATGCACATACATATAAGCACACATGTTCAGATATCTAGAACACTGAACTACAACTAGAATAGGGACAGCTGGTGGCGTGGTGGTTGGGGGTGGCAGAATCCACATGGCTAACTGCAGAATTCTCATCCTGGACTCCGCAGCTTGAGGAACATGCACCTGTGTCCATGCGTGCCCAGAATCTCAAGGGGAAAACAGAGGAGAAGGGATTGTGGTGTGCCATCCCCCTGGTGGGTGCTTCCTCAATACCCTCCCCCATCCTAGTGAGTGTAAGTGCCCTGTAGCAAATCTAAATAAATAAATAAATACAAGAAACTGAAAAAAAAAATAGAAAATAGTATTAGGATGGCAATTGTTTGACTAAAGAAGAGAAGTAGGAGAAGATACATATTTTTAAAGGGCCTACTAAGTGTTGGGTTCTGGTTTATGTAGATTCTTTACACGTAATTTCATCAAATGATGAAATAGAGTCTTAATTAGCCCCACTGTGTATAGGGCTTCATGTTCTTGTACTGAGCTCTAAGTAAGCTGTTTAGGGGTGAAGGAAATTGCCTATCCCTTGAGTGGAGGATGTCCACCAGGAATATCTCTTAAGACTAAACTTTCCACTTGGTTTTGCAGATTCCAAATTTCAGCAGGTGGTGCTGAAGAGAAAAAGGCAGGCTTGGGAGAAAGATATGAGAAATAAAGAAGTTGGAACTAAAATGAGGGGAACAAAACAAAGAAACACAGAAGTTGGGTGCACCTATTTCTTGGTATTCTGTGGATTTTCTCTCCTCTTTCCTAGCCATTCAGCTTTTCTTATAAACAATGGCAGTAAGTGAGTTGTAGGAAAGGCTGGTGGTTAAGGGTACTGGACTTCCACATGACTGACCTTGGTTTGAGACCCAGACCTGGCAGCTTGCTTTCCCACTTTCCCTCTCTCTTTCTTACTCTTTCACCCTGTCCCTTTCTGGTCAAATTAAGATAAATAAGTAAATAAATAGATAAAGTTAAATAAAATAATTCTTTAAAAATAAGACCTCTCAGGGCTGGCAGGTGGCATGGTGGTTAAGGGCACTGAACTCTCACATAGCCAACCATGGTTCGAGTCCTGGACCTGGTGGTTTGCTTTCTTACTTTCCCTCTTCCTCACTCTTTCTCTCTCATTATGTCCTTCTCTGGTCAAATTTAAATAAATAAATAAAATTAAAAAAAAATAATAAGACTTCTCTGGGTCTTATAGTCCTACATTCTCAATAGTGATCCCCTTAAGTTCTTCGTTGAGGTCTTTAGACGCTATCACCTCTTGCCTAGATTACAACAATGTTGCAAAGTAGTACCTAGACTCCTTGTACCACACGTAAAATCGTCACACTGGCTCCACGTGCAAAACTGAAGTTATATGGGTAGAATTCACCTTCCAACATAAAAGAAAGCTGGGTATTTTATGTAAGAAAGTCATCTTGATAGGCACATTAATAATAATCAGAAGAAACTGAAAGGAGTGGAATGGTCCCGTCAGCTGTTATGGTTATGGCGTTCATCGTGTAGAAGCCAGAATGAGCTTTAGACCGTGTAAAGTAGACCAGTTATTTTCCTGCCTGAGCCTGGTAGGGGTTTCCCACTGCACTTGGAATAAATTTAAACTCCCTAATGTGAGCTGCAGAGCTCTCGAAACTGTGCCCTGTCCATCTTCCTGACGCTACTCTATACCACTCTCCTCTACCTTACCTTCTTTCCATTCTGGAACGCAGCAAATCCAATCCTGGAATGAGTCCATTGGTCAGCCATATGGGATCCAGTCCCCTATGCACAGAGCTTCACTGCTATGCTGGGGACTGGCTCCCAGTCTCACTTTCAATGTCTCCTCAAACAATTCTTTCCTGACTATATGATCTCAAATAGCTCCTGCCCCTCACTCCATCCCAGTGTTCTCAGTCACTGTCCATCACAGCCTGCTGCATTTTCTGTACCACGCGCACCATTTGAAGTACATGATAATTCTGCCTGTCTCATCCCACTAGGTGCAGATTCCCTGTGAGCAGGACCAGTCTTGTTCTGTGCTGATTTCTGGCGTCTAGAATAATATCTTGTGCATGATAACTATGTTGCAAAGAGATAGATTACCTAGAACACTGTAGGCCCTGGGTTGTTAGGGCGGAAACACCAAGAATCCTCCTTAGAGCCTCAATAATTGAAGTACAGATCTCCCAATCTGCTGTCACACCTCTCATCTAGTCACCAAGGATGACATACAAACAATATCAAGCCCATGAGGCTACACCAAAGACATCCAATGTCGTCCTTATCAAAAGATTATTCTTCCACTAAGGTACAACTGGGGGAAAAAATAGGCATCGGTCTATGAATTCAGGGATTAAAGGAAATTGGATGTACTTCTTTTTCCAGTCCTGGTCCTGTTTATTTGGTTTTCACTAACATCTGTCTGATTAGTAACTGTGACTATCTTTGATACCAGCAAATACATGAGTAATCTTCACCTCGGCAATGAGAAAGTAAAAGGAAATGAGGATGACTCAAGGGAAGAAGTTGACATGCAAGTAAAGTTCTGCATTAATTTTAACGTCCATACAGGAGTTCATCTGAAAACAAGTTGATAGGGATTCTCAGCTAATATTTTTTGAGGCCAAGTGTATTGAATTAAATATAATGCAAAATACTCTTCAAACCTTTATGATATTTTGTGATATAAAAATCCAATTTAGTATTTTATGCTATCGTTAGCATTCCTTCATAACAGAGTTCTGTCGATGAGATACTTCCTTCGTGTCAAAAGAAAATTCCAATAATCAGAAAACCAGCTGTGCAGAGATGACTCACCCGAGGTTCTGCTAGGAGAGAATTTTTGTAAAAGAAGCAAGTACAAGAGAGTTCAATTGTAATTATAGATTGCAACTTCACCGATTGAAAATGTTTCTCTAACACAAGAGAAGCATTCAAGGAGTTGGCATGGGCACCTGAGCACGTCACTTGCAGCACTACCAAAATAGAAGAGGGGTTTAGTTAGGCAGCAAGGGCACGCACAAATGAGATGCGATAGCCAGTTGGAGGGACAGGCTACTCCGCTTTGCTAAGTCCAGGCCTGCCTTGGATGAGCTTTGGCTCTGAGAAAGTTGTGGCCTTACAAATGATTGGGAAACAAGTAAGAAACTCACCTTTAACTGAAGACCGTTGAAGTGTCCAAGGGTGAGATCAGATATTTTGATCACCACGGGATAAATGATGGAGAAGCTGCAGTTTCGATGCTGATGTGGAACTACCAGGGTAAACCTCCCATTTGGGGTCTGAGAAATGACATTGCAGGCTTTGTAGGAAAGAAAAAAATCACATTTGTCTTCATAGTTTGCTGGTTCTTCTAGGAATATATTGTATTCTTATCTTAGGCCCCCATTGATGGTCTAGGACCTCGTGCCAGAGAAGAGAGTATACGAACGATCTTCAAAAAGTTCATGGAAAATAGCATATTAGGGAAAATTATGGATGTCTTTTGGGGGAAGACTAAAATAAACTCATATTTTAATTTCATTTTTTTCTGTGGACTCTACATATACCACAAAGACAATTTGGAGATGGGAAGGAGTTGTAGAATAAAAATCATCAGTTATATATGGACATTGTCAGGAGGCTGTGGGCTGTGAGGAAGCTTCTAATCTTTTTTTTTTTTTTTTTAAGAATTATTTATTCAACTTTGTGTATTTATTTATTTATTTATTTAATTTTTGACCAGAGAGAGGGACAGAGAGGGGAAGTGAGAGAGTAAGTCACCAGGTTTGGGACTCAAACTGTGGTCAGCCATGTGGGAATCCAGAGCCCCAACCACCATGGCACCTGCCAGACTCTGGAGCTTCTAATCTTAATAACTTGTTTATAATAATCACAAGACATAAGTCATAACCAAACAACCAATACTAGCTGGTAGTAGCTCTAAGAACATGCCCATTAACTAGGGCTTAGTTTTCAGGACCTATTCTGGTTAAGAATCTATAATAGAAGAATCAAGTCTTGAAGGTGAGGCCAGAATTAAAACCTATCGGGAGACTCCACTGATAGTATTTGGAGCCATAATGTTATTTTTTTAGATAATAAAGTAAAACAATTTTTTTTTTGAGAGAGGTTTTTGCTATAGGGCTCATGCACTTGCCAGAAAGGCAGAGAGAGACAGAGAGACAGAAAGTGAGAAATCACTCCCTGAGGGGATGGCTATGCCTCAATCTCTTCTCCTCCATTGTCCTCTCGGGATCTTGCACACACATGCGCCTGGTGTGAGTTTAAGCCACTGGGTCTAGGACTTGAACCACAGTTCACTACATGGGAGTCCAGTGACATAGCCATTACACCAACTGCTGGTCCCAATAAAGTAAATAATTTTATCTTAAGAAAAAAGGAGTCATAATATTGACTCAGAAATAAACTCAGAAAACTAGAAAGACAGTAGGCTTAAATTACCTACTATTATTTATTAGAAATGTTTGCTGATTATTAATGATAACAGACTTGTATCCACCATAAATTAATATACTACCTAGCCTGGGAAATAAATAAAAAATTGTGGTTTGATTTTTCAGAATAATGAATAGAAAATATACTTTGGTAATTTCTAATTATAAAAGAATTTCCATTCAAGTCACTCCTCAGTTCAAATTTCTTTCCCTTCTTTTCTTTTAGTAAAGGTAGAATATTAAAAATATCTGGGTTTTTTTGTTTGATTCATCCCTCCTTTCTCCCCTCTGTCCTTTTTTTTTTTTTTTTTTTTTTTTTTTTGAGAGTTTTTTGCTACAGGGCATGTGCGCTCGCCAGACAGAGAGACAGAGAGACAGAAAGCGAGAAATCACACCCTAGGGGGGATGGCCATGCCGCAATCCCTTCTTCTCCATTTTCTTCTCGGGATCTTGGGCACGCACGCACACGCGCCCGGCGTGAGTTTTAAGCCATCAGGTCCGGGACGCAAACCACGGTCAACTATGTGGGAGTCCAGCGACATAGCCATAACGCTAACTGCTGGTCCTCCCCTCTGTCCTTTTTCACAAAGGGAATAAGTGTACCCCTGACAGGGCTTCATCATGCTGTGATCCTCTCCTGATCTACCACCTAGCCGGTCAATATAGTGAGTGTGTACAGGTCCTCCGGACATGTTCAGGTTGACCGTGAATCTGAACCTGAGCCTCCTACATGGCTCCAGTACCGCACAAGAGCTCTCTACTGCCTGCAGCTGTAGCTGGGCCTCAGTTCAAGTTTCTTAATTTTGTATGAAATTACTACTTAATATTTTTTTAAGAGATATTTTTGCTATCAGGTGCGTGCACTCACCAGAGACAGGAAGAGAAAGTGAGAAGTTATCCCTCAGGCTGATGGCCACACTGCAATTCCTTCTCCTTTGTTCTCCTTTCAGGGTGTTGGGCATGCACACACATGCACCTGGCATGTTTCAAGCTACTGGTCGAACTAGACCCACAGTTGGCCATATGGGAGTCCAGCACCTTAATCCACTACACCACCTGCTGGCCCTGAGAATACTACTTTTGAAAAACAGTTTTGGGAACCAGCAGATGTGGCAATGGTTATGTCACTAGACTCCCACGTAGTCTACCATGGTTTGAGTCCTGGTCTCAGCGGCTTAAACTCATGCCGGGTTTCTGTGCATGTGTGTCCAAGGAGAGGAGAATGGAGGAGAAGGGACTGCAGTTTCGCCAGACCCCCTAGGGGGGGGATTTCTCACTTTCTGTTTCTCTGTCTCTCTCTGTCTCTCCAGCGAGTGCACATGCCCTAGAGCATAGCTCTCTTGAAAGAAAAAAAAGAAAAGAACAAAAGAAAGGCACTTTTGACCCCCAAGCCCTGCTTTTGGAGAATACAGGAAACCCACTTACGAAAGAGGTTAGGGTCTGTCTTTATGGTTATCGTGAATCCATTTCCTGGTTTATGGACCCGGAAGAAGATCATGGCCACATTCTGGGAGGATCTGATGCTCCTTCTGTTAAGACCATTCTCACAGAAATCTATGTACCGCTCAGTTGTGGGGAGAGGGTGGTCTTCAGAACTGGGAAACTTCTCTCCCTTGAGAATCCAACCATCAAATACCTTCAAATAATAAATAAATAAATGAATAAATAAAGTACAGACAGAGATGGTCACTTCCATCATCTCCTGAAATCATGGGTGTGTTGAGAAGGGGGAGACGGTTATTCAGTAAAGGGCTTTCAATTGGAAGTGAGGACTTGTCAGCCTGCACTCCCCTGCCTGTTTGCTTTTCATTTGCATATATTTTGACAGTGAGAGTTGTTTGCAAATAATAATATTAGTTGATGCTTTTTTTTCTGTATAAGCCTTAAAGTTTCCAAAGTAAATAAGTTTCCATGTGCTTTATTTTG
The DNA here is from genome assembly GCF_000334495.1 of Tupaia belangeri chinensis. Taxonomy (NCBI): domain Eukaryota; kingdom Metazoa; phylum Chordata; class Mammalia; order Scandentia; family Tupaiidae; genus Tupaia; species Tupaia belangeri. The sequence continues at coordinate 49,211 of NW_006204954.1, forward strand.
TCATTTTACCAAACTCAGTAAATGAAACTACAGGCATTATACATTTTTATCTTGGTCAAATTTTCTACATCCTGCCTTCAAAAGAATTTTACAGAAACATAACTTGGGTTTTCTTAATGCCTCTCTTTCTTCTAGTCATTGAACTATAAACAAAATATTTCAAAAACAGATGGCAAAGAAAAAACTGGAGCAGTAACTACCTGCCAATAGTTATATACACCTATTTTCCTTCTCTCTTTCTTTTCCTTTTTCCTTTTTCTTTCTTTCTCCTCTTCTATCCTGTTACATTAACATATTAAGAGCTGGGCCCAGCAGGTCTGTTAAGGCACTGAATTCCCACATGACGGGCCATGGTTCAATCCCAGACCTGGTGGATTGCTTTCTCTCTTTCTGTCTCTCTGGTCAAATTAAATAATGATAATAATTAAATTAAATAATTCTAAAAATATATTAAAAACTGCTTCAACAGTCAGGAATAACCCTTGGGAAGCAACTTGGGACTTTTTCCTTCATTTATTAAAACTTGTAGTTAGACAGTGGGTCAGGGTCAAGGGTTCAACAGCCATTTACTGTCAAAGTCACCACAGGTCTCCAGTTAATGAGTTTGATCTAGTCCACGTTATTAAAATTCCCAACAGTTATAAATTATTTCTAATGCCTCTGATAGGTTCCAGAATTATTTCTGCATTCGAAGTGTAATGATTAGTATTTTTTTTTTTTTTGGAGAGGTTTTTGCTATATAGGGCGCCAGACAGACAGAGACAGAGAGACAGTAAGCGAGAAATCACCCCCCGGGGGGCATGGCCACGCCACAATCTCTTCTCCTCCATTCTCCTCTTGGGATCATGGGCACGCATGCACACGCACCCGGCGTGAGTTTAAGCTACCAGGTCCGGGACTCGAACCGCAGTCGACTACGTGGGAGTCCAGCGACATAGCCATTACGCCAACTGCTGATCCCATCATCGTTAGTACTTAGCTGGACAGTAGAGCTCTATCCACCCTCCTAACTGACCTGTTAGCTTTCGGAGACCAAGACGGACTAGAAGTGAGGATGCTGTGAGGTGGAGGGCTTCACCTCCTTCCCACCTGTCTCACCCTAGAAACCCCCTCAGCATTCCTCCCAGCCGCCATTGCTACAGATCTGAAATCTGATCACCCAGGCCTGAAGACTGCCCTTGCGCCTGGCCTCGCTGGGAACAGCTCTGCCCAGGGTGGGACCAAAGAGAGGAGCTCCCTTCTCGGACGTGCGGGGCAGGCTTTCGCATCAGGCCCGGCCTCCGAGTGGACTCCAGCGGTTGTGGTAGTTGGTTTTTGTCGTAGTTCACCTGCCACCGATTGCATCACAGTGTTTCGCGCTGCAAGTTCGTCTTTAGAAGTTCCCAGGGCCTCCCAAGCGCATAGAAGGGGATTTATACCATTGCCGCTTCCAGAGACACCAACCAGCCTTACCAAGGTGCGGGGAAGTGGGGAGAGGTCTTGGTGTTGGGGTGAATTCCTGCCACGTGGGGGTCCCCGAAAGCGCCTCTCCGCCCCAAACACCAGCGGAGGGTCAGCGTCGTCAGCCGCTGTCCGTGCTGGGCGCAGCACCCCAGCCCTTTCCAACCTTCCGCGCCCTCCGCACCCCACACCCTCCGGCGGTGGCTGGCGGTGCCTGAGTGCCTCACCTTCAGGAAGTCCCCGCCCTGGCAGTCGATGGAGACCAGGTCGTAGTGGATGGGGATGAACTCCTCGGGCTCACCGATGAAGAAGGCGGCGCAGTGCAGCTGCGGCTGGTCTGCGGTGAAGGTGAACTGACCCGGGAGGCTCAGCATGTCCAAGCACCCTGGGGGAGGGCACGGGGCCGGGGTCCTGAGCTACAGCCGCCGCGGCGCTGGCCTCGGACAGCCGCTCTCCACGCGCCCCATTCCCGGATTGCATCCCGGGGCGCATCACCCCATCTCTATCCCCCACCTCCACTCCCTCTGCGGGCCTCCAGGGTCAGATCCTTACGAAAGGGAAACGCGCCTCTGGTCCTGGCCAGTCCCTTCCCGGCGATGCCAGCGAGCCTCCAGCCCTCGGTGCGGAGCCCCAGCCTCCCAGCTCCCTGGCTCTCCTGGGCGCGAACCCTGCAGCCCGACTTACGCAGAGCGCGGCGGTACGGCTGCTGCTCCTCCACCAGCTCCCGCTTCAGGTTGGCGCTGAGGAGCAGGAAAGGGTCGTAGTCCATCGCTTCCCGAAGCTGGCAGGGAAAACGTGCCAGTCCGGAATAGTTCCAGGGGTGAAAAAGAAAGGGGGTCAGAGCCGAGAACCCTCCCTGCCACCCAGCAAAGCGAATGAAGAGCGGGGGGGTCAGTGTCCAGAGAAGACCGGAAAGTCTTAGACTCCTGCCATCGGATCAGAGTGTCCCCAACAGCCAGAGGAAAGCAGGCACTCCAGGGTGCTCTGGGTCAGGGAGGAAGCTGGGTCTAGGGGTAACTAGGAAAGAGAGTACCCAACAGAGAGGGAAGAAGGAGCGCATCCCAAACAGGCTGAGCGCAGAGACAACCTGAACACTCATACCAGGAGGGTGTTAAGAGGTCAGTCCAGGGCTGGCTCACCTCGAGGTACCGGCTCTCCCCTCTCAGAGCCGTGAGGAAGATCAGAATGAAGTGGCACTGAAGTTTGAAGTTGGGTGACATGCTGACTTTGCCGCTGCAGCTGGTATTGTCTGCTCAGCGGCCCCAGCGGTCTTGGGCTTTCCTTCCCACACCTTCGCCCAGGCTGAGAGCTAAAAGCTGGTAGGGTCCCTTTGCTGGGTTTCTTTTATAGAGCAGTGGGGAGGGGAAACTCCCTGCGCCTTAGCGGATGGAGTTCAGTAACCATGGGTTACCCTGCCTCAGTGACAAAGTACGTGGCGATGACGAGGGTCCAGCTCTCAGTCACAAATTTGCAGCGTGGTCCAGCATTATTCACCCCAAACCATTTCAGTCACTACAACGTAGTGGATTGAAGTGCTGAACAAAGAATGAGGCAAGGACGTAAAGGACGGCATTTTACTTGACCTGTCAAATTCTACGTTAGACTCTCCTGTAGGCACTTGGGGAGTTTGGGGTTTTGTGAAGTAAAATGATAAAGTTACACACGTAAAATACCCAAATACATCCTGTATCCCTCACGTAGCATTGTCACATAACCTTGGATGGGATCATTCTGGCAAGTGTCAAAGAGCATAGAACTCATGCAATTGCTCATGCTCTTGATAAGAATTTGAGGAATTTTTATCTCCAAAGAGAAGCTGAACAGAAGTCCAAGTCTGAGTCTGCAGAATGCTGCAGCAACGCAATTTCACGCTTTCTTCTGGTCCCTTAATCTCTGCTTTAACCTGGTCCTGTTTCTAAAAGCATTTCCTCCATGGAAAGCTAAATCTGGAGTCTGGACTTCTGGATTTCAGCTGAGCTCTGTCACTTGACCTGAATATTTACACCGTGTGCACACTCCTGGTCCAGGTAACTACATCTGAACCACTGAGAGATTAAGTTGGGTCATTTCGTGCCTTCAAATACCTGGATTACTTTAACACTCTGCTAGAAGGACTGCTGGGAAGCTTTATTATTTTAACCGTCCACCAGCAAATTTACAGGAATCAGGGACTGAGGGTGCAGAAGTAAGTTTAGTATAAGCTTTCTTTTGCTGATTAGGGGAAAAGAGAACTGCTTCTTCTTTGTGTCCAAGACTGTGAAAAATATGGGGGATGTTCCACTTTCGGCTTTTCCTCTCTCTCTCCAGTCCATGCACTAAGCATTTTCATCGAATTATACAAATAGTGAGACCATAAGACAGAGTTTTACCTGAAGGCAATGGTTATAATTTTAGGGCTTTAAAATCTGTTTATTGTTCTTTATTTATGAGAGATCATGAACACATGTGTACATATGCATGAGAGGAAAGGCAGAGACAAAAAGAAAAAAGAGACACATTCTCCACTGGATTTGATCACTCTGCAATCCACTTTTTTTTTTAAGAATTATTTTATTTACATTTATTTATTTATTTATTTAAATTTGACCAGAGAGGGACAGAATGAGAGAAAGAAAGAGAGGGAAAGTGAAGAAGCAAGCTGCCAGGTCTGAGACTCAAACCGTGGTTGGCCATGTTGGAGTCCAGCGCCCTTAACCACCATGCCACCAGCAATCCACTTCTTCCAGTACTCAATCTTAGGCACTCCCACACCATGCATATGTTGGAGGCTGACCCAGCCAGGAATTCAAACCGTGGTCACCATATGGCTTCCAGCACCGCACGTTAACAGGCTACCACCTACACCACAATGGTTGAACCTACTTTTAGTTTTAAGATACTAAAAATTAAAAAGAAATTTGCCTAGTAGTCTCAGAATTTGATATCAACATATTCAAGACAATGCTGAGCTCTGGTAAGGCTGCATTTGTGCTGTTCAATCAGGAGGCCTTCCTATCCCAGTCCTACTTTGTAAACAGTGCACAGAACAGAGAATGTGAGAAAGAAGAGCACCCAAAAGTCATGAGAACTGGCCTCCATGTCCACCTCCCCATTGCAGGGATGTTAGATAACTAAATTTTGAAATGGGTGTAAATAAATCTGAGAGGAATAACAGAAGGCAAAAACAAATGGCTTAACCCAAATTTGCTTGGCTTCAAACTCATCAGGTCAGGGACCAGCAGATGATGTAATGGTTATGTCACTGGACTCCCACATAGTCAATAGTGGTTTGAATCCTGGATCCAGTCATGTAAAATTCACACAATGGACATGTGCGTGCGTGCCCAAGATCCCGAGAGGAGAATGGAGAAGGGATTGCGGCGTGGCCATCCCTCCTGGGGGGGGTGATTTCTCATTTTCCTGTGAGTGCACACGCTCTATAGCAAAAACCTCTCCAAAAAAAAAAAAATTAACTCCTTATCAGAAATATGCTTTGCAACTATCTACCTTATTTTCATAGGTTACCATTTAATTCTGTTGATTGCTTCCTCAGCTGTGCAGAAGCTTTTTCATTTTATAAAGTCCATTTGCTTACTTTCTGTTCTGTTGCCTATAATTTTGGTATCATATTCATAAAATGATTGCCAAGAACAGTGCCATGAAGCTTTTTTCTGTTTTCTTCTAGCAGTTTGACAGTTTCAAGTTTTACGTTTAAGTCTGTTTCTGCGTATGGTGTAATAGAATGGTTCAGTTTCAGACTTTTGCAGGTGGATGTTCAATTTTCCCAACATCATTTGTTGAAGAGATTATCTTTTCATCCATTGTGTATGCTTGGCACCCTTGTTGAACACGAACTGAACATATATGTGTGGATTGATTTCTAGGATCTTAGTCTGCTCATCTGATCTATATTTTTATCTTCATGCCAGTACCCCGCTGTTTTAATTACATGTATTTTCATGCCAGTACCCCGCTGTTTTAATTACAACATATTTTGAAATCAGGAAGTGTGATGCCTCTTGCTTTGTTCTTCTTTCTCAAGATTGGTTTGGCTCTTTAGAGTTCTTCATGGTTTCATATGAATTTTAGGTTTTTCTACTTTTGTAAAAAATTATTTTGGTCTTTTTTATGCAGTTTTTGCTATAGGATGCATGTACTCACCAGACAGAGACAGATAGAGACAGGGAGAGATAAAATGAGAAATCACCCCCCTGGGGATGGTCATGCCACAATCCCTTCTCCATTCTCCTCTCGGGATTTCAGGCACACATGCAAATGTACCCAACATGTTTTTCAAGCTCAGGGAGCTCAAACATCGAAGGTGGCCATGTGGGATCCAGTGCCTTAACCTCTACATCATCTGGTGACCTGAATTTGGCCATTTATCTATTAAGAAACCATTTTTAATACATAAAATTTAGTTTTTGGATGTGTTCAAGATCAAGAAGGAAGAAGCTAACAAATATAACAAGGCCTAAGAACACAAGGAATAAGGAAGTAGGAATTTGGTGAGAAGGTTTCCAAAGAAGGATGATGGGAGAAAAACGTGAGAGGTTTAATGATCTGCCCAGATTATCACACTGCATGGAAACAAATCCCAGACTAAAAAGATTTCTCGGGCCAGTTCTGTGGTTTATTGGTTAAAGGACCCAGATCCCACATGGCCCCACTGTGCAGTTCAAATCTTGGCCCCAGCTGCTCGCAAAGCACACCAGACTCACGTATGTGTGTGTCCCAAATCCCAACAAGATGGGAAGATGGAGGAGAAGGGGTTGTGGCGCTCCCTCTTTCTCTGCTTCTCTCTCTGTCTCTCTCTGGCAAGCTCATGCACACTTCACCAAAAATCCAACCTGGGTAGTCAATACTTCTTTGAAGACAACAGAAAATTAATCCCCCAAAATTGTACCCTGGGTCTTAAACATGTCTAGACTAGCAGCCAAAAGTGAGATGGCACAACCCAAAGCAAGATGCCTACCGATCGATAACTGTAAAGGAGATTGGGGATGGTTCATGTTTGTTCAATGGCTTTTTTGACTTTGGACTGACATTGTCACCTCAACTTCCTTCAGGCTTAAGCTAAAATATGCCGTGACTAACATCTCACCAGGAGATTATAATGAAGTGCCATTTAACTCCCCTCACTGCCTGAGTCAAAAGGAAAAGTACAGCCGGGTCCAGAACCGCTGGTGTGTCTGTCATTAGGTAGTAGTGACGTGCATCAGCACACACACCAGCCTGTGCCCTGGTGGAGGAGAAATGAAGTGTAAAGAGTCGTGTAAAGGGTCATTTTCCTTAGTATCTTAGAATAGATTTAAAGGAGAAAAGCCTGCCAGCTATGGGGAGTGACACGAGAGGTTCTAAACAAGGACAGCAAGGAGAAAACGGCAAGCTAGGCGTTGCTTCGTTATCTCTGCTGCCTCCTTCCTTCTCTTGCATGGGACCCCCGCCAGTGACAGCCGGCCCTTCCCTCTGCAGCCCTCCCTCTCTCCTTTCTTCCCATCTTTTCTTCTCTCTTTCCTTCTTGAACAAACTCAGAGCAACATATTTGGTTGTATATACTCATAGTATTTTATATGTGGTTTGAAAAGTTTGTTGTACTTTATTCTAATATTTTTAAAGTTTGCTCATTTATTTCTTCAGCAAGATATGCATCTTCCCACCATAATCCACTCCCAGTCTCAGTCATTGTGCATGTGCATGTCCGGCCTGCTCAGGGAAGTCCCCATCAGGACATGAAGCCAGGACTTTGCCCATGTGGATCCAGTTGTGTTCCTGCTATGCCACTGCCTGACCATCATCCTAACCTTTAATGTCTGTCTTCCACCTCCAAAGTAAACTTCAAGTTACTTCCTGCCTCTGCTCCACCTCCCTCAGCACCCAGGACACACACACACCTGGCACTTCCTGGTGGCCTTTAAAGCCCTTAGTTACAAATGAAAGAATACTCACCATTAAGGCCAGCAATAAGAGTAATGGTAAAGCCGCAGGAGAGAAGGGGAGCTCAGGAGGTACCGAGAAACGGTTCCTGGGGTTATGCTGAAAAGACTTCAGTCACCTCCACAGAGTGCAGGGAGGCAGGTGGGAAGGGAGCTGCAGGGACAGGGCAAGGAGGGCACTTAACCTGGCACACGATTATCAAGGATGTGCCAAAAAACCATGATATGTGATATTCTAATGTGATACATTATGAAGTTAAAATTAGTGCCAAAAATCCATGTAGACAAAATATTAAATTCTTAAATAAAGATACCATAAATACCAGGGACTTTTGCCTCAGGCCTCCTTGTGACTCAGCCTTAACTGTGGAGGTAACGTGTGTGTGTGTGTGTGTGTGTGTGTGTGTGTGTGTGTAAGACACCCCATGAGAGTAATCAGGCCTTATACACTGGCTAGTAGAGTGGACACAAAGGGCTCTGGATTAGGGGTCCCAAGCTCTGGGCCACTGGCAGGAAACCTGGGCAGGTCAGAGACCTCATCCCTCCTCTCCAAGATGAAGGAGAGAGTGACTCTCAGGATCACAGCACCAACAGACGACATCTCACACTGGCTAGTTTGAGGAGAGTTCAGTGAAAGGACTGTGTACAAAGGTGTGGAGTGTGTGCAGGGAAGCCGCATAGAGGAGGCCTCCTGAGCCTCCTGAGCACAGAGCAGGGGGGAGAGGAAGCAGAAGAGAGAGGCAAGAGGAAGACACCCAGCCCCAGGGGCCATCACTTCTCTAAGGTCATCTAGTGTTTTATTAACTTTTTTTTTGAGAGGTTTTTGCTATAGGGTGTGTGCGCTCGCCAGAAAGACAGAGTGAGACAGAGATAGAAAATGAGAAATCACCCCCCAGGGGGGATGGGCACACCTCAATCCCTTCTCCTCCATTCTCCTCTTGGGACCTTGGGCACACATGCACACGCCCCCAGTGTGAGTTTAAGGCACCGGGTCCAGGACTTGCACTGCAGTCGACTACATGGGAGTCCAGCGACATAGCTATTACACCAACTGCTGGTCCCATGCAGTGGTTTTTAAAACTAGTCTGCAAATTTTCTGACACTCTTCTCACAAAAAATTGGAGTCTAGTTCGCTTTCCCTAGAATATGGGCTGATTTTACTGATGCGTTTCTAATGAGTTGGCTAAGGGACACCATGTGATTTCTGAGACTAAGCTGAAAGGACACTATGCCTTCAACCTGGAGTTCTCTCTCTCTCTCTTTCGACGTGAGTCACTGTGTAAGAAGTGCAGCTACCATGAAGCTGCCATGCTGGAGAGACCACATAGAGAGACCTCATGGAGATATAGGGGTTGCCTGGGAACCCCAGCTGTTCCAGTCTCCTCATGTTTGGATCACTCCAGCCCAGGTACTAGACATGAATAATGAAGTCCTTGGGGTGACCTCAGTTTCAGTCACTATCTGTTTGTGTAATCATGAGAGACCCCAAGCCAGAACCAACCCATTGAGTACTTCCTATACTCAACCCACAGGCACCATGAGAGAGAATACATGACAGTTGGGTTTTAAGCCATGAAGTTATGAGCAATGTGTTATTCAGGAATAGATAGCGAATACAAGCCCACTCCATTTCTAGTCTTCAACATTTTTCTGTGGCTTTGCCTCAGAGATCCCCAAGCACCTCGTCTGTATGACAGCCTTGGTCTATGAAGCCTTGAGCTGAATCACTGTCTGTGAGGAGTGACTTGGTGTCCAGCTCTCTCCTGCTAGACTGAGTCAACATCTGTGAAAACAAGCTGGCTGGTCCCAAGCTCATCTCAGATGGGCAGAGAAATGGCTGGAGGGCAGATGCTAACCAGTCCCGTCACCTCAGCCCTGCCGCCAGCAAGCCCACGCCAGCTGGTGTTGGGACTGTGTGTGAAAGACCAATACGCACTATTCCCTTTCCAGTGCCGACCTTTTTACATTTCTAATCTTTATGACTGTGTAAACAGAGTAAGTTTCTTCTCTAAGTCACTTAGGGGACCAAGGTCTTCTAACATTGAAGGAATCCATTTTTTGCCAATATAATTGTTTTATTGTAGATCTCATTCATGGTTTTGTCTCATTGTGTGAAAGCTGACCAAAACACTAGACAACTTTAGAGTTAAAAAGAAAATCACACCAGGCATGTGTGCATGAATGCCTAAAATCCTGAAACGAGGGTGAAATGGAGAAGGAATTATGGTATGACTATGCCTCATGGAGTATGTGTGTGGGGGGGGTGCTTGCTCTCTCTCTCTCTCTCTCTCTCTCTGTCTCCAGCAAGTGCAATCACTTTCAGGTAAATTAAAAAAAAAAAAGTACATACCCAGAACCAACTGAAAGAGCTATCAATAGCCAAAATTGGAATAATCTGAACAATAGATATGTAAATAAAGTATTAATAATATTGATTATAGCTCAGTATACAAATTTCCATAAGTCTATACTTACTTAAATAAATGCTTGAACAAATTAATAAGTGGGGAAGAGACAAATCTCCCGTGCAGAAGAACCCCAAATAATTTATGTTAATATCCTGATTTATGTGGAAGGAGGCATAACTTCCCACTCTTTTTGCTTTGTTTTGTCTGCTGCAGGGCCAGTGCACTCACCAGAGAGAAACAGAGAGAGATAAAGCAAGAAATCACCCCCCTGGGGGGATGGCCACACCACAGTGCTCTTGGGATTAGGGGCATGCACACATGCCTAGTGTGTATTTTTTAAATTATTTATTTATTTAATTAATTTTATTTGTTGTTATCATTGTTTTAATTTGACCAGAGAGATACAGAGAGCAAGAGAAAGGGAAAGTGAGAGAGCAAGTCACCAGGTCCAGGACTTGAACCATGGGAATCCAGCACCTTTAGCCACCATGCAACCTGCCAGTCCTGCCCAGTGTGTTTTTGAAGTCACCAGGTCTGAGATTTGAACCAAACAGCTGGCCATCTGGAATCTGGCCACCTGCTGGCTCCAACTCCCCTCCTTTCAGAGTGTAGTGTGGGAAGGGGCTGGGGGCCAGCACAAAAGGGAACAGCTTTACAGTGAAAGGCTGACCACCTATCTCAGCCAGATCCAGACTAACATCAGCAGTCACAAATCACAAATCACTTTGATGGTGTGTATCCTTGATTTGATGTGATGACAATGGCACTTTGCCTCTGGGTTTCTGTTCTCATAAACCCATAACCAAATCTAACTGTGAGCAGCACATCAGACAGACCGCAGTAGAGGGGCACCCTACAACACACCTGACCTACGCTCCTCAACACAAGGGACATCAAGAACAAGGTCATCAAAAACGTCACAGCCCAGAGCAGCCTAAGAAGACAGGACAAGTAAAATGTAATGTAGTATCTTGGATGGGATTTGGAACGGAATAAGAACATTAGACAAAGACTTAAAAAAAAAAAATCAGTTATGGACTTTAGTTCATAGTAACATGTCACGGCTGAGCGTGATGGCGCGGCAGTAAGGGTGCTGCTGTGCTATGTGGAAGACCACATGGGAGAGCTCCAGGTCTGCGGTCTGGGTCTGCCTCAGCTCGCCGGGCACCCGGGCGCGCCGTGACCCTAATTGCAAGGCTGGAGAGCGGTTTGCAATAGGAAGGCCCTGCTGAAGGTGTCTCTCTCTCTCTCTCATTCTTTCTCTCTTTCAGGAAACACACTTGAAAGAAGAATGTATCAACCTTGGTTCATTAATTGCAATAAATATACTCTACTCTTGTTAACAATAAAGAAAGCAGTGTGAGGTGTATGAGAATGCTGAAGTGTCTGCTCTGGAATATTGTTTTTTGTTTTTGTAAATCTGCAACTATTCTAAAAACAGTCTGTTAATAATAAACTAAAGTCCTGGGACCAGCAGTTAGCATAATGGCTATGTCTCTGGACTCTCACATAGTCGACCACGGTTCGCGTCGTGGACTCAGTGGCTTAAAATTCACACTGGGCGCAAGTGCATGCGTGCTCCAGATCCCGAGAGGAGAATGGAGGAGAAGGGATTGTGGCGTGGCCATCCCTCCTGGGGGGTGATTTCTCGCTTTCTGTCTCTCTGTCTCTCTCAGTCTGTCTGGCGAGCACACTCGCCCTATAGCAAAAAACCTCTCCAATAATAATAATAATAATAATAATAATAAACTAAAGTCCTAAAGTCCCTATGTTTAAGGTAAGCATCCAAATGTGGGCTTTCCAGTATCAGAATGTATTCCATATTCGCCAGGCAAGACAAGAAGCTTTATCTCCAAAATTTCCCAGACCTGCCATTGCTTCTTCCTTCTACTCACGTATTATTGTACCATTTGCTCCTCCTTTCTCTCTGGCTTCTACCTCCACCATGCTGCAAACGCTTGTCTCATTTAAGCTACTCCTAATTTTTACTGATCATTTTAACTGTTCCTTGACCTCTCCGTAGTTGTCGATCCTTCCCCTTTTTCTTCTGTTTAGAGCTTTTATTCCTTTGGTTTTATGTTCAGAAAAAAAGAAACACAATAGGAATACATGCTGCATAATTCCTTTTTTTTTTTTCATTTTTAGAGGGAGAGAGATATCTTTATTATAGGGTGTGTGTGATTGCCAGAGAGACAGAAAGTGAGAAATCACCCTCCCCACTGGGGATGGCCATGCTGCAATTCCTTATCCTCCATTCTCCTCTCAGGATTTGGGGCATGCATGCACATGCACTTGGAATGAGTGGGTTATTTATTTTTTTTTTTTGGAGAGTTTTTTGTTTTTTTTTCTTTTTTTTTGCTATAGGGCGTGTGCACTCACCAGAAAGACAGAGAGAGAGAGAGAGAGAGAGAGAGAGAAAGTGAGAAAACACCCCCCGGGGGGGGATAGCCATGCCACAATCCCTTCTCCTCCATTCTCCTCTCAGGATCTTGGGCACACATGCACACCCGCCCAGCGTGAGTTTAAGCCACTGAGTCCGAGACTCGAACCGCGGTGGACTACATGGGAGTCCAGTGACATAGCCATTATGCTAACTGCTGGTCCCAGCACCTGGCATGAGTTGCCAGATCCAGGACCTGAATTATGGAAATCCAGCAACGTAACCATTATATCAGCTGTTGGTTCTATGCTGCATAATTCTAATACTATAAAGTCTAGACCAGAACTTCACAGTGACCAAAATCAGAACAGGGGTTGCCTCCATGGACAGGGGATTTTTTTTTTTTTTTTGAGAGGTTTTCGCTATAGGGCGCATACGCTCACCAGACAGACAGAGAGAGACATAGAGACAGAAAGCGAGAAATCACCCTGCAAGGGGGATGGCCACGCCGCAATCCCTTCTCCTCCATTCTCCTCTCAGGATCTTGGGCACACACGCACACGCGCCCGGCATGAGTTTTAAACCACCAGGTCCGGGACGCGAACCGTGGTCGACTACGTGAGAGTCCAGCGACATAGCCATTACGCTAACTGCTGGTCCCCATGGGCGGGGGATTGACTGGGCACAGGGAAACTTCTTGGGGAGATAGAAATGTTCCATACCTTGATTGATGTGGTACTTACATGATGTATTCATATGCCAAAACTTGCTGGGGCCTGCAGGAAGAATGGTGATTTAGGCACTGGATCCCCACATAGCTGACCAAGGTTCAAGTCCTAGACCCGGCTGCTTGAAAATTATGCTGGGTTGGGACCAGCAGCTGGCATAATGGCTATGTTGTTGGATTCCCATGTAGTCGACTGTGGTTTGAGTCCTGGACCCAGTGACTTAAACTTACACCAGTTGTGTGTGTGCCCAAGATCCCAAGAGGAGAATGGAGGAGAAGTGATTGTGGCGTGGCCATCCCCCCTGGGGGGTGATTTCTCACTTTCTGTCTCTGTCTTTCTGGCGAGCACATGCACCCTATAGCAAAAACCTCTCCAAAAAAAAAAAAAAGAAAAAGAAAAAGAAAAAGAAAAAAATCATGCTGGCTGTGTGCATGCATGCCCACTCTTGAGGGAGAATAGAGAAGGAACTGTGGTGCAGCCACTCCTGTTCTCCACCGGAGCTGACTTCTCACTTTCCCTGTCTGTCTCCAGCAAGCACATGTGTTCTGTGGCATAAACCTAAAAACAAAACAAAACAAGGCAAAAGCAAAAAACTTCCCAGAATGTGCAGTTAAGATCTGCATATTTTATTATATACTCATATACATAAATTATGCTTCTTTTTAAAATATTGGGGATACAATTACAGGGGAAAAGTGTGTAATACCTTTGAAAATCCTGAAAAGCAGTAATTAGCTTTTGTACTCATGAGCTCTGACTGAGAGATCTAAGGTATGACAAGAGGAAATTAGAAAAAGAAAGAGAAAATTAAAGCATAGGAGAAATAGAAAAGGAGTGAAAAGAAGAAAGGGAGGAAACCTACCCAGGGAGGGAAGGTCTAGAGCTACCTTTCCTAGCCTTCGTCCTAGCGCTCCCTTCCCAAGGTACATCAACTCTCTGAATTGCAAAATGCATGCTACATAGAGAAGAGGGCATAGAATGTACATACATAGTTTAAAAATAATAAAATACATTACTATCCATTTTGTTATCACTCCATTTCTCTTTTTTTGAATCATTTAATTTTATTTATTCATTCATTCATTTATTTTAATTTGACCAGAGAAAGACAGATACACGGAGAAAAGGAAAGTGAGAAAGCAAGCTACCAGGTCCAGGACTGGAACCACGGTTAGCCATGTGGGAGTGTCCAGAGCCTTAACCACCGTGCCACCTGCCAGCCTTATAACTGTTTCATAAAAGAAATAGAACTTGGGGCCAGCAGGTAGCATGGTGATAAAGGGTGCTGGACTCCCACATGGCCACCTGCGATTCGAGTCCCAAACCTGGCAGCTTGCTTTCTCATTTTCCCTATCTCTCTCTCTCTCACTGTTGAAATTTAAAAATAATAAGAAGAAATAAAATAAATAATTAAATAATTCTGAAAAAATAAGAAATAGAATTTTGCCAAGTTCTGCCTCAGCTGCATCTCTTCCTCCATCCCAGAAAGCAACGGTATTCATCCTTCACTTTTCTTTTGGTTAGATGGTCTGTGTATATGTCTCAGCGAAACATTGTTTAATTTTGAACTCTTGAGGAGCAAGCATAAATGCAGCCTTGCGACCATCCCCCCCCGGGGGGGGTGATTTCTTGCTTTCTATCTCTCTGTCTCTCTCTGTCTTTCTGTGTCTTTCTGGCTAGCACAAATGCCCTATGGTGAAAACCTCTGGAAAAAAAAAAGTAGCAAGGAAAAGAAAGAAAGAAAGAGAAAGAAAGAAAAAGAAAGAAAGAAAGAGAAAGAAAGAAAAAGAAAGAAAGAAAGAGAAAGAAAGAAAAAGAAAGAAAGAAAGAGAAAGAAAGAAAAAGAAAGAAAGAAAGAGAAAGAAAGAAAAAGAAAGAAAGAAAGAGAAAGAAAGAAAAAGAAAGAAAGAAAGAGAAAGAAAGAAAAAGAAAGAAAGAAAGAGAAAGAAAGAAAAAGAAAGAAAGAAAGAGAAAGAAAGAAAAAGAAAGAAAGAAAGAGAAAGAAAGAAAAAGAAAGAAAGAAAGAGAAAGAAAGAAAAAGAAAGAAAGAAAGAGAAAGAAAGAAAAAGAAAGAAAGAAAGAAGAAAGGAAGGAAGGAAGGAAGAAAGAAAGAAAGAAAAAGAAAAAAGATATAGCCTTTATGAAGAAATCTTTTTTACCTGGGTAGGGTAAGAGTCTGCCTGCTGGTGTTCTGGAGTCAAGCGGAAAGGTCCGGGAGGGGTCTGCAGCCAGGATCTGCTGTGCATATGATTACGTGTGTTTGGGCTTGGTGCTCAGACTTTCAGCTGTGTCTGGTGTACGTTGTAGAAAGAATCCCTCTAGAGAATGAACCTGCAAACTTCCACCAGGTGAGAAATGAGAGCTTAAGGCTGAGGAATGACACCCAAGGAGAGCTATATCTCGAGATCCAGAAGATCCTCAGGTGGTTTTCACCAGCACTCCTCATTCTGGCCCCCGCGCCCTCCCAGAATCCTGCCAGGATGCTGCAGCGTATGGTACTCTGTTCATATCTCTCCCCTCTGCTGCCTTCAGATTAGGCTCTCTAGCTTCCAAACCAGTTACTGTGTCACATTTGTTTTCCAGCATTCAAAATATACTTGCTGTTGTCTCCTTCATGGGTGTGTGTGTGCGCACGCGATAAGCCATTTGTAAGAACTTGTGTTCAAACTACCAGCTTCACTTCCCAATGATATTTTTTTAAGTTTGTTTTTTTTAATTTTTTAAAAAAGAATTACTTATTTAATTTTATTTATTCATTCATGTATTTTAATTTGGCCAGAGAGAGACACAGAGAAAGAGAGAGAGGGAAAGTGAGAAATGAAACCACCATGTCCGAGACTCGAACTGTGGTCAGCCATGTGGGAGTGTCCAGCACCTTAACCACTGAGCCACCTGCTGGTCCCCCAATGATATTTTTTAAAAGTCAGTTTTTCCAGGGCCTGCAGGTGGCATGCAGGTTGAGGTGCTGGACTCTCACGTGACCGACCACAGTTCAAGGAACCACAGTTCAAGTCTCAGACCTGGCTGCTTGCCTTCTCAATTTCCCTCACTCTCTCTTTCACTCTCATCTCTCTCTAGTGAGTGTACATGCCCTATGAAAAATTTTTAAATAATAAAAATAAATAAAATTAAATAAGTCTTTTAAAAATCAATTTTTTCTCCAATATACAAAAAAAAATTTGCTTATGATAGAAACATTTTTAAAAATAGAGATAAATAAAAAAAAAAAAGCCACCCTTTAACCTACCATGTAGATACAACCCTCCTTTAAGATTTTGATATATGCATAATTGTCCGTATATAAATTAGATTATGGGGACAAGCAGGTGACATGGTGGTTGAGGTGCTGGTTCCCACATGGCCAACCATGGTTCCAGCCACTGACCTGGTGGCTCAGTTTCTCACTTTCTGTCTGTCTGTAATGAGCGCATATGCTCTATAGAAAAATTGAAAATAATGATAAGTAAAAGTAGATAAATAATTTTTAATTTAATTTAAATTATTTACTCATTTTATTTTATTTTGACTGGAGAGAGAGAGTAAGTGAGAAAACAAGCCACCAGGACTGGGACTCGAATCATGGTTGGCCATGTGGGAGTGTCCAGCATCTTAACCACCATACCACCTACTAGTCCCTAAATAAATAATATTTTTTAAAAATTATATTATGGGCCAGCAGGTGATGTAGTGGTTAAGGCACTGGATTTCCATATGGCTGACCATATTTCAAGTCCTAGGCATAGCATCTCAAAAACTCATACTAGGGGGAACCAGCAGTTAGTGTAATGGCTATGTCGCTGGACTCCCACGTAGTCGACCGCGGTTCGTGTCCCGGACCTGGTGGCTTAAAACTCACGCCGGGCGCGTGTGCGTGCGTGCCCAAGATCCCGAGAGGAGAATGGAGGAGAAGGGATTGCGGCGTGACCATCCCCCCTGGGGGGTGATTTCTCGCTTTCTGTCTCTATGTCTCTCTCTGTCTGTCTGGCGAGCGCACGAGCCCTACAGTGAAAATCTCTCCAAAAAAAAAGAAAACTCATACTAGGCATGTGTGCATGCTTGCCAGAAATCCTGAAAGGAGACTGGAGGAGAAGGGATTGCAACATGTTCTACCCCCTAAACGGTATTTCTCACTTTCCCTTTGTCTCTCTCTGGCGAGCGCACATGCTCTATGGGGAAAAAGAAGCAAAATTAGATTATAATGTACACACTATTTTTCAATACCACAAGTACGTTTCTCTGTCATTATATATACTTTCTCCCATATCATTTAAATGCATAACATCTTATTGGCATGAAATATTATTTTATTTAACCAACCCCTTAGTGATGAATGTTTCTATTGTTTCTAATAGTTCACTATTACGATCATACTGGTGCATAATTTAAAAAATCTCTTATTTTAATCCTCTAGACTTAATTAAGGCTAAAGCTTAAACCAATAGCTTTGCAAACATGATCTTTTTTTTTTTTTTTTTTTCTTTTTTGCTATAGGGCGTGTGCACTCGCCAGACAGACAGAGAGAGACAGAAAGTGAGAAATCACCCCCCAGGGGGGATGGCCATGCCACAATCCCTTCTCCTCCGTTCTCCTCTCGGGATCTTGGGCACGCATGCATACGCGCCCGGCGTGAGCTTTAAGCCACCGGATTGAGGATGCGAACCACAGTCGACTACGTGGGAGTCCAGCGACATAGCCATTACGCTAACTGCTGGTCCCAACATGATCTTTTTTTGAGTCTGGGGCAGGGATATATACATATATATATATATATATACACACACACACACAAAATATATGCACATATATGTATGTGTGTGTATATACATACTAGGAAGAAGGCAGAACCCTTATAGTATCAGAGGAGAGAGAGATCAATTACTTTTTAAAAAATCATAAACACGTTGAATCAGATACATCCCCAGATATTCACTCATTGCCTTCTTTTCAATTTAGAGAGAATGCATGAGAAAAGGAATAGACTAAACAAAGAGGTGGCTTTATTTTTGAGGCTAAGATGGTAGATTTTAGATGGCATCGCTTGGTACACTATTCCTGTCTGTAAAGACCGCTGGGTATTCTAAGACCAAGAAAGGTCAAATGAATCTCAATGACGTGTCAAATTAGTAATCATATTAATTCCATATTGTCACCTGCTCTTTGGCAGGTTTGATAAACCACATGTTAAATTGATTATGCAAATTATTTTAGGTAAATTAAAACATCTGTTCCACACATCACCAGATTTCAAGGTGAAAATATTCCTGAAGGTGAGTTTTCAGTCCCACACTTATTGTGACGTGTCTCTGGCTACATCGTGCGTTGGTTTGCCAGTATCTCACTCTCCTTTGTGTCTTTCTTTTCTTCTGTCCCACACTGGGATGCTGAATTTTGGCAGCACTGGATAATAAGCTAGGGTTTTTTTCATGCATCATACACTTTGACATGAACTATAAAAATGGGAATGGAAAATATGGCATGACTATAAAAGATTTATCTTCTCAATTCATAACAGGATAAGTCATAAGATCACACAAGGATTTATAGGTAGGATGGACACACCGGAAATTATTACAGGAAATGCCAACAGAATGGCTTTTGTAACTTTGGAGTTTTGTTGTCTTAGTCTGTTTGTGCTGTTAAAAGAAATACCACAGGCTGGGTAATTTATAAGCAATAGAAAATTGTTCTCACTGATCTGAAGGCTGAGAAGTTCAAGGTCAAGGTGCCAGCAGAGTCCATGTCTAGTGAGGGCTACCCTGCTTCCAAGATGGCGCCTTGTCGTTGCATCCTCCAGAGGGAAGGAATGATGTATCCTCACATGGCAGAAGGGCAAAGAATATTCTCTTCTACCTTAAGCCCGTTTATGAGGGAGATAGGCCAATTCCTGAATGAACTCTCATGACTTAATCACCCAACAAAGGTCACACCTCTTAATACCATTTCATTGGGTTTTAAATTTCACCCTGAATTCTAGAGGCAGCACCATCATTCAAACCATAGCCTTTGTCTATTTATATCTCCCTTCTGGTGAAATCACTTTTGAATATGTGACTATGCCCTCATTTTTTCCTGCCACCATCCTTTTGTAGTTGCATCCTGAGAGGAGAATGGAGGAGAAGGGATTGCAGTGTGGCCATCCCCCTGGGGCGTGATTTCTTGCTTTCTGTCTGTCTCTCTCTTTCTCTCTGTCTGTCTGTTGAGCACTCATGCTGTATAACAAAAATCTCTCTCAAAAAAAAAAAAAAAAAAAAAAAGAGCATGGACCTTGGAATGTGAATCCCTGAATTTGAATTCCTCCTCCATCACGTATTCTCTCTGTGGCCCTCAGAAAGTTATTTAATGTGTCAGTTTCCTAGTCTATAAAATGGGGATACTATAACATGGATGAACCTTGAAAACACTATGCTATGTGAAATAAGGTAGACACAGTAGGACAAATATTTTATGATTCCACTTACATGAGGTAGTATTTGAAATCAAGCCAAGATCCTCAAAGAGCTGGGCTTTCAGTTTCCCATACTGTTAAAAAAATAGAAATTGCCCAGATTGAACATTAATAAGGGCTGGGGGCTGGCAGGTGGCATGGTGGTTAAAGGCGCTGGACTCCCATATGGTTGACCACTGCCCGGACCTGAAGGCTTGCTTTCTCACTTTCTCTCTCTCTCACTCTGTCCCTCTCTGGTTAAATTAAAATAAATAAACAAATGGATAAATAATGTTAAATAATTCTTTTTCTCTCTTTAGTTAATAAGGGCTGAACTAAAAGTAAAATGTCTTTCTAAGCTACTTGGATTGCAAGACCTATTTAAATTTTAATAGCCCAAAGTAAGATTCCAGATTCTGGTTAAGTAATTAAGTAACAGGGTGGTGAGTCAGGGTTTTAAGATTCCCAGAACTACCACTTGAAAGAAAGATAAGATTTTAACTTAAATTCTTCAAGATGTTTTGCAGGATAGGAATTGCTGGCTGTGAGCACATAGACCCTGGACTGAACAGTGCCAGAAACCCAGTGATTGCTCCCTCCCACAACAGAGGTTGATTACCGAAGGCTCCACCAATCTAGAAAGCCCACGAAATGACCATGTCCTCTCATACCAATCATGCACCTGGGACCCCACACCTTTAAAAATGCATGGAGGGACTTCCTGGGGAGACAGACTTTTCAGCATCAGCTACCCACTCTCTCTGCTGTGGGATGGCAATAAAGCTGTACTTCCCTTAGTTTCACTCATGATTACAGTGGTGTGTGGAGTTCAAGCAAATAAACTCAGTTAGAGTTTAGTAACAAATTTGGGGATGGGAGGAGCAGTATTTGTTTAATGGTCCAGAGTTTTCGTTTGGGATCATGAGAAAGTTCTGAACGTGGACAGTGGTGATTGAGAATGCACTTAATACCACTGAATCGTACACTTAAAAATGGTAATTTGTGTGTCGTGTGTATTTCACACAATAACGATAAAGGTGTGGCCATAAGAAAGGAGAGTAAATGTTCAAATTGTATTTTTTAGATGGGGATCATAATTCCTGCTTCCTAAGGTGGCTGTGAATGCTGAGTGCAACGACATGTGGAAAGTGCTTAATACAGGGCCTGGCAATGCGATGTTTAGTGGATGGCAGCTACTACCCCAGCACCATGTAGCAGCTCTCCTGCAGGGCAGCGTTTTACAGGCTGCTCTGGGAGTTAGTAGTATACCAAGGGTCCTCAGATGAGCTGAGGCCTACTCAGGGGCTTTTCAATTCTCAAACGTGCATTCATGCTGGCCAGAGATGTCTTCCCTAATTGCTCTCAATTCTAGAACTACTAGAAGAGGCTCTCCTTCCCCTTGGGCTTCTCCCTGCCCCACTGCTCCTGACAGGGAAGATCCCACTAGGAGAAACATTCCCCTTTCCATGCTCTCCCTTGGACAAAACACCCAGCCTAGCAACCAGAAGAGAACAGGATTGGGATCCCTTAGCTGGGACCCAGCCTGACATCAGGTGCCTTTCCTGAAGTTCCAAATCTCCCCACCACCGCTGGCATCCTCACCTCTCTCCCCTTTTTTGGGTTCTTTATCTCAGTTCTACACAAAACTCAGCTTATTATTAACTCTTAAAAAAAAAAAATCCATCCTTAAACATTCTTTTAAGGAAAAAAAAGCCCACAGTTGCAAACAGCAAGAACTAAGATTATTACACTAAATTAAGTTTAATTACAAAAGCACCTCTTTGTTTTCCCTTGGATTTGTCTTAGCATTGATAAAGCGAATATAATTTTGATTTCTAATTAGTCTTAACTCCCACTGGTACTAAGCCTCTTTGTTTAGACTTTAAATGTTATAAAGAATCATTAAAGGCTTTTCTTTTCTTTTCCTGTTTTTTTTTTTAATCTTTCTTTCCAAACCTCACCAGAAAAAAATTAGTCATGCCTCATTTAGTTTTAATTCTTAAAATATTGGTGAATAAACAAGAGCTTTTTCTTTGCGAAGGACTATGATGAAGTCATTCCTTTGTGGGACGGACATGCGTGGGCAGCTCAGTGGGCTTCATCTTCCTGACTGGAACTTCAAAAATGGTCTTCACTTCTGTCTTGTAAGTGAAGGACTTACGAATCTCACTGTTGAAGCCTGAGGGAAAGCTCAGAAAAATACTTATTTTCCAGCTTCACCAAATTATGTTACTTAGGTTTTGCCCACAGGGTACCAAAACAGTCTACAGAAAAAAATAAGTTAACGACTAATCTCATATCTTGAGGTGAGGAGAAAAACAAATGTTTAACATTAAACGTCTGAATTTACAACCTGTTGTTTCGAAAGACACAGACACAACAGGAGTGACCTTTGAAAACAACCAGCTTCTAGTGAAAGACATACTGGGAAGATTTGGAGTATAAATTACATATATAAACAAGAAACCATCAAACTCTGTGATGAAAAACAGCAACAACCACAAAAAAAGATAAAATAACTTATCACTTCACCACCCAAAGGTAACCACAATTATAGATTCTAATCCTACCCTGTTCTTCTGTGTCTCTCTTCACATATGTGAGTGTGTGTGCATACTGCCGTGGTGTCACATTTTATGGACTGCGGCTTATTTGTTTCAAAGCAAAGAGAAGACTGAAACAGATCCAAGGAAAAAGAAAGAAAATCCCCCAATTTTTTTTTTTTCCCCTTAAAAGTGATCTCTTGCCTCTGGATATCAGGATCCCACCAACAGTGGCCTAACGCAACTCTGATATTCTCAGGTGGCCTACCCATCTGGCCCTTTTTAGAGCAGTTCTGCTTCCTTCCCTACCTTGGTTCAACACACTGCAGGGCTGGAAGTGAAGACACCTACTACCATGATCTGGATGTTTGTGTTCTCATCAAATTCGTATGTCAAAGCCCTATACCCAGTGTGATATTTGAAGATGGGGCTTTTGGAAGGCCATTAGGTTTAGATGAGGGCATGAAGGTGGGGTTCCTTGATGAAATTAGTATCTTCGTGAAATCAGGCAGCCCCCTGTGAGCCAGAAAAAAGCCCTCACCAGGAACCAAAGAAGCAAATACCTTCACCGTGGACTTCCCAGCCTCCCAGAACCGTGAGAAATAAATGTCTGCTGTTTAAGCCATCTAGCCTGTGGTGTTTTGTTATAGTGGTCTGAGCTACGACTCCTCCATTTTGCAGCTGCACAATAAGGACAATTTATTCACCTTCCTGTGTTTAGGGATAAACTGTGAATTGGGAATCTTACCTACTTTTTTGAGTTATCGAGAGAATTAACTGAGATAGTCAGCCAGAAATTTTATTTCTTCTAGGTACAAAGTAGGATTCTGTCAGGGCCAGCTCTGGGACTTGGTAGTTGAGACAGCTGGATCCCACATGGCTGACTGTGCAGTTAGTCTGGGATCTGGTGGCCTGAGGAACACACTGGGTGCATGTGGGACTAAATCTACAGCTGTCTCTTCATCACAGTTTGCAAATTCGGGTGACCCAAAGGGACACCACCTAAGTCTGTAAGAGACTGTCTTAACAGTTTTGTAGTTACACAGAACTTCACTGAATCTCATTGCCTCCTCCTCTTCAGACGAGGAAGCTCTTTAACTTTGCAGACTCTGTCCTCTCTCTGCTGGCCAATCACAAGTTGATTTAGGTGTTGGTTTCTAGTCTTCCAGGCTGTATTTTAGAAATATTTCCACCAGCGGACTCCTACACCATTTCCCATATGGACAGTATGCCAGGAAATTATAGGACTGCAAACGCCCTTCCTCTCCCTGGATCCTGCCTTTATCCTGCACTTCAGACAGAATGGTCAATTGCTCAGAAATACCAGCCGTGAGTCAGACCCAGCGATCAATAGAACAGAGCTGGGTGGTATTAAAAAGAATTATGACCTAAGGTAAGGTTACAGTAGCCCCAGCTGACAAGCTAATCGAAACTTTTAAAGCTAGGTAATAGTAACTTTTTTAGAGATTTGAACTTAGTAAGGAACTTCTTGCTGCAGATTGAATGGGGTGGGGGTGGGATGAGGGTCCTTGGAGAGAGTTGTTCCAGTCACCTCCTGCCCTAGGCAACAAAACCTTAGACTCTGTGGCTCTAAAACCCACATTGTGAGGTTTGTGTCTCCTTACCATGGAAATTAAATGAGATCAGATTATAATGCACTTCAGTCCTGGCTCTACTGTGTCGTGAAAGGCCTAGGGTATGCCAGCCACCCTGTCTACCTTGGTTACTTCTTCAGTAAGATTTGGACTTGCAGTCATCATATTGCCAGATCTACCCAAGGTTGAGAGCAAGCAGGAAGCTTGAGCAGAGATCCTAGCCACTGCTCAGATGCTGCCGGGGTTGAGGACGGAGTCTGGGAATCTGTGTTTAACAAGCACCTCAGATAACTCTGCTGGGAAGAAAAAATAGGAAACACTGGATTTGGAGCTTGCTGGCTCTTTTCTAACTCTCAGATTTCTTTATTTTAAAGATGAAAAAGTCTTCTGGGTGGGAATGGAAGATGTCTTTACTGCAAATTCCTTACCGTGTTGCAGGAGACACAGACCAGGAGCTGAGAGCAGCATTTCAGGATGCTGATACACTGGGGGTTTTATGACCAATTGTCTCTTACATGACTACACATCTAGTACACATACACACCTATCTCCTTCCTTTTACCCATTTCTGGTAGCTTCTATTAACTGAACCTCCTTCCTTAAGTAGAAGGGGATTGGCATTCTCTGCCTGCATCATTAATAGTAATGCTGTTTCCAGGTGACATGGGGACACATACACATGTACGCATGCACACACATCAAAGCCTCACTTATGAACTGTTTTCCAGCAAAATAATAATAATACCATATACATTTATATCCACTCTTTTCTCTGTCTTATAAAAACCCAGCGTGGTTGTATAACCCAAAGACCAACTTTTCTGTGTTTTTCCACATGTTGGGCCTATTGTTCGGCAAGGAACTTTCATTCCATGGTTGAGGCCCTGTAATTTTCTCTCTGCCACATCCTTCAACAAGGTTGATCATTAAGTTCCTCCTACTGTGGTTCAAACTCTAATAGCAAATAGTCAACTTCTCACCCAGTAAGTGATGCTGGGAGTTTGCAGAGGCCTAGAAAGCACCATCTGTTTAGGAAAGGAGTTCCTTGTTTTTCACCCAGCCTGAGCTGCTACTGTCTTCAACTAATTTTCTACCTTTGGAGAGGGTAGATGGAAGCTGTATGGGGCCTTGACAGTTTGCCACTTTCTGTACCATAATGCAGAGAGACAGCAGCCACTTTAAGTAGCATCACCCTGCTGGCTCACCCCTTCTCCAAACAAGCTTCTTCCATTATTATGTAAAATACGTCCAAAGGGACAAAGGATGCTATCTCCCATCTTGAAGATGCATTATCTCATTTTCAAAATGGGCTCTGAAGCCGCAAGCATAGCAACACTTACATTTAATTCTGCCAAGTAAAAGATCACTCAGGAAGCAATGAAGTTCCAAAATTCCGGGCATCTTACAACTTGTGTGTTCACCTCCTCTGCACTGGGGAGATTATTGATGGCCCAGTTATGGTCCTTGTTTCCTTGCAATTGGATATGAAAAAGCTATAATTTATAGATGTCCTACTGTGTAAAAATGACAGTGAATTAAACTCTTTGTTTCAAAATTAAGCAGGCAGCTCTGACTCAGATATGTGAAATCAATATAGATGATGTGAGCAAGGGAGGTGTTCTTGCTTTAGTTCTCATGGGTCTGCTAACACTCATGCAATGCCAGCCTGTCTCCAATCCTGACCCCACGGCCTCACAGCAGAGAGCACAGGGATGTTGTTCTAGGGAGCCCCAAATCTGAGAGGGCTTGTCCATAATGTTCCCTGATTCCAAAGATCACACCAAGAGGGCCAGCAGAAGACATGCGTTTACTTACACTGGGGAAATAATGCTCCACTAATGGCTGGGGGAGAATGGCCCCTACCATCATGAGCATAGAGTCAGGCTTTATACCAATAAGAACAAAACATTCCTAAATCAATGGAAGATCGGGACCAGCAGTTAGCATAATGGCTATGTTGCTGGACTCCCGCGTAGTTGACCGTGGTTCATGTCCTGGACCCAGTGGCTTAAAACTCACGCCGGGTGGATGGGCGTGCGTGCCCGAGATCCTGAGAGGAGAATGGAGGAGAAGGGATTGCGGCATGGCCAGCCCCCCTGGGGGGTGATTTCTCATTTTCTGTCTCTCTGGCTCTCTCTGTCTGTCTGGCAAGCGCACGTGCCCTATGGCAAAAACCTCTCCAAAAAAAAAAAAAATCAATGGAGATTCCTGTCACCAACATAGGGGTCTGGCTTGTATACACTTGCTTGAAGGTTACAGTAAAAGTTAGCTTATTGATTAGCAGAATCAGCAAATATATTTGGAGTCCAGTATTAAATTAGTGGTGTTACTGTGGGTGGAGTACACATACCTCTAAAATGGCCCCAGTCATAGGCCAATTCCATATGAAGGTCGTAGTCACAAGATGCTCAGGAGACCCATCCAGGCCAGTAGCTGGGTGTCAGGGAGATAAGGTGAAGGAGAAAGGAAGGAGAACTCCAGACATGGAGCCTGCCCTCGGGTGCAGGCTGGGAACAACACACATACACACTGAGCAGCTTAGAGTCGGCCATGCCTCATTCAATCTGCTTTTCCATCTATTAGCTACTGGGGCCTGAGAAATTTGCTTAACCATTTTGAGCCTCATTTCCTTACCTGTAAAGGGAAGAATACTAGTTCTTTCTTCACAGGCTTGTAGAAAAGATTCAGTGTCATAATATGGTAAACCGTGGAGACAGTACCTGGGCCTTAGTGAATGTTTGTCCTCACCCTGTTAACTCTCCCTTTTCTATACCCGTATTGCATATATCCAAATTACAGGGCCAGCAGATGGTGTGGTGGTTGGGGTGCTGGACTCCCACATGGCCGACCACGGTTCAAGTCCTAGACCTGGTGGCTTGCTTTCTCACGCTTCTTCTCTCCCTCTCTGTCTCTCTCTGGTCAAATGGAAGAATAATAAATACATTGAATAAATAATAATAAAATTTAAAAAGAATAAATAAATTTTTAAAAATTACAATTCTTATTATTTTCTTCATGAAAATGATCTTTGGATTTTCTTTTTCTATTGTGTCTGAAAAGTCACGTATTTTTTTCTGTTTTTCTGTGTAAGAATACATCCTGACTTTTCCAACAACCAATATTTTCTAAAAGCTTTCTTCAGGGGCCTAAACCACTGTTGGAAGGGTTGTTCACATCTTTGGGCCTCTTAATGTGAATGATTTTTTTTTTCAAAACAGACTGGTTATGTCCGTCCTTGGTAGTGGAAGTCTAACTTGTAACCATGAAGGAGTTCAGAACACACCACCCCAGATGTGTTGATTGATTTGAATGAGGGCACTTGGGCAACTGCAGGTGGGAGGGAGAGGATTTTTCTGAGCTCTTCTTATCTGCCTAAACACAGAGCCCAGTTAGGCCGAGCCTCAGTGGTACAAATGACAGGGTCAGCACCTTCGCTTTGGGTGTTGATGCCTTTTTCTTACTACCATTAGCATGAGAAGGAAACACCAGGAAAATCTCTGCATCATGCACACCTAAGAGAATCAAGTCAGAGAGAATCCAGGCAATTATCCCAACCACTGAGTGATAAAGATGTTATCTTAACACCAGAGACAAGGAAGTCCATCATAAAACATTCAGAGGAACAAGGAAATTACAGGACACTGAGAAGACTTAGTCTTTGTTTACTATAGAAATTTATTTAAAAAGGAAAGCATAAACCAAATAGTTTGCAATTCTTCAAGGAGAAGAGTTTTCCTTTTCATTTTGAGAAACTGCCTCTATTGCCTTGGGTTGAAAACTGTAAGTCTTGAAAAGGGAAAAGCCAGAGACAGAAAGGAACAAATTAGACTCTAGAACAGAAAAATGAGAGAGCAGAGAGTGTTAAAGAGAGAACAGGCTGACAGCACATATTGAGATTGGCGCATACATGTACACATGCCTGGCATGTTTTTCAAGCTGCTAAGGCCAAAATTTAAGCCATAGTTGGCCATGTGGAATCTAGCTCCCTTAACTGGTAGGCCAAGGGCCAGCCTTTCCTGATTTCTAAGTCTCAGAAAGTACAGGAGAAATCATAAGTGTTTATTTTTAAGCTACTAAATTTTGGGACAACTTACTATACAGTAACAGATAACTAATACAACTGCCTTCATCCGAATCAACTTCTCTGGGGTCTTATAGACCTGTTCTTAAATTTTAAAGGGCATACTAATCACAGGGGCAATTTTGTTAAAATGAGAGTTCTGTGGTAAGATTTCTGCATTCCAGTAAGCTCTCCAGTGCATCTGACCCTGCTGGCCCACAGACATTAAATAACAAGACTGCAGAAAACAGGTTGCCGGAGATGGAGCTGTAATGGTGGTGTGGGCTGAGCTATGTGAAGAAATCTCCTCTGTCTCACAGCCAAGTGTGTTTCTGCACCCCTGAGGGTGAATCTGAGCTGAAAGCCTCACCAAGGGTGGGAAAGTATTGGTATTTTGCATTTCTCTTGGTATTGTCCTCTCATCCTTCCAGCCTGTCCCACACAGGGCAGCACAGGGCCCACCATACTCTAAAAGGGGCAACCAGGCACCTTATCCCTCCTCATGCAGTTTGGTTTGCACAGCACCAGCTGTGAAATACCCTTCACAAGACTCCAGCTTGACTCTAATCCGTCCTTCAGAGCTACCTTTACTGAACAGAAGCCTGGGCGATAGGCGATAAACCAATTACATGAAGTAACAAGGACGCAAACAGACAAATCCAGAATACAGAACTTTCTGCAGGGCTACCTGATTTCTGTAACATGGGCATAAGGGACAAATGAGAGAGGACTGCTGAAGGTTAAAGGAGGTTGAAAGGATTTCACCAAATGTAATTTATGGGCTGTGTTTAGTTCCTGATTCAAACAAACCAAAGGCAAGAAGAGATGTTTTGAGACAATCATGAAAATTTTATTTTGATAATAAAATAATACCATAGAATTATTATTACAAGGTGTGATAATGGTGATGCATATGTTCTCAATGAAAATGTCCATATTTTTAACATGGTATGCAGAACATAAAGGGATAAAATAAAATGATTCCAAGGATTTGCTTTAAAAGGAAACAGATGAATGAAGCAAATATGGCAGAAATTTGATAATTGATTATTGACATCTTTTTTTTTTTTTTTTTTTTGCCATAGGGTGTGTACACCCGCTGGAGAAAGGGAAAGTAAGAAATTATGCCCACGGGTTAGCCATGCTGCAATCCCTTCTCCTCCATCCCCCTCTCAGGATTTTGGACATGCATGCACACATGTCCAACATGATTTTCAAGCCACCAGGTCCAGGGCTTAACCACCGTCATCCATGTGGGAATCCAGTGCCTTAACCTCCATACTAACTGCTGGCCCTGTCATCACTTTCTTTTAACAAATAAAGAATATTTGATTTTAGGATATGCAATGCCATATTGCCAAGGTATTATTTTATACTTGAAAATTATAAAAATATTTCAAAATAATCATTAACTCTCAAAAGGAAAGGAAGGAAGAAAAGCATGAAAATGTTGGCCTGGTTCTATCTCTGTTACCTTCTGGAATTTAGTTTCCTCATTTGAGAAATTAAGAGTCTGAATGCCCATTCAAGATTTTATATATATATATATATATATATATATATATATATATATATATAT
>NW_006204954.1:87993-100419 GCF_000334495.1 Tupaia belangeri chinensis
TTTTTTGCCATAGGGTGTGTACACCCGCTGGAGAAAGGGAAAGTAAGAAATTATGCCCACGGGTTAGCCATGCTGCAATCCCTTCTCCTCCATCCCCCTCTCAGGATTTTGGACATGCATGCACACATGTCCAACATGATTTTCAAGCCACCAGGTCCAGGGCTTAACCACCGTCATCCATGTGGGAATCCAGTGCCTTAACCTCCATACTAACTGCTGGCCCTGTCATCACTTTCTTTTAACAAATAAAGAATATTTGATTTTAGGATATGCAATGCCATATTGCCAAGGTATTATTTTATACTTGAAAATTATAAAAATATTTCAAAATAATCATTAACTCTCAAAAGGAAAGGAAGGAAGAAAAGCATGAAAATGTTGGCCTGGTTCTATCTCTGTTACCTTCTGGAATTTAGTTTCCTCATTTGAGAAATTAAGAGTCTGAATGCCCATTCAAGATTTTATATATATATATATTCAATCTTCTAATGCAGTGACTTTAAAGCTCCTTTAGCACTGATAAGAAAACTTAGAAATAATCTATATGCAATGAGGAATTGAGTAAATATATTGTGACATATCTATTAAAATAGAAGACAGATAATAAATAACATATTTATATATTTATCAAGCTGGAACCAGAAAGATTACAAGAGTTGTTTTTTTTTCCTCTAGTGCAATCTCACTTTTCTGAACCATAGACAAATAGATCCATGTACAAGGGGGAAATCTGAAAGACGATGTTAATAGTGATTAGATCTGGGTAGTGAGATTACTCTTGATTATTTCCTCCTATAATAAATTTATATTACTTCTGTAATGAGAAATGGTAAAAGAATCTTATTTCGTGTGGAAGTTGTGCCTTTCGAAGTCAAGTCAGAGGATTCAGTTTGCCCAGGTCCACAGGCATATCACACAGCCAAGGTGGCTGTAGGCACCTCCTCACTGCTCCCTTGCCAGTTCATCAGTTTAAGAAGGTTTCATATAGCTTGCTTCCAAACCCCAAATTCTAGGCACCACTTAACACATTCGCTGCTATTCCAGGCAAACCCCCTCCTGAGAGTGATGCTTTTCAAGGCTGCTTTCCACTTTATTTAGCCCCGCTGAGCATACAGGAACTTCCTGACAGCACAGGCCCACACAGTTGCTTGAACTCCAACCAACGGCTGGGTTTGTTTCTTACTGATGATGGAGACATTTAAATTGAGTGCATTTACAGTGAGTTCCGATGCCACTCTAGGTGACTATTTCTGCTCTGTGAGGAGGAGAGTGAGGAGTACTCTGTTACAGTCAGATGTAGTCTTTCATGGGAGATGGGCAGGCATGCTCCTTCTAAGTAAATCCCAGTATAGGAAAGCACTGTGTATATCATTAGTCTGCTATGAAAGCCCAGGGTCAGGAGAGGTTTCTTAGCAGTGGATTCACCTTCTAATGTCAAGTATAAGAAAATGTGCAGATGGTATGGTGGTTAAGGCAGGTAAATTCCACATGACTGACTGTGTGGTTTGAGTCCCAGACCCAGCAGCTTGAGAAACACTCCTGGCATATATGTGTGTGCATGCCCAAAATCCCAAAAGGAGAAAGGAATAGAGGAGAGTGGATTGCAGTGTGACCACCCCCTCATGGGGGGGTTGATTTCATTCCCTCTCTGTCTGGCAACTGCCCATGCTCTCCAGAAAAATTTTTAAAAAAGAAGCACCTCAGAAAAGGAACCAAAAATGGCCAGTAAATATATTCATAAATTTTAAAATGCAAATTACGTCTTATAAAGGACTATTGTCCAAAATATTCAAAGAAAATTCAAAACCTTAATAAGAAAACAAAGAGGGCTGGCCTGATAGCGTAGTGGTTAAGCAATGTGTGTAGGAAACTGGATCCAGAGGGCTGAATATGGTTTTCATCCTGGCCCCATTGGCTTGAAAAAGTGTTAGGTGTGTGTTCGTGTGTGCCCCACATCCTGACAGGACTGTGTGATAATGATGCAGCTTGTAACAGATAACAAACTCTGGTATGATCATTGATGATGGGGGCTGTGGTATGGGGAGTGGAAGGCAGGTGGCGTATGGGAATTCTTTGTACTTTGCACTTAATTTTGCTGTGAACTAAAATTGTCCTAACACATAAGGCTTTTTCCTTAAAAAGAAAATTTAAAACCCTATTATGTTGGCAAAAAATAATGTCAGTAAAGATGTAGAAAAACAAGACTAACATAAAGATGCTATAATTACAACTTAGTATAAAGTTTTTAGGTGAAAATTTGATGTTATCAGTAAAAATCTTACTTCCATATGCTTTTTTAAAAATATATTTTTACATAACTTTATTATTATTATTAGTTTTAATTTGACCAGAGAGAGACAGAGAGAGAGTGAGTGAGAAAGCAAGCTGCTGGGTCCGAGACTCAAACTGCAGTCAGCCATGTGGAAGTCCATTATCCTTAACCACCACACTGCCTGTCAGCTCCCCATATGTTTTTTTTTTAAAGAATCATTCATTTAATTTTGCTATTAATTTTTTGAGAGATTTTTTGCTATAGGATGTATACACTCACCAGAGAGACAGAGACAGAATGCGAGAAATCACCCCCAAGGCAGGATAGCCATGTCACAATCCCTTCTCCATTCTCTTCTCAGGATTTTGGCTATGCATGCACATACACCCAGCATGAGTTTTAAGCTGCCAGGTTCAGGACTTGAACTGAGGTCGACTACATGGAAGTTCAGCAACATAACCATTACACCATCTGCTGGTCTCATTATTATTTTTAAATTTGACCAGAGAAAAACAGAGGGATAGAAAGGGAAAGTGAGAAAGCAAGCTGCCAGGTCCAGGACTCAAACCTCAGCCAGCCATGTTGGAGCCCAGCACCTTAGCCACTATGCCACCTGCCATCCCCCATGCATGTGCTTTTGACACAAGTCCAGTTTTAGGAATTGGCCCTACAGACAGATGCCATACATTACACAGATACATATTTAATGCCTGTCACTGAAGCACTGTTTGTAAGAACAGAAAGCAAAAAGTAAACTAAATGTTCAACAACAGGAATTGGAACTTCGATATAATGGAAATATTAAAGTGTTTTAAGGATCGATTTCGACTTGGTATTTAGTCAATTTCTGATTTTTTACCCCATTTCCCCCTTAGCCTCTGGAAGACCAAATGGCCAAGTGCCTATCTTGGTATCATATCTGACATTCCTGAACTTGTATGTGGTTGTGAAATGATCACTTCCTACCTAGGTAGCCAAACAATGTCAGTAATACCAAAGCCTGTCCATTCAAATTATTGTGACTGTCTATGAAGAGTATGTGGAAGCATGCTAGACAAAAGTCACACTGCAGCCAGCTCCTTAGTGCAACAGTTAGATACTGTGTATAAGGAGCTGGATCCCATATAACCAACTGTGGTTCAAGTCTCAGCACCAGTAGTTCAAAAGCATGCTGGGGTGTGTGTGTGTGTGTGTGTGTGTGTGTGTGTGTGTGCACGCATGCCTCAAAATCCTAACAGGATGGAGTAATGGAGAAAAAAAGATTGTGGATGACCATATGACCATGTTTCACTGGAGATCTTTTCTCCTCTCTGGCAGACACATGAGCCCTCTGGCAATTAAAAAAAAAAAAAAAAGTCACATTGGGCCCAGCCATGATGGTGCAGGTGGCAAGATGTCACACAATGTTGGAGGAAAGACCATCATTTGGATCCTGGGTTGACCTGAAACAAGGTGAGCATGTGAATCCAAGATTCTGGTTGAGTCAAAGGCTGGTGGAGGGCAGGGGGAATCATGGTGTGACAATGAGGTAGAAAATGAAGTGAAAACCACTTTCTGGGCGGCCACCAGCCTCACAGCTATCAGTCCCAAACAGGAGGCACTTCCTGGCCCTTTGGCAGGAGGCCCTTTTCCCAGAGCTGCTAGAAACCCTTCTTCTTATCTAACCAAGCAGCCCCCATGTCTTTCTTCTGCATAGCAACCAGCTCTTGCCCTAAGCTTGCTCAGTCAAGACCACCCCAGAGAACAGGACAGTGTGGAATCGGGGAGGTGAAGAGAAGAGGCTAGAGAAAGATAGCAAGAGAATAGTAGAGAGGCAGGACATTAGTGAGAAACAGATATGGCTTATTACCTGTTGATGAGGAAATGTATAGTATTCTCAACTGGATCAGTCTGAGAAGTATTTCATGATGTGTAAAGTCGTTTTACAAGCAAAATGAGAAACAGTGATTAACTGTTTTAAAAAATAACTAGAATAATAATAATAATGATTGGGAAAAACATAGAAAAGATATTGAATGTTGAAGCGGGGAGATTAATGTCTCTGTATTAACTGACATGCATGGCATTCTCTTTTGAAAAAGCAATGTAATACACTGTAAAGTTATATGTAATCCAATGTAATATAAAGAAGACTATGATGATAATAAAAATTAAAAAAAAGAAGAATGTAAACCCAATGGACAGGACCGGAGATTAGAGCGCTAGCTTCTCCATGCCCACTGGCATAATAAAGGTTACAAAGTTCTCCTATTTCTCTGAATGCTGTTTCACTTTCGGCCTCTGGTTTTTCTGCAACAAGACTTATTGAAGGGGTCCGTTTCTCTCTCTCAAGAAACACAGTAAACTTAAAAAAAAAAAAAAGGTCAAACCAGAAAATTCATTATGCATTTTATGTTTTGAAATTCTCACATGATTAAAATAAATACCCACACACATTTATACAAATTTAATCATATATAAACTTTTTTAAAAGAATTATTTAATTCATTTATTTATTTATTCATTTATTTTAATTTGACCAGAGAGAGAGAAAGTGAGAAAGCAAACCATCAGGTCCAAGGCTCAAATCGTGATCAGCCATGTGAGAGTGTCCAGCACCTTAACCACTATGCCATGTGCTGGCCCCTGTATATAAACATTTTATTTGGCTATCATAAATTTATGTGTAGTTCTGAGAAATGTTGATTTAACACTTTCACCTTTTCTATACTTGACTAAAACTAAAAGGCTAAAAACCTACTTTCCTCTTTTCTTTCTATTTATTATTATTATTATTATTATTATTTATAAACTTGCTATAGGGTATGTGTGTTTACCAGAGAGAGACAGCTGGAGAGGGAAAGCTAGAAAGCAAGCTACCATGTCTAGGACTCAAACCACAGCTGGCCATGTGGGAGTCTAGCATCTTAACCACCACACCAACTGCGGCCCTTACTTACCTCTTCTCTAATGTGAGAATTTAATGCAATAAATGTACTTCTCAGGACTTCTTTAGCTGTGTCCCACAAATTCTGATATGTTGGATTTTTATTTAGTTTAATATATACTTTAATTTTCCTTAAGACTTTGACCCATTGATTATTTAGAACTGTGTTATTTAGTTTCCAAGTGTTTGAAGGTTTTCATATCATCTTTGTTTAATTGCTTTCTAGTTTGTTTCTATGTAGTCGAAAAACACACTCTTCTAATTTTAATAGGATTTAATTTGTTGAGGGGTTTTATTTTTTATGGCCGGGAATATGGTCTGTCTCAGTATGTTTTGTGGACATGTATTAAATTAAATACCAACCACAGAATCCCAGCCCATTGTCTTGGGGAACACACAAAGGTGCATGTGCATATGTCCCCAGGTTCCTGATGGGATGGAGAAATGAAACATGGATTTTGATATAATCATACCCTACTAGAGAGTGCTTCCTCCCTAACCTTATTTCTCTTTCCTTCTAGAGAGTACACACATCCTCTGGCAATTAATAGAAAAAATTTGCTAAAGTTTTTAAAATGCAAGAATGAAAACTAACCCAATATTAAAGATGAACCAAATTGTCCAGTCGAGGTGGACTAGGTAGTAGGGTGCTGCTTTGTGATTCTAGAGCCTATGAGACATCTGGGATCAGTTTCCAGGTCGATCTGTGCCTGTCAGACATGCACACATATCCTGGATCCTGGCTGGTTGGGAGGCTGGGGACAGGATGGTGGCATGGCAAAACCCGATTGATGGTAGCTGTTTCTTTTCTCTCACACATGAAAAAAAGAAAAAAATAATAGAAGGAAAAAGGGATCCAGAGATTTGAACATATATTTCATCAAAGAAGACATACAGCAAATAGGCACTTAAAGAAATGGGTACTATCATTAGTTATTAAAGAAATGCAAATGAAAACTACACTGAGATAACACTTCACATCCAGTACAAAGGTTAAAATGTTTAAGTCTCACAATACCATACTATCCGGCAATCCCAAGCTTATTTACCCAAACAAAATGAACATTTATATTTATAAAAAAATCTGTTCCTCAGTGTTTATGGCAGTTTTGTTCATAGTCAAAACTGGAAATGACCCAAATATCCCTCAATTGCTGAATGAATAAACAAATTGTGATGCACCCATGCAGTGACAGATCACTCAGAATAAAAAGTAACAAAATCCTAGCCGAATCTCAAATGTACATACTAAACGAGGAAGGCCAGTGTCAAAGGCCACATCCTGTACTTGTATAATTCTGTTTATGACAAGATGGAAAAGGCAAAACCATGAAAGCAAAAAACTAATCAGTGGTCTCTAGGGGCTGGGAGGGGAGTACAGGGTGGAGGTGAGAAGCAACTAGCCTGTATTTCTTTTTAATTGCCAGAGGGCATGTGTGCTTGCCAGAGAGACAGAGAGAGAGGGAGAGGGAGAGGGAGAAAGTGCCCTCCAGTGAGCATGGTCGTGCTGCAATCCCTTCTCCTCCATTTCTCCATCCTGTCAGGATTTTGGAAACACACATGCCTGTGCTCAGTGTGTTTCCCAAGCCTCTGTGCTAAGGACTTGAACTGTGGCCCACCATGTGGGGTCCAGTTCCCTTAATGATTAGGCTATGGGGCCACCCATTTTTAAAAATTACCTTCCTAAAGGTGGCATGGTGGTGAAGAGTGCCACTGGACTCCCACATGGCCGATTGTGGTTCAAATCCCGGAACTGGCAGCTTGCTTTCTGGGACCAGCAGGTGGCGTGGTGGTTAAGGTGCTGGACACTCCCACATGGCCAACCGGGGTTCGAGTCCTGAATCTGGTGGCTTGCTTTCTCACTTTCTTTCTCGCTCACCCTCTGTCTCTCTCTAAAAATAAATAAAATAAAATAAATAATTATTTTTTTAAAATTACCTTCCTAAAAGAACAGTCTTCAGAACAGCTTATTAAATGGAATATGAAATGTGTCTGTTGCCAACACTAGTGCACTTCCGTAGTTTGAAAAGCTCTTTAATTCCCCAAGATAGGGAGTCTGTCCTAATGTTGTATGGAAAGAAAGCTTTAAAATTGAAACTGCTTAGGTGGACATCAGGGATTTTTTTTTTTTTAATGTTCTTGGGCATTAACTTTCAACTGCTTCTTTGATAAAACTAGATAATATTTGATGACCAAATTTCTGTCATTTGGGATTATTGCTAGGGATGTTCACCAATAGCCCTTTTAAAAAGACTATTTCTTATTTACCCCCAGGAACGCCAGGGAGCAGCATGTTGGAAGCAGCTCTCTTTTAGACAAGGGGCAGATGGCTGTGTTATCTGGTTGGCACTGTGACTGTACAATGGGGATGCTTTCGAATTGTGATGATATTAACAAAGAAAATCCGTGGCATTCTCAAAATAGGCTCATCTCAGAACACATGTGCTTATTTTCTCTGATTTGTCCATGCTGTATAAAGTGTTAGGGTTAGAGAGGAAGAAATTACTGGCAATGCAAAGGGAAAGCGACAAAGTGTGAGTGAGGGAGTGGTCTCAGAAAAAGACATTAGTTTGTAAGAGTTGGATAAGGTGTATGTGTGTGGGAGGGAATTCTCTAATAAAAATAGCATAGCACTTCTTTTTCTGATTATTGCTTATTGTTGAAACATCAGGAATTCAATAAAAGTGGGGACCAGCAGTTAGCGTAATGGCTATGTCGCTGGACTCCCCTGTAGCCGATCGTGGTTCAAGTCCCAGACCTGGTGGCTTAAAACTCGCGCCGGGTACATGTGCGTGCATGCCCAAGATCTGAGAGAAGAATGAAGGAGAAGGGATTGTAGCATGGGCATCCCCCTTGGGGGGGGAGGTGTGTGATTCCTCACTTTCTGTCTCTCTGTCTCTGTCTCTCTCTGTCTGTCTGGTTGCCCTAAAGAAAAAAAATCTTAAAAAAAAAAAAAAAAAAAAAACGAAATTCAATAAAAGTGAAAAAGTTAAGGTTAAAAACATTTAATTGGTTGGGACCAGCAGATGATGTAATGGCTATATCTCTGGACTCCCATGTAGCTGACTGCGGTTCAAGTCTTGGACCTAGTAGGTAAACTCACGCTGGGCATGTGTGTGTGCATGCTCAAGATTCCAGGAGGAGAATGAAGAAGGGATTGCAGCATGACCATCCCCCCTGGGGGGTGATTTCTAACTTTCTGTCTCTCTGTCTCTTTCTGTCTTTCGGGCGAGGGCACATGCCCTGTAGCAAAAAAACCTCTCAGAAAAACAAACAAACAAACAAACAAAAAACATTTAATTGGGTATCATACCACTGTCCACAGTAGGTTTCCCTCCAGTCTTTTTTCTAGGCACATGTAACTGGATGTTGAAGTGTTGGGTGTCTCAGGAAAACAGATACTATATTCCAGAGAAAAATTGGAGAAAACAATATAAGACTTGCAAAAGAGATGGTAGAGGGCCAGCTGGTAGGTGATGACTGAGGCAGCTGATCCCGCATGGTTACCTGTGTGGTCTGAGTCCTAGACCCAGAGGCTTAAGAAACATGCCAGGCATGTGTACCCAAAATCCCTAAAGAGGAAAGGAGAGGGGGTTGTGGCATGACTATCCCCTATGGGGAGTGCTTTCTCACTTTCCTTCTCTTTCTGTCTCCTGTCTCTCCCCACAATCTCTGAAAAACTAAAAAAAATTTAAAAAGGAGAGGGATAATAGAAACCCAGAGTATGGGACGAGCAGATGGCGTAACGTTTATGTCACTGGACTGCCATCTGGGCAACTGCAGTTCAAGTCCCAGACCCAGTCCAGTGGCTTGAAACTCGTGCTGGACGTGTGTGCATGCATGCCCAAAATTATGAGAGGAGAATTAAGGAGAAGAGATTGCGGCATGCCCATCCCCCTTGGGGGCGATTTCTTACTTTCTGTCTCTCTGTCTCTCCAGCAAGCGCATGCGCCCTGTAGCAGAAAAAACCTCTTAAAAAAAGAAAGAAAAGAAAACTTTAGCTCATTATCTACCTCTGGTGGGTGATTTTATATACATATATGTGTATACATTCATATACATATATGTGTATAGAAAACATATGCATGTAAAATATGCAATATATATGCATGTGTGTAAAATATGTGCGGAGAGGAGGAGGCTGATGTTGCAAAAAGATTTTCAGAGGAGGTCATGGGCCCATCATTGTCTGGGGACCCAAACACCTCTTCTTTCCTCTATAGCTCAGGAGACTCTCTTCTTAGTCTCACAGGAAATTCCTCCTTCAGAGCAATTCCCCTTCTCTCGCTGTTTTCCCTGGAGGCACCTAACGTAATTGTTTCAGTGGCTCAGGCTCTTGAAAACAAAAGCTAGGAAGGAAAGTGGTTTGGGCTACTGTTTGCTTCCATCCTATTACACAACTTCTTTTTTCAAGAAAGCCTGTTCTTTTATTTTTATTAATTTTTTTAAAGAATTATTTTCTTGGGGGCTGGACTCCCACATGGCCGACCACAGTTTGAGTCCCAGACCTGGCAGCTTGCTTTCTCTCTCTAGAGAAGTCTAAGAATTATTTAATTAAATTAATTAATTAATTAATTAATTTTTTTTTGGAGAGATTTTCGCTATAGGGTGTGTGCGCTCGCCAGACAGACAGAGACATAGAGACAGAAAGCGAGAAATCACCCCCCAGGGGGGATGGTCACGCTGCAATCCCTTCTCCTCCATTCTCCTCTCGGGATCTTGGGCACCTGGCTTGAGTTCTAAGCCACCAGGTCCGGTACTCGAACCGTGGTCGACTATGTGGGAGTCCAGTGACATAGCCATTACGCTAACTGCTGGTTCCCAAATTAATTTATTTATTTGAATTTAATCAGAGAGAGAAAGAGTGAGAAAGAGAGAGAGAGAGCCACCCGGTCTGGGACTCAAATCGTGGTTTGCCATGTGGGAGTCCAGCATCCTTAACCAGCACACCACCTGCTGGCCCCTATTTTTATTCATTGTTTAAGGTTATTTATTTCTTCCATGACTGAGACAGGCAGAGAGAAAAGCAGACAGGCAGCAGGCCCCCGGGTCTTGACACCTCGATCATCCTCAGCTTCAGGGGTCCATGCTGCCACATCCTCAGGGAGGTCTTCGGGCAAAGGGCCAGGGTGGGTCAACCATTGCATTTCAGAGCTGGGCCACCATCTGGCCCCTATGCTGTTCTTGACTGAGATAAAGAAAATGGAAAATTGCAAGTAGAAATGAAGAAATACCTAAAAGCTCCTGCTGCAGCACTGCTTAAGCTGAATTGGGAGCATATCAAACATCTTGTTTTTTAAAGTTAACGGTGTATAGCAGACGCTTTCCAGCATAGTAAATTTCTTTGAAAGCATCTTGTCTAATGGCTACATAATGTTCCCTCCTGTGAAAAGGAGCCCTTTGAGAAAGCTGCAGATATCAAGGAGAAAAGAGCGACCTGCGAGTGCCCCACACTGCCTGTGGTAGGCAGCTGGCAGATGTCTCTGGCAGGGACCAACTGAAAGGTGGGATGGATAAAATCCACAATTTGCAGAATCTGGGCTAGACTAAAGATGCTCACCCCGTCACCATTACCACCATCTTCATTTCCCACGGTTACTACTTATTGATCACGTAATGTGTTCAAGTATTCACTATCCTATTTATTTACTTTATTTATTGCCAGAGGGCACATGCACTTACCAGAGAGAGGAGGGGAAGGGCACATCCCCCCTCAACACCTCCCATAGAGTATGGTCATAGTACGATCCTTTTTCCCTCCATTTCTCCATCCTATCAGGATTCCAGGCATGGATGCACACATGCCTGGCATGTTCTTCAAGCTGCAGGTTCATGTGGGATCCAGGCCCTAATGCACCACCATGCTTAACCACTGTGATCTTATTTCAACCATCAGAGTTCTAATTCTCCAAACTAAGGATGCATGGTAACCTTCCAAAGTGTGTGCTATTGATGCAGAATCTCATCCTTTTTCTTCCTCCATTCTCACTGTTTGGACTGAATCAGGGCCTGGGCATTCCAGAACTCACAAAGAACGCCCTGTTGACTCTGTGGCAGGTGAGTCATTGTTGTTGAGACATGCCGGAAGATGAGCCTTAAAGAATTTAAATAGCATCCCTAACAAGACCTCCGACCTGAGGCATTCTGGCAGCATCCTTTCATCCCTTTCCCCCTGGGTCCTGGGAAATGTTCTTTTCTGGCCTCTCCCACCTCTCCTCCCTTCTCCACCTGCCACACTGTGTGTCTTATTTCTTCCAAATAGAGCGTGGCTCTGCAAGAACTATCCAAAGGGCCTTTGTTCCCAGCTACTCCTTCACATTTGCATTCAACCTGTTCCACTGCATCCTGAAGTCTAGATCACTTTTTTTAAAAAAAGAATTATTTATTTCATTTTATTTATTCATCCACTTATTTTAATTTGACAAGAGACAGAGAGGGAAAGTGAGAAAGCAAGCCATCAGATCCAGAACTCAAACTGTAGTTTGATCAAATACAGAGTCTCAGGCTGCACCCCTGCCCTCCTGAGGCAGAATCGTACGTGTATCACAGCTGGAGCGCCTGCGCCCTAGACAGTTCTCAGTCAGAGGTCGATCGGATTATTTGAAGCAATTCACCACAAAAGCAGTCATTTCTCAACCCTGCTTGCAACTAGAATCATCTGATATTCTAAAAAGTGCTGATGCCAGGATCCCACCCCCAGAATTGAATCAGAATCTCTGTGACAGTGGGTTTATTCATCTTTGTTTTTCTTTTCTTTTTAATAGTTTCTTTCCTTGATGTGAGAGAGAGAGAAAGAGAGAGAGAGGCACCCTCAAAGGCACCATGATTCGGCTCCCATCGCTAGCCTTTCAGCCCGTCGGGATCACAGGCATGTTTGTGCTCCCAGTGTGTATGAGCCCATCCAGAGACCAGACCCCGATTTCCACATGGCTCCCAGCATCGCAAGAATTGCACTACCACTGCACCATTGTGGCTGGGCCCTCTGTATTTTTAAATATGCCGTGGGTAAGTGCAATGTGAAGTCAGGGCTCAAAACTAATGCTTTTTGGGGACCAGCAGATGGTGTAATGGTTGCATTGCTGGACTCTCAAGTAGTCAACTGCGGTT
The DNA here is from genome assembly GCF_000334495.1 of Tupaia belangeri chinensis. Classification (NCBI taxonomy): domain Eukaryota; kingdom Metazoa; phylum Chordata; class Mammalia; order Scandentia; family Tupaiidae; genus Tupaia; species Tupaia belangeri. Next base: position 100,299 of record NW_006204954.1, read on the forward strand.
TGAGTCCTGTACCCGGTGATTAAAACTCACGCTGGTTGGGACCAGCAGTTAGCGTAATGGCTATGTCACTGAACTCCCATGTAGTTGACCACGGTTCAAGTCCTGGACCCGGTGGCTTAAA
>NW_006204954.1:100475-113653 GCF_000334495.1 Tupaia belangeri chinensis
CTCTGTCACACCCACGCCCCCTATGAAAAAAACCTCAAAAAAAAAAAAAAAAAAAAAAAAAACCTCATGCTGGGTGTATGTGCTTGCGTGCCCAAGATCCCAAAAGGAGAAGGGATTGTGGCATGGCGCCCCTTGGAGGGAGATTTCTTGCTTTCTGTCTCTCTGTCCAGTGCGTGCACATGCCCTATAGCAAAAATCTTTCTCAAAAAACAAACAAAAAAAAGAAAACAATGTTTTTTGGCCAGCACCAGGGCCTAATAGTTAAGGGAGTCGGATCCCACGCAGACCACCAAAGTTTGAGTACTGTCTTGATGGCTTGAAGGACACAGTGCACTCATGTGTGTCCAGAATCCCAGTGGTATGGGGAAATGAGGAGAGGGGATTGCAGCATGACCATGTTCCACTTCCTCTGGCAGATGCATGTGCCCTCCAGCAATTAAAAAAACAAACAAACAAACAAAACCACTGCCACTGCTGTAAAGCTTAAAAAACTTTTAGAAGAATATTTAGAACTAAATAAAACTGCTTTAAGTAAAAAAGAAAAAAAAAATGTGAGGCCAGCAGATGGCATTGAAGTTAAGGAAGCTGGATCCCATATGGCCAACAGCAAGTTCGAGTCCTGGATCTGGCTGCCTGAAAATCACACTGGGTATATGTATGTTTGCCCAAAGTCCCAAGAGACCGATAGAGAAGGGATTGTGGCATGGCCATATCCCTGGAGGGTGACTTCTCACTTTCCCTCTCTTTCTCTGTCTCTGGTGAGCACACACACCCTATAGCAATCTAAAAAAAAGGGAAAAAAATCTACAATGGTTGGGGCCAGCAGGTAGTGTTAAGGTGCTGGACTCCCACATAGCCAACCATGGTTCGAGTCTAGGACCTAGAAGCTTCCTTTCTCCCTCTCTGTCTCTCTCTGGTCAAATTGAATAAACAAAAATTATTATTTTTAAAAATTATATAGTGGTACCCATGACATTTAGGATTAATTTCAAATTTCTTACACTAGCACCCATGGTTTTTTCAAAGTCCAGTTCTATCTCCTCTCCTAATCCCCACACCTTCAGGGGCCCCATCTTAGTTCATTTTCTACTGCTATAGTAAAATGTTGGAGATGAGGAAATGGGCTGATTCATCCTTTCCTCAAGAGTCCACTCCTGGGTCAACTGGTGGTGTGGAGGTTAAGGCACTGAATGCCACATGGCCTACTGTGTGGTTTGAGTCCTGGACCCAGCAGCTTAAAAATCATGCTGGTGCATGTGTGTGCCTGCCCAAAATCCTGAGGAGACTAGAGGAGAAAGAATTACAGCATGGCCATTCCCCATGGGGGTGTGTAGGGGGGTGATTTCTCACTTTCCTCTCTCTGTCTCTCTGGAAAGCACATGTGTGCCATAGGAAAACTAAAAAAACAACAACAACAAAAACAACAACAAAAACAAAAACAACAACAACAAAAAAAAAAGAAAAAAAGCCCACTCCTGCGAACTAACCCACTCCTTCTGTAACAGTATTCCTCTCATGAGAGGAGAGCCTTTATGACCTCACTTCTTAGAGTTCTCATCTCTCAACACTGCTACAACGGCAATGACATTCCAGTGTGAGTACTAGAGGGGACAGTCAACCCAGAGCCTGCCTCCAACAGAGCTTTCTCCCTAACAGACCCCGCTGTGTCATAGAGGCGCAGGTTAGGCCGTGTTCTCTTTTCCGTTACTAATCTGCCCCATTGCTTTGCCTTATCAAGGCTCTGTCTCTGGAAAGCCTTCCCTGACCCCACTACCCCTGGGGGGAAGAGAAAAGTCTCTATTTCCAAGGTTAAATTTTAAGATTTGGTTGGGTTCGGTCTAAGCTTTCTAGTTACTGGCATTGCCGGCTCAGCTCAGACCAGGATCTCAAGCCAACCTAGGCTATTGTCTCCCTCTGCGGCTCTCCCTCCTCACCACAGCAGGAAATGTCCGACATTAGAAGGCACTCCTTCAGACGTGGCCCTTGAATGTTGTTTAAACTTCAAGTGTATTTAAACGCTAGCGAATGCAAAGGCCAGGGCTCCTGAGCACGAGAATCAATTTTGCCTCCTACAAAATTATTGTGTGTACCTAACACACACCAAAAAATAGCCTCTCTTTTACGAGAAAAAGAACTTTGGGTACATCATGTAATTCTTACTCATTTGAAATCTAATTTGAGACATAAATTGCTTTTCCCCACTTTCGATCGATTTTTAGAAACACTATGAAATGAACATGGTTTTTTCATTTATTTCTCTATGTTGAGAATGTCCTTCCTGGAATAGAACGTGAGGAAGATTTTGGATTTCATGTTTCTGTGACCCATTTTAGAAAATAAACCTTGGGTCAAATTAAAATGGAAAATGGAAAGGCCTCTAAGAAATAGACCTTCTCTTGCATGAATAGTATATTAATTTATAAGCAAAGAACCTAAACACATTCCAATTTTGTGTTCCACTTTTCTCCTTATTTTTTCTTCTAACCTTTTGAAGACAGCAACAAGTACATAGCAATGGTTTATGGGTCTCCTAAATATTCTGCCTTCTCAGGTCAGCCCCATGGCCTACTGGTAAAGAGAGCTAGATTCCACATGGCTGACCAGGGTTCAAATCCTGGCCCTGGTGGCTTCAAAAATAAGCCCAGCATGTGTACATGGGTGCCCCAAATCCTGATAGGATAGAGAAATGGAGGAAGAGGGATTGAGACATGACCACATCCTTCTCCCTCTCAGTCTCTCTGTCTCTCTCTGGTAAGTACACATATCTCTGGCAAAAATAAATAAATATATAAATAAATAAAAAGAAAAGAAGGAAAGAAATATTCTACCCTCTAAATGTTCTCTGCTCTATCTGCTCATTACTGGTTTGAAGGGAACAAAACTATTGTTCTATTTAAGGAAAAAAAATGACAGGCCTTAGCACCAGAAAGTCAACCATTGGTTGGTTCTTTCATTTGTTCATTAAACAAAGATGTACTAAGCACCTACCACCTACCACAGAGACAGAGAGGCCCTTTTATTAACAAAGCAGAGCAGTGTCACTGATGTCACAGAAGATCTCTACCTTGCCATTTGCCTTGTCAATTAATTCTCTGTTCTCATCTTACTTCTTCTCTCAGTGGATTTTACCCCCTTTTTATCCCCAGATGTAGTACTTTCTTCTGTAGGCTTCTGAAGCATCATACCTGGTTTTCTTATTATCTCCCCAGCCACGCCTTTGCTGGGTCACTTGCTGATAACTAACCGTTGCAGTTTTTCTGCCCTGTCTTTCCCGATAGCTAACTGTTGGAGCTTTTTTTCTTCCCTGTCTACATGCTCATCCTAAGTGACTCTAGTTCTGTGGCCTAAGACCACGTTGGTGCTCATAACCCCCAACTCTGTATCTCCAGTTTCCTTTTTACCACAAACTCTACACTAGCTCATATATCCAACTTCTTGTTGGATATCTCCACTAAGATGCCTGATAGCCTTTTAAACAGAGCTACTGACTTCCCTCCAATGCCCCCACACCAAAGATGTCCCTCCTCAGTCTTCCCCATTTAGCAAATTGCATCATCTGCTTGACCAAAAATCTAAACACTTAGAGATTATATTTGGCTGCATGTAACAGAACCAACCTAACCAGAGAGCTGTCTTTTTTTTTAAACCATAATGAGAGGACCAAAGGCAGTCCGTCAGGGCTGTGCAGTGGCTCCTCAATGACAACCGTGTCCCAAGCTCCTTCTATCTTCCTTCTCCACTGTCTTCATGGCTGCAAGGTGGCAGCCCCACCCCCAGACTCACATCTACATTCCAGTGGAAAGAAAGAGAAGGAATTAAGGTGGAAGGCATAAAGCCTATATAGAAATCACAAAAGGTTTCCATACATTTCTAGTAGGATCTGTTTATCATTCATTGTTCAAACCTTTGTGATAAGCCCTGTGTCAGCTCTAAAAGAGACTGGGAAATACAGATGTTCAGCTGGGCGCATTGCTATCCTCCCTCTTCTATATGTCAGAACCCTCAAAAAACTGAGTTCTGACATACAGAGGAAGGACAGAACAGACATCAGAGAGGCAAATGGCCGTGGCTGCTCTGGGACTTCACCAGCAACCCGTAAGTCCCATAAGTCCCCCCAAGAAATAGCCAAACCTTCTCTTCCATTAGTACTATAGTAGTACGGTCATAGCCCCAGTCCCAGAATACTTCAATTCAACTGTTTCCCTTCGTCTCTATTGCTGAAATCCTGGCCTGAGATTCCAGTCTCTTACCAAGACCACAGCAACAGCCCTAACTGCTCTCCCTTCTCCTTACTGCCCTCTCTGTGGTCCTTTCTTTACAAAGAAGTTAGGCTAATCATTTGAACTGTAAATCCAATTATATTTCTCTTTCTTTTTTCTTTTAAGGGTTTTGCTACAGGGTGTGTGCACTTGCCAGAGAGAGACAGAGGAAGGAAAGGTGAGAAACCACCCCCTCTGGGGAATGACCATGCCACAATCCCTTCTCCTCTATTCTCCTCTCAGGATTTTGGGCATATACCCACATGCACCCAGTGTGATTTTAAAGCTGGTTAAGATGCTGGATTCCCACATGACTGACTCCATGGTTCAAGTCCTGGACCCAGCAGCCTGAAAAACACCCTGGGTGCATGTGCATGCATGCCCAAAATCCTGAAAGGAGAATGGAGGAGGATTGCAGTATTGCCATTCCCCCTGGGGGCTGCTTTCTCACTTTCCCTCTCTCTGTCTCTATCTCCCTCTGGTGAGTATAGTGCTCTATGGCAGAAATCTAAAAAAAAAAAAAAAAAAAAAAAAAAAAAAATAATTGGCCAAAGGCTCAGTCATAGTTTGAGGTCCCCCAGAGGCAGACCTCAAGTTGAGGATTTGTACGCAAGTCATTTATTTGAGAGGTGCAGGAAACACAGGGTGAGAGGAAAAGGTAAGACCAAGAAGGGAAGAAGCCTCTGAGACCTACTGAAGTTTCATTCCAGGGGAGGCGCTGGGAAACGTTGTAAAACACTTGGCTCCAGATAACACAACCCACGGGTCGGGGCAGGTGCTTGTCCAGCAGTCCCCAGGAGTTGCTGCCATCAGCTCTCTCTGCTCGAGCACACGTCCCTGGATCCACCCATATTCCCCTGAGCTAACTCTGAAGAAGCCAACACTTCTATTCAGCAGTGTTTTTCGCTCACACCGTCACAGCTCCTTCCATTTGAAGCAGAATCACAAGGATATGAGAAGGGCCAGTTTATGTCTTTAATAGAGTAAGAAGTTCAAAATACCATTTAAGAATATCTGCCTTGGCAATTTGCTAAGTTCTAGTCTCATTTGAAAGTGGCTAAATCTTTTGTGATGCACCCTTTTTGACAGACCCCAAAAAATGCATATAAGATCATCGGTCAAATTTCAAAAGAGGACAACTTTAAGATATGAAATAATTACATAAAGTCAACATATTAAGGTACACATCATTCAATAATACGAGCAATTAATTATATATATATATATATCTATAAATGACATGACTTTGTCTATGGTCCCAACAGGTATAGATGAATTAAGTAAATAACTTTGGATGTATTTGTGCCTTCAGATGAACTTACTACTTGTTTTTATTTTCCTTTCTTCTTCAATTGTTCTACAAAGTAATCATTACAAGCAACCGTCAGAGCTGCCACCATGACCACAAATTCGTTAAAATCCACTTCATTGTCCTTATTGGCATCCAGGTCCTGCATTATCTTATCAACCAAGTGAGGATCCTTTTGGCACTAGAAAGGAAAAGAAGATTTCTAACCCTGGGCTTTGGAGTTCATGATGACAATTGAAATCACATCTTCCTTTCCTCTGTATTAAAGTTCTAATATCCATTTTTAACATCAAAGACAATTTCCAAGAGCCTATGTGCAAGTAGGTTTGAGCAGGCATAAATTCAGCCCCCAGCCACAGGTCCACATTATGCAGGTTCTGACCTACAGAGCAAGAAGAGCAAACTGCAGAGGATCTAAGTGAGCTCCGATTCTGAAAATGCATTTCCAGGACGTCCCAGGTGGACGGCCAGGGGCACTGGCAGGTAGGTAGTTGGGTGATATGGAGAAAGGGAGGCTTTGAAGCCAAAAAGGACAGTGAGTGGCTACACATTTACCAACAATGGGGCTTTGAGCACATCATTAAGAGTTTTTAAAATAAATACATTGCTTTCATATTAGACACCTTCCTAACTGGGATGGGCTGCCAATACCCCCCAGTAACAGAATATTGCATCTACTCACCTTCAACTCACAGAGAGTTGCCTTCATTTTCTTGGCAGGAGTAGTTTTTCCATTTTAAATTGCAACATAGCTTTTCATAGCTTGATTGACTAATTTTAGGATTCCTTATTTTTTCACTTAGGTTGTATTAGTTTACTTTTGTCTACTTGTGTAGGTTTTTTAGTTGTTTCACAGTTTTTATTTTTATATTCATTCATTCATTTATTCAATATGTGTTGTATGGAGGGGGCCAGGTTGCATGATGGTTGAGGTGCTGAACACTCCTACATGGGCGGCCATGGTTCAAGTCCCAGACCTGGTGGCTTGCTTTCTGACTTTCTCTCTCTCTCCTTCTTTCTCTCTGGTCAAATTAAAATAAATGAATGAATAAATAAAATTAAGTAAATTTTTTTTTAAAAAAATATATGTATTGTATGGAAACAGTTCATGATATTTGATGCCAAGAATCTCAGAGTCTGGGGCCAGCAGGTGGTGTGGTGGTTAAGGGCTCTAGGCTGCCACAGAGCCGACTACAGTTCAAGTCCTGGACCTGGAGGCTTGCTTTCTCACTTTCTCTCTCTCTAACTCTGTCCCTCACTGATTAAATTAAAATGAATAAACAAAGTTAAATAAAATAATTCTTAAAAAATTAATTAAAATAAAAAAGAATCTCAGAGTCTATTAGGGACTGGAGTCTTGGAGGAGATGAATGCTAGGGATGACATATTAAGAGAAAGTGCTGAATCTCTATAGGTTAGGTTTGGAAGAAATGTAAAAACAATTAGCATTGCAAAAGTTGCTTATTTATAAAATGGGGTGAATAATGTCTATCTGCACATTTTTGGAGATATATAGACACACTTTTGTGAAAGTACTTAGTCCCAGGGTTGCCAAATTAAGCCAATAAAAATACAAAACAGCAAGTTAAATATGAACTTGAGATAAACAACAATTATTTTGATAAGTATGTCCCAAGTATTGTATGGGACACAGAATACTTATTGGCCAGCCCTACATAGTGTAATTCTGGATACACAGAAGGAGGCCCACAGTGAAGAGTAGGTCTTCAAGATTGACTGCATTGCATGGATGGAAAGCAGAACAGTGAACCCATGGACGGGATCAGATTCTGAGGGGTGTGACTGTGAAGTGCTGCCTCTCCCTGGATTAGTGGGTGATGCCTGGAGGCTTGCTTTCTCACTTTCTCTCTCTCTAACTCTGTCCCTCACTGATTAAATTAAAATGAATAAACAAAGTTAAATAAAATAATTCTTAAAAAATTAATTAAAATAAAAAAGAATCTCAGAGTCTATTAGGGACTGGAGTCTTGGAGGAGATGAATGCTAGGGATGACATATTAAGAGAAAGTGCTGAATCTCTATAGGTTAGGTTTGGAAGAAATGTAAAAACAATTAGCATTGCAAAAGTTGCTTATTTATAAAATGGGGTGAATAATGTCTATCTGCACATTTTTGGAGATATATAGACACACTTTTGTGAAAGTACTTAGTCCCAGGGTTGCCAAATTAAGCCAATAAAAATACAAAACAGCAAGTTAAATATGAACTTGAGATAAACAACAATTATTTTGATAAGTATGTCCCAAGTATTGTATGGGACACAGAATACTTATTGGCCAGCCCTACATAGTGTAATTCTGGATACACAGAAGGAGGCCCACAGTGAAGAGTAGGTCTTCAAGATTGACTGCATTGCATGGATGGAAAGCAGAACAGTGAACCCATGGACGGGATCAGATTCTGAGGGGTGTGACTGTGAAGACCTGCCTCTCCCTGGATTAGTGGGTGATGAGAAAAGTTTCCAAAAGCAGTTTCATTTCCGCCAGGAATTCCCCATCGCCCTCTCATTAGCTGCTAACCATTAAATAGTTGGAAACTTTAATTGATCAAAATCAACTTGATTGAAACAATTATAAATTTTTTGAACAAATTAATGTGCTAAGTTCAAGCTACTGAGTTTTTTATTCTAAATATATAATACAGTAAGCATGAAAATAACCTAAAAGTTTCTGGGGACTCCTGAAATCATCAAAGGGATATTGTGAGGACTTTGTATGTTAAAATTGCTTTACATTAAACTTTTCCTGTAGAGGGAAGAGGGAAAAGAATTCCCTAATTACAGTTGCGGTAGTCTTAATACAAGATTTGGATAGAATAACATCATGCCAGGGTAGGATAATACATTAAAAACCAATTCTGGGCATCTCCTTAAACAGCAGAGTAAAGCGCTTTGCTCAGAGCAGCCCAGATCACTCCGCTGTAAGCCTTCATATATAAATTTCTTGAATTCTTGGCTATTTGGAGAGCTGAGTCTGTTTGCTACCCACTTGTTCCTGGCCAAAAACATTCTTTTCATCGACCCCAATCAACTTGTGTTTGTATTTGTCATTCACTAAAAAATATTGTCACCACAGCATAAATTATCCCAAGCTTCCTTTCTGGCCCAATACATATTATTAGTTTGCAGATAACTGGTCAGAGCTCCAGGTATCACTAGCTATAACTAGTCATAACTAGCACTCCTGGAATCACTAACTATCTTTCATTGTTAGACCTGAATGTTGAGTAATTGATGAAAACTTCAACTACAATTTTCAACACTTGGAGACCCTAACCCCAGGCAATATGGAAAACGGCACATGCCTATGCCCCATGTCTACAGAAGACAAAGGTCTCTAGTCTTTGCTTTCACGATATTAGAATCGCAGTACAAATGACTCTGCACTTGTGACAGAATGGCAGCCGGTATGTACATAAAGCCTGGCCCGGAAGTTGTACCTCAGCCACCCTCTACTTAAGAGGGAAAACTGTGACTCACCGAGAGGAATTCCGTGAGCTCTCGCTGCAGGAGCATTTTCAGTTCCCCTTTGTTGAGCTTGAATCTGTCCCCTTCCTTGCAAGAGTACCGGTGGAAGATCCTGATCATGGTGTCCATGGCCATCTCCAGCTGGGTGGGCATGCTGGCAGCAGAATAGATCACTCCAAGAGCAGACCTCCAAATCCAGGGGCCAGACGCTTGCTCCAAATAAGCAGATGGGAAAACATTAACACTTGCATTAAAACAGAGTATCACCCAAGTCATCCCACTACACGAGGGATGGCTATTAAACTACTAATCCTCTGTTAAAGTCAGTGGTCTGCCCATGGTAGACCGACCTGCAAATGAGAGCTTAGCAGAATTTTTTCTGCTCCCAATCCTCACTCCCCCTGCATGGTCATAAATTAGCAATCAGACAACAAGTACAGAGTCATATTCTAATATAGAATTTAAAAATAAATAAATAAAGGGAAGAAATACCTAACTTTGTGCCTGCTCAGCCAGCCTACTGCTGTCAACAGGTGTTTATAATTAAACTATCTGCATTTATACCTGGGGTGCCACCTTAGCACACCTATTCCCAAGAAGATGAAAATTACCAGTGACGAGAGATTCAAATAGAGGTGCCTCTGCGTCTGTTTTTAATCATCAGAAAGAACAGGTGTGAGCTGCTGCCCCAAGGGCCGTCGAGGACGGCTGGGGCCCATTCAGGGTGCCACCCTAGCACACCTATTCCCAAGAAGATGAAAATTACCAGTGACGAGAGATTCAAATAGAGGTGCCTCTGCGTCTGTTTTTAATCATCAGAAAGAACAGGTGTGAGCTGCTGCCCCAAGGGCCGTCGAGGACGGCTGGGGCCCATTGCCCATCGCATGTGCATTAGAGGGGACGGCCAGGGGGGGGGGCGCATGTGCATTAGAGTAGACGGCAAGTGGGGGGGGGGGGAGGAAGAGGAAGCCTCTGGCTATCTCCATCACAGGAGTGGGATGGAAATGCTGTTAGTTGCTAGGAAGATGATGACTGGGAGAACTCTAAAAATAGAGAAGCAAAGAAGAAACACTGGTTCACACCTGGAAACACCTCAGAAAAGCCAATAGCAGGGTGGAGGGAATAAGCTCAGAGCAGACCAGAGAAATGAACTCAATGGCAATTGTGCTGCTGGTTATATATATATATACACACACACACACATATAAAACCAACCAGCAAACAAAAAAAGGAAGCTCTTGATGTGCTGATTTAGACAGATACAAAGCCATAATCCCAAAGGTGTAAAAAAGAAATAAAAATAAGAACATATGTGTGGCTTTGCTTGCATTTGTTCAAGGAATCACTGGAAAGATACATAAGAAAATAATATGTTGGAAGCTGTAAACGTAAGAGGGTAGATAAAACTAAGTGGTTGGGAATAAGTCTTCTTAATTTATACCTTTGAACAGGTTTTAACCTTTTCAGTTATAGGACTGTATTACCTAGTCTAAAAACTGAAATAGAACAAACTGCAGAGCAGATTAGTGGGCAGGAATCCACACTGGGAGATTTCCGAGTGAGAGAAACCTGTGGAGGAAAAAAGAACACCTGGGAAAACAGCCAGACACGGGCCACTGTGCTTTTAAATGTTCCCGTCCTTCTCTCGGGACTGAAATGTAACTATATGGCATGCAAGTCGGTAGCTCCTTGGAACCAGCCAGTCAGATACAACCTCAACTAGGCCAATCACCCCCAATTACCCCCTGGCCCCGGCACTCCACCGAAACTTCCCTGGAGATCTCCAAGGATGCTCTCGCTGCATACCTACAGCCCAATTTGCAAAAATACTTTCAGGTAGGTTTTCTATTATTAAAGTAATCATGCTTACAGTAAAATAATAATATTTTGAATTCTGAGAGTATGAAATAAAAGTAAAATTCTCTCCCCGCCATTCCCCACCCTAGTGCCCCTTCATTAACATGTTCTGTGTGAGAAGGGATATCGTGGCAGTTAAACACCTAGGCTGGGGGGGCAGGCAGGTGGCATGGTGGTTAAGGTGCTGGACTCACACGTGGCCAACCACAGTTCAAGTCCTAGACTTGGCAGCTCGCTTTCTCATTTTCTCTCTCTCTGGTGAGTGCACAGGCCCTGTAGCAAGTTTTAAAATAATAATAACAATTTAAGAAAAAAAAGCAAAAAGCCAAGGCTGCCTGACTGTAGCTCTCACTTCTGCCACTAACTAGTTATGTGATCCTGAGCTAGTCATATACAGCTCTGTGCCTCAGTTACCCCATTGGTAGAAATGAGAATAACTGTAGTTCCTACCCAATATGGAAGATTAAATGAGTTAAAAGGCATACATATAATAAGTGCTAGGTATGCGTTGGTTATTATCTTTTCAGGAAAAATATCTATTTATTTATAATTATGCCCCTAGACACACAGCATCGATACGTGTGTACCTTGTTTTTCTCACTGTTAGATTTTTTTTTTTCTATATCAGCACATATAGATCTGTCCTGTTCTTTATTAAAATAACAGATTATTCTACTGGGAAAATGTATCTACATATATAGTCAAGAAATACTTAGAGCCAGCTGGTGGTATGGTGGTTAAGGGAGCTAGATCTCACTTGACCAACTTCATGGTTCAAGTTCTGGACTCAGCAGCTTGAAAAACACACCGGGTGTGTGTGCACACGTGCCCAACATCCCAAGAGGAGGATGGAGAAGAGAGCGTAGCATGATAATTTCTCAGAGATGTAGGATCCAGCTCCCTTAACAGCAAGGCTATGAGACTGGCCAGTAACTTGCCTATTCCTTTAGACCATGTTGTGACTTAGTAAATGACAAAGTTGTTATGTTATGTCAGACCTTATGAAAAATGACAGAAGAATCTTGCTTATGGAACAAATCTTATTGCTACTTTTACTGGGGTTGTGTTAAATATACAGAATGTAGGGGACACTGACATCTTTGTTATTTTCCTATCCAAGGACACCCGTATGGCCTTGTAACAAGACTTTTTAAACGCATTGTCGATTTTCAAATTCTTGTTTCTTTTTTAATTGCCAGAGGGCACTTGTGCTCACCAGAGAGAGAGGATAAAACAACCCCCAAAGGGGTATGACCATGCTGCAATTCTTTCTCTTCCATTCTCCATCCCATTGAGATTTTGGGCACATGTGCACACATGCCTAGTATGTTTTTTCAAACCACTGGGTTTGGGACTCAAACCATAGGATTGGGGCTATGTGGGACCCAGCCCCCTTAACCACAAAGCCATGGGACTGGCCCTGTGGGGAAAATGTTCCTCCAGTGTTCTCAACTACTCCTATCATTTCGATCATTCCCCAAATCATATTTATGGGCCCAAATCTCTCTGCTAAACTCCAGGAGCACCTATCTAACAGCCTGATGATTCAGCCACTAATTCCTATTTGAGTGTTCCACCTTTTCAAACTTAAGTAAGACCAAGCAGAAATCGTCCCCTCTTCTCACCCAAGCCTGCTCCTTCTCTGGTATTGACCATCTCAGTCATCTGGTTCCACCAGTCACCTCAGCTTCTGTCATCATTTTTTTTTTTAAAGAGAGATTTTTATTATAGGTGGGGCCGGCAGGTGGTGTGGTGGTTGAGGGTGCTGGACTCCCACATGATCGACTGCGGTTCAAGTCCCAGACCTGGCAGTTGCTTTCTCTCTCTCTCTCTCTCTCTCTCTCTCTCTCACTTTGTCCCTCTCTGGTCAAGTTAAAAACAAGTAAATAAATAAGTAAAGTTAAATATTATAGGGTGTGTGTGCTCATCCAAGAGACAGAGAGAAAGAAAGTGAGAAATCACCTCAGAGGAGCTGGCCACACCACAATCCCTTCTCCTCCTTTCTCCTTTTGGTATTTTGGGCACACATGCACACGTGCCTGGTGTGTTTTAAGCCATGAGATCTGAGACTCAACCGCCATCGACATTTTAAAATATCTGTGGGATTCATCCACTTTTGTCCTTTCTGCATCACCCTTATGGCTTCCTAATTTTTGGTCATTACTCTGGTTTTTATTACTGCTCCTCTCTTCCCATCTACGCCCCTCGATCTGATCTCCTTCTGCTGACAGAGCTGTTGCTCAGACATGAAGCACACATCAGTTCC
>NW_006204954.1:116269-136196 GCF_000334495.1 Tupaia belangeri chinensis
CCAAGGATGCTCTCGCTGCATACCTACAGCCCAATTTGCAAAAATACTTTCAGGTAGGTTTTCTATTATTAAAGTAATCATGCTTACAGTAAAATAATAATATTTTGAATTCTGAGAGTATGAAATAAAAGTAAAATTCTCTCCCCGCCATTCCCCACCCTAGTGCCCCTTCATTAACATGTTCTGTGTGAGAAGGGATATCGTGGCAGTTAAACGCCTAGGCTGGGGGGGCAGGCGGGTGGCATGGTGGTTAAGGTGCTGGACTCACACGTGGCCAACCACAGTTCGAGTCCTAGACTTGGCAGCTCGCTTTCTCATTTTCTCTCTCTCTGGTGAGTGCACAGGCCCTGTAGCAAGTTTTAAAATAATAATAACAATTTAAGAAAAAAAAGCAAAAAGCCAAGGCTGCCTGACTGTAGCTCTCACTTCTGCCACTAACTAGTTATGTGATCCTGAGCTAGTCATATACAGCTCTGTGCCTCAGTTACCCCATTGGTAGAAATGAGAATAACTGTAGTTCCTACCCAATATGGAAGATTAAATGAGTTAAAAGGCATACATATAATAAGTGCTAGGTATGCGTTGGTTATTATCTTTTCAGGAAAAATATCTATTTATTTATAATTATGCCCCTAGACACACAGCATCGATACGTGTGTACCTTGTTTTTCTCACTGTTAGATTTTTTTTTTCTATATCAGCACATATAGATCTGTCCTGTTCTTTATTAAAATAACAGATTATTCTACTGGGAAAATGTATCTACATATATAGTCAAGAAATACTTAGAGCCAGCTGGTGGTATGGTGGTTAAGGGAGCTAGATCTTACTTGACCAACTTCATGGTTCAAGTTCTGGACTCAGCAGCTTGAAAACAACACTAGAAAAAAAAAAAAAAAAAAAAAAAAAAAAAAAAAAATTACAAAGTTGTTATGTTATGTCAGACCTTATGAAAAATGACAGAAGAATCTTGCTTATGGAACAAATCTTATTGCTACTTTTACTGGGGTTGTGTTAAATATACAGAATGTAGGGGACACTGACATCTTTGTTATTTTCCTATCCAAGGACACCCGTATGGCCTTGTAACAAGACTTTTTAAACGCATTGTCGATTTTCAAATTCTTGTTTCTTTTTTAATTGCCAGACGGCACATGTGCTCACCAGAGAGAGAGGATAAAACAACCCCCAAAGGGGTATGACCATGCTGCAATTCTTTCTCTTCCATTCTCCATCCCATTGAGATTTTGGGCACATGTGCACACATGCCTAGTATGTTTTTTCAAACCACTGGGTTTGGGACTCAAACCATAGGATTGGGGCTATGTGGGACCCAGCCCCCTTAACCACAAAGCCATGGGACTGGCCCTGTGGGGAAAATGTTCCTCCAGTGTTCTCAACTACTCCTATCATTTCGATCATTCCCCAAATCATATTTATGGGCCCAAATCTCTCTGCTAAACTCCAGGAGCACCTATCTAACAGCCTGATGATTCAGCCACTAATTCCTATTTGAGTGTTCCACCTTTTCAAACTTAAGTAAGACCAAGCAGAAATCGTCCCCTCTTCTCACCCAAGCCTGCTCCTTCTCTGGTATTGACCATCTCAGTCATCTGGTTCCACCAGTCACCTCAGCTTCTGTCATCATTTTTTTTTTTAAAGAGAGATTTTTATTATAGGTGGGGCCGGCAGGTGGTGTGGTGGTTGAGGGTGCTGGACTCCCACATGATCGACTGCGGTTCAAGTCCCAGACCTGGCAGTTGCTTTCTCTCTCTCTCTCTCTCTCTCTCTCTCTCTCACTTTGTCCCTCTCTGGTCAAGTTAAAAACAAGTAAATAAATAAGTAAAGTTAAATATTATAGGGTGTGTGTGCTCATCCAAGAGACAGAGAGAAAGAAAGTGAGAAATCACCTCAGAGGAGCTGGCCACACCACAATCCCTTCTCCTCCTTTCTCCTTTTGGTATTTTGGGCACACATGCACACGTGCCTGGTGTGTTTTAAGCCGTGAGATCTGAGACTCAACCGCCATCGACATTTTAAAATATCTGTGGGATTCATCCACTTTCGTCCTTTCTGCATCACCCTTATGGCTTCCTAATTTTTGGTCATTACTCTGGTTTTTATTACTGCTCCTCTCTTCCCATCTTCGCCCCTCGATCTGATCTCCTTCTGCTGACAGAGCTGTTGCTCAGACATGAAGCACACATCAGTGCCCACAGCCCCGAGCCTGCAAACCGACCAGAATGCTGGGCTCTCATTCTTCCATGCCCTTCCACGTCCTGGGCCCATTGCCCAGACTGCAAGACTCAGGTCTAATATCATCCACTTGTGGAAGTTTTCCTGCACTTTTTGCAGTTACATCTCCCCTCCCCAACGCCCCAGCCTCCCCAGCACCCCGGCCTCCCCAGCGCTCCCTGCTCCTCCCTTCTCTGATAGGTGGCTACCTCTCCTCTCTATTCCCTGCTGGATCAGTCTTCCCATTATCTTTGCACGTATCACATATTTCTGTGATCATTTTTTTTGGTCTGCCAAACACTCCCCACTCTCCAGACTTTGAGTTTCTTGCCAGTGTGGCGGATATCTGGTTCATTTTTGCATTCCACAGCGTACAGCACAGGATCAGGTGTATGGAAGCACTAATAAATGAATTAACAAACAAGTGAGTCAGAGAGGGAGACTGTAAGATCACCCAAGAGTTGAGCCTTGTCTGGTTTAACTGTCCAAATAATTATTCAATTGTCTTTATTTCACATTAAAAATTTGTGGGACCAGCAGTTGGCATAATGGCTATGTCTCTGGACTCCCATGTAGTCGATCACGTTTCAAGTCCTGGACCCGGTGTCTTAAACTCACGCTGGGCATGTGTGCATGCATGCCCAAGATTCTGAGAGGAGAATGGAGGAAAAGGGATTGCGGCATGGCCATCCCTGGGGGTGGGGGTGGGGGGGGATTTCTTGGGGGTGGGGGTGGGGGGGATTTCTTGTTTTCTGTCTCTCTGTCTCTCTCTCTCTTTCTGGCAAGTGCATGCACCCTACAGCAAAAACCTCTCCAAAAAAATTTGTTTCATCGAAGTGGGAAAGAAAGAGAAAGAAAGGTGTATGAACAGACAACAGTCACTTTAATGAATATCAAGAATTCACATTTTGGACCAGGTAGGGGTATAGTGGTTGAGGTAGTTGAATCCCACATGGCCGACTGTGTAGTTTGAGTCCTAGACCCGGTGGCCTGAGAAGCAGCTGAGCAGGACCATGTGTGTTGCAATCCTGAAAGGAGAGTGGCCACCCACCCCTGTTGGGAGGGGGGCTGCTTTCTTGCCTCCTCCACCCGTGTCTGTCTTTAGTGAGTGCACATGCACTGTAGCAAATACAAAATTTATAAGAGAGCTCAAATTTTGAGGGCTGGCGCAGTGACAGTGGTTGGGCTTTGTGTGTTGGGGGATGGATTCCATATGGCCAATTATAGTTCAAGTTCTATCCCTGGCGGCTTGGGAATCACGACAGGTGGGCTTGCCTACATGTCCCAAATTCTGGTGGCATGGAATCATGGAGGAGAAGGGGTTGCAGCATGAGATGCTCCATTGGGGGTGCTTTCTCTCTTTCTCTGTCTCTCTCCCGGGTGAGTACACGTGCCTCTAGCAATAAAAAATAAAAAAGAAGAGTTTGAATTTTGAATGAAATATTGTCAGGTTACATTGCTGAAGTTAAGATGCACTAAAATTGGTAAATCTTACAGATTATGTGTGTCTCAGTAGTGTTATATTTAAATCATATTCAACCACAAAATAATTTACTTGAAGAATTTAAATGGCAGTTAAAACCCTTAATAGAAAAGATAGTGAAAAATTTAATGTTGTCACTTGATTCCAGGGATGGAAATGTGGCTTCTGTGGCCTGAACGCCAGGGGTTCAAAAGCAAGGCCCCTTCCCCTCTGCTTCTGCTTGGCTGCCGCAGAGTTACTGTTTCCCTTGGTACATGCTGCCACCCAGTGTCTGGATCCAGGACTGCACCTGGGAGCCCTCTAATTCCAAGAACGTGCTGGAAAGACTGTTTACAAGTCTTTCTTCAGGCGTTTATCTTTGATATAAGCCAGCCAACCCCAGCCTCTGCCCTTCAGGAGGCTTTCAGAAATAAGGACAATGTCGTAAGGTTCAACAAGACTCTGTCAGGCTAGGAACAAATTTACAGGTGACATGAAATCCCAGGACAGGAGACATACCTGCTTATAGCACAGAAGGGCTGTTCTGTGCAGCTCGCTGGCTTAGTTTTTCAATTTTTGGCATGCCATAACCCTTAGGGGTAAAGGTCAAATTTCACATCCAAGACAGTGCGCAAAGAATGAGGGAAATGGAGATATCAGATTGGGGGCAAGGCGTGTTGAAAGTAAGGACTATTTTTTTTTTTTTTATTTTGAGAGGTTTTTGCTATAGGGCGCATGCACTCGACAGACAGAGAGAAAGCAAGAAATCACCCCCCAGGGGGGATTGCTATGCCACAATCCCTTCTCCTCCATCCTCCTCTTGGGATCTTGGGCATGCATGCACATGCACCAGGTGTGAGTTTAAGCCACCAAATCCGGGTTTCTAACCGCAGTCAACTACATGGGAGTCCAGCGACATAGCCATTACGCTAACTACTGGTCCCAAAAGTAAGGACCATTTAAAAGGAAATAACGCTAATACAAATCCTTGAAGGAGGGAGTAAAAAGAGTAAAGCTATTTGAAGGTGAGGGGTTGGCCATGGAGCCTGAAAGAAAGGAAATATGTGAAAAATACACCTCCTCGCACTCAGGACACCTCAGGGGTCGGAAACGCCAGAAAGTTCTGCCTGGAACTGCTCTAGGGCTGAGACTGGAGTCATGCAGGAGCCAAGGTGTGTCGGCCTGAGTTTCCAGCCTGTCTCTGTAGAGCTTTATTCAAGTGTTATGTCATTTTTTTGCAATGACATGGACAAATCTCAAATACTTAGAGCAGGAGGGAGGGATCCACGAAAGGGCATGCGGAAACGGTTGGGGCAATGGGTACATTTATTGTCTTGATTGCAGTGATCGTTTTACCGTGTGTGCATAGTCAAACTTATCAAAGTGCACATTGTAAATACAAGCAGTTTATTATATGTCAATCAGAAGTCAAAGCTACTCAACACAAGAAAAAAACTTCCCCCAAACCATGTAACTAGGTTACATCAGAACTGAGCTGAGGCTCAAACCCATGTTTCTCTGACAAATATATAAAATCAGACTGCCATTTAAAATAAGAATTATAGGTGCCAACAGATGCATGGTGGTTAAGATGCTGGATTTTCACATGGTCGATGGCGTTTTGGGTCTCAGACCTGGCGGCTTGCTTTCTCACATTCCCTTTCTCTTGTTGTCTCTCTCTGGTCACATCTAAAAATGATAATGATAATAATAAATAAATTAAATTAAACAAATAATTCTTAAACATAAGAATCATAAAGACTATAGAAACACTCCCCAGATTTTTTCAATGAAAATAGCAAAAGAAGCTTTGCGCAGTGGCAGTATCGTAGCCAATGAGGTTTATCCGAGGCATGATTATTGCTAATTGAAAATAGCAAAAGAAAAATCATGTTATTGTGTAGAAAAGAAAGAAAATTCAAATACTTTTAATAGTTGTTTAATATAATTATGGATAATTAAGAAATTCCTTAATGTCATTAATGCATCATATTTTTAATTAAAATATTTTAGAAATATAATATTTTAAATTGTAATCCAGCTCCATTTTAGGCAATAGCTCTCTTTTTTTTAGGTTTTTACCATAGGTTGTATGTATTTACCAGAGAGAGACAGAGAGACAGCGAGAAAGAAAGTGAGAAATCACCCTCAGGGGATGGCTACACTGCAATCCCTTCTCCTCCTTTCTCCTGGGATCTTGAGAATGCAGTCATACACACCTGGTATGATTCTCAAGCCTCCAGGTGTGGGACTCGAACAGTGGTTAGCCATGTGGGAGTCCAATACCTAAATACAATGTCACCTGCTGGCACAGGCAATATCTTTTAATGTATAATGTTAATTTTAAAACTTAGCATAGGGGCAGGCAGGTGGCATGGTGGTTAAGGCAGCTGGACTCCCACATGGCTGACCACTGTTTGAGTCCCGGACCTGGCAGCTTGCTTTCCCACTTTTCTTCTCTCTCTCTCTCTCTCTCTGTCTGGTCAACTTTAAAATAATAAAATAAAAATAAAATAAAATAAAATAAAATAAAATAAAATAAAATAAAGACAATGAATAAAATGAAATAAAATAATACTGAAAAACTTAACATATAAAATTCTAGATTCTGGGGCCAGTAGGTAGCATAGTGGTTAAGATGCTAGATCCCACATGGCCAACTGCAAGGTTCAAATCCCAGACCTGGAACCTTGAAAAACACACTAGGCATGTAGGCATGCTATGCCTAAAATTCCAAGAGGAGAAGGCAGAAGAGATGTGGGGTGGCCATACCCACTGGGGAGTGATTTCTCACTTTCCCTCTCTCTCTCTTTCTCTGTCTCTCTAGTGAGCACATTATAGTAACAAATAAATTTAATTAAATATTATTAATAGATTTAAAATGATGGTGTTATGTTTTATGTATGCATAAGAAAAAATAAAGGAAATATTAAAAAATGTTAGGGTTTTTTTTTTTAAAGGGTGTCTTTTCCCCTATTTGTTATTTTTTTCTTGGCATTCAAAAAATCTTTATTAATTTTTTATTTTTTTATAATAAAAAATGGAATGAAGTGTTTAAGAAATGATAGTGTTAATAAAGCACCTGCACCACCAGATGTTGGTTTTCTACAGCATTTTCCAGTTTACGAAGTACATTTCACATGCACTATTAAGTAGTAAATATTTTCCCAGAGACAGACAGCTTTTCAGATTCTGGGGCCAGCAGAATATAATTCAGAACAAGTACTCAAACTATTACTAAAACAGACATTGTAGATTATTATTAAATAGTAAAACCACCATAGCTATATGATGTCCTGGGTCTCATTTCGCACAATATAAAATTACATCCTTCAGCTAAATGACCTTGAAACTCTCTTTCCTTTTTGAAGAGTTTTGATTCTAAGTTGACCTCATTATCACTCATGGCCAATTGCAGTTCAGGTCCTAGTCCTGGAGGCCTGAAAAATGTCCTGGGTACATGTGTGTGCATCCTGACAAGATGAGCAAATGGAAAAGGGATTGTGGCATGACCACTCCCCATTTGGGGGGGTGCTTTCTCCCTCTCCCATGAACTCATGGACCCTCTGAAAAAAGAAGAAAAAGCTTAAAAAGTTTTGTTTGTTTGTTTGTTTGGGTTCCTTTTTAGAGTCAGATGTTTATTTCCTTCACATGGGACAGCTCACAGACACAACACACACAAACATCGGCACCGTGGGAGAAGGCAACACCCTAGCCTCGGAGGGATCTTGGCCACACAATGGCAGAGGGTAGAGGAAGATGGTTTCTCTCTCCTACCCCCACTGGGGCCATGAGTAAGCTCCACCCCTTCCACCTTTCAGCCTCGGAGAAGCCCCCTTGGTGACACATTGAGCTCCAACCATTATTGTAAATGGAAAATGGATGGGCCTGGTCCCAACCGTTTCTGGGAGAAGATACAGTTTGGATGAGGCCACAAGGGCAGAGGACCCATCAGAAGCAGGGGCAAGGTGGGGTTAGTTACTCGGCTTCTGGGCTGCCCTCTGGCTTAGCAGGCAGGGTAGGTGAGATGATAGGGCTTATTTGGCATTGATGATGTCCACGAATTTAGGCTTGAGAGAAGCACCACCCACAAGGAAGCCATCCACACTGGGCTGGCTTTCCAGCTGCTTGCAGGTCACCCCATCACAGAACCGCCATAAATGATATGGTGCTCCAACCCACTACGATAGAGAGTGAGAAAGCATTCCTCATGGGGAATGATTACATCCCAATACTTTCTCCCAAATTTCTCTCTGGTTTTGGAAGTTTGGGCACACACGCGCTCGTAGCATGTTTTTCATGCTACTCCCACTGGGTCTGGGACTTGAGCCATGGAGTTGACCATGTAGAATCTTGTTTCCTAAACCACCATGTCATGGCTGGCTCTTAATTCTAAAATTTAAGGATGTGAGTGTGCGTGTATTTGTGTATTCTTGGCATCACACAGGAAAGCAATTGGGAAAATGACATGAAGGTCAAAGGGCCCTTTCTGTCCAGAAAAACATGTTTAGAGAATTCACTACACATTTCTGCCAGAAAAGTCAGATGTCTCTGCTCCAGATACGCCCTTCTTTAAATAATTTCTTTTATGCTTCTGAGTTTCTGCTGAATTAAAGGTATTCTATCCCTTTCTTTATCTGTAGGCTAAAACTGAGAGTTAAGAAGAGGAATTTCAAAGACAAGAGTTTAGTTCTTAATTTCCCTCACATGAGTTAAACATCTGTTTCCCTGAATGAAATGAGAATATTTCTGCAATTTGCTTCAAAATAATCTATTAGACGGGAGGTAGCTAATATGGTGGGAAGTGAGTAGGAAAGACATTAAATAGGACTGACCATGAGTCGGTGAGTCATTGGGCTGGTGGTTGAGTATACGGGAGTTCCTTAGACTATATGTCTGGAAATTTCCATAAAGTTTACACACACACATGCACAATTTACATTCCTGTCAGCATGAGAAAAAAGTTAACAGAATTGAAATTATTTCATCAGAGGAAGAGAAGTAAAATAATAGCATTGACTCTATGGAGGATTATTGGTAGAGGAAAAATTGATCACTTGTTTTTTGTCATTGCTGCCATAAGGTGAAGGAAAATGACTTAAATACTACTAAAGGCATAAAGAATTCCCCAGCCATAAAGACTATTAAACATTGAAATAAGTTAGTAAGAATAGACAAATAAGAAAATTCCTTCTCTGAAAATAGCATAAAACTGAGTTGTTTATATGATAACAAGGAGTAGAGCATTAATGCTTATTATCAATTCACATTTGTTCTTGGGTCAATGGAAGTCCATGAATCTTGATCTGAATCTCAGTCAGCCATATTGGCCAGACTGATAATAAGCAGGCAGGATGTCTCTGGGCAAGTGGCATGCCTCTATGCGCTGGGTCTGAACCTCAGTTCATGTTTACTGCAGGACCAACAGTTACGAGCAAATCCTACAATTACACTTCTACTGTCAGTGAAACCACACCCCTTCTTGACAGTGATGCCTTAATGAGGCTCCAGGGGTAGCCAGCCTTCAAAACGGCCCCCAGTGATCGTTGTCCCTGGTACTCTCACTTTTATGTAGTCCTCTTCCACCCTAAATAGAGCCCACCTGTGTTCCCAATAGGACAGAGTGAATGACTTCAGAGGTAAGGGCAAAAGTCACCCTGGATTCTGCCTTGCTTCCTCTTAGATCACTCATTCTGGAGGAATTTAGCTGCCATGTTATGAGGATGGCCAAGTAGCCCTAGGGAGAGATTCACATAAAAACTGAGGCCAACTTGCCGAGCATGTGATGGAGACTCCTGAGAAGTGGATTCCCCACTGTGGTCAAGCCTTCAGATGACCATGAGAAACTGAAAGCCAGAAGCATAACTAAACTGCTCCTAGATTCTTGTCCTAGAGGATCTCTACGAGATAGTAAGTGTTTGTTGTTTTAAGCTCAATGTGGAGGTAAGTCGTTATGCAATGATAGATAACTAAATAGCTTGTTAGTCAAAGGTTTAGAGTCCTTTTTACATGACTCTTTAGAAAAATGATGCAATGTAAATAGATGGGAACCAGCAGTTAGCGTAATGGCTATGTCAGTGGACTCCCACGTAGTCGACCGCGGTTCGCGTCCCAGACCTGGTGTCTTAAAACTCAGGCAGGGCGCGTGTGCGTGTGTGCCCAAGATCCCGAGAGGAGAATGGAGGAGAAGGGATTGTGGTGGCATGACCATCCCCTCTGGGGGGTGATTTCTTGCTTTCTGTCTCTATGTCTCTCTCTGTCTGTCTGGCACGCGCCCTATAGCAAAAACCTCTCCAAAAAAAAAAAAAAAAGATATGTTTCTTTTATTAGTTTTTTTTTTTTAGGAAAAAATGTGAGGAATGGAAATCTCAGGGTGGCCTCAGAAAGGAGTCACATGCCAAGTCTCTTACAGGACAGGGCACTGTTTCCTGTTTTCCACAGCATCTGCCATACAAAAAACCCCCCAAAAAAAAAAAAAAAAAGATATTTTTTTTTTTTTATTTTTTTTTTTTAGGAAAAAATGTGAGGAATGGAAATCTCAGGGTGGCCTCAGAAAGGAGTCACATGCCAAGTCTCTTACAGGACAGGGCACTGTTTCCTGTTTTCCACAGCATCTGCCATACAATGTGGGAAATGAAAATGCCTGAAAGTAACAGTGAGTTTTCTCCAGGCAACCTCCTTGACCACTTTAATAGAATAAATATTGGGATTTTAACAAATCAAAGTTTAACAACAACAGTAACAAAATTCTTTTGCTTCTGAAAACATCATTTTAAAGGGAATTAAACAGACTCCCAAAATATTCAGACAAGAAGCCACTTTAAAGCTGAGATGTATCCTGGCATGCTCAGGGAAGCTATGCTCTGGGCTCCATCACCTAGACTCCCCAAAATATTCAGACAAGGTAGGACAACCTCCGTCTTTTCTCTGTCTCTGGTTGTCTGTCTCTCAGTCTGTCTCTCACTCTATATATGAATTAAAAAAAAATTGTTTTAAACTTTTCAACCACTTGTCCTTACCTTGGGCCTTTTCTTTCACTCGCTAATTCCAGAAGCCATTTTAAAACTGAGGTGTGTCCTGGCATGTTCACGTGGTGTGCTAGCACATAACATGGTTTTCACTTTTTACGTGTAAAAAATTTCTTTTTCTCTTTTTTTGGTAGTACTTTTCTAGTTTTTTTTTTCTTTTTGCTTATTTTTTTATCCTCACTTTTCCACTTCAAGCTTCACTCTCCACACACTAAATGTCTAGATAGGCCTAGGTGCATAGTAGACACGCATCTGAATACTTTTAGAATCACTGAAATCCTCACTGCTTATTGAACCTCCTGCTTTAATGAAGAAATTTCTTTTTACAAATCTGAACTCCTAATCTTTCTGTGGATACCAATTGCAAAGCACAGTGGAGGATAGATTTTGTCACAGAATGACCAGAAACAACCTCAGAGGCACAAGAAACATGAGAAATCAAGAAAATATCTCTCCCCTAAGGGAAAAGAACAATCCCTCATCCACAGAGAATACAGTACATCTCATGGAAATGTCTGATAGAGAATTCAGAATATTCATAGCGACAAAACTAAATGAGATGCAAGAACTGAGAGATAATGAACTCCAGAAGATGCAGGAGAAGAGAAACAATGAGTTCCAGGAGGTGTTGAAGTTCTTCCATGATCTGAAAGGAGGAAATTCACACCATAAAAGAGAATCAAATGGAGTTATTAGAGATGAAGGCCGTCATTCAGGAAATCAAAACCTCCCTTGAAAGTGTTAAAAGCAGATTAGTCCATACAGAAAATCAAATCTTGGATATTGAAGGCAAAATCTCTAATCTAGAAAAAACAATAAAAAAAAATAACTGAGAAAATAACCCCAAAATGAGAGTACTATACAAGAAATACTAGACAGCAACAAGTGCCCAAACATCTGGATAATTGGTTTCCCAGAAGGTGAGGAAACTAATAAGGGCATTGATAATCTATTCCATGAAATCTTGGAAGAAAACTTTCCAACTCTAGAGGCATTCAAATATCCAGCCCCAAGAAATACAAAGGGCCCCCAATAGAATCAACCCAAGAAGATCTTCTCCAAGGCACATCATAGCCAGACTGGCCAAATCTACAGACAAAGACTAGACACTAAAATTGGCAAGAAGAGAAACGTCAGGTTACTTACAAATGCTATCCTATCAGGCTGACCTCAGACCTCTCATCAGAAACAATGTGAGCAAGGAAAGAATGGGAAAATATATTCAAAGTATTAAGTGAAAAACAGCTTCAACCAAGAATACTATACCCGGCAAGATTATCTTTCATATGAAAAGCATTCTCAGATAAACAAGACCTGAAAGAATTTGCCAATAGCAAACCCACTCTTTAAGAAGTTCTGAAAGGAGTGCTCTACGAGGAAAACTAAAGACACATACAGAAATAAGAGAACAAAAGGCAACCAAGAAAATGACCAATATAATGTTAGGGACAAGAAATATCAGTAACAACTTCCAGGATTTAAACAAAAGATTGGACCACAGTAACACTGCATATTCAGCAGAAGAGTGTTTGAACATAAGACTAAAGTTACGAAATAGAATTTTATGACTTCTGAGTAAAACATTACTGATTTCTTTTGTTTTACTATGCTTTGTTTTCCCAATTTAAACATTTTATTTTCTTTTGAGTTGTTGATAGGTTCAGAAATTTGTTAAATACTTTTCTTGATTGTTTCTTTAAATGGAAACAAACTTTTCTTCCTTCCTGATCCCTCTTGAATTGGAAATTTGGGGTGTATTCTTATTTTTTGGCAGAAGGGTTATTTGCATACGTTCAATAATGCTTGTTGCATTGAATCAGAAATTGGAAATACTCATTACTGGACAGGGCTTTGACTGGAAAGTCGTATCTGATGATGAACTTGTGCAGCCAGCGGGCTGCCCCTGGCGCGGAATGGGCGGGCTGGGGGCGCTGTGGCTCCCCCTCTGCAGAACCCCTGGGCACCATCGTGCTGAGTAACCTGGCATAAGCGGTGAAGCGGTGAAGCGTGTGCTCACCTTCCTGCCAAAGCGTGTGCTCACCTTCCTGCCAAAGCACAGCTGCGGGTGGCCCAAGTGTGCCGCTTATGGAGGGAGTGTGCGCGCTTATGGAGGGAGTGTGCGCGCAGAGTGCTGCGGACCCACCGAGTGTGGCCTGGATCTCCACAGGCCTGGCCGACTCCGGCGGCTTGCAGGGACATTGCCTGGTGCGCGTGGTGGCAGAGGAGCTCGAGAATGTTCGCATCCTGCCCCAACAGTGCTGACTCCGAAACTTTCATTAGCCTGGAAGAATGTCGCGGCCACAAGAGAGCAAGGAAGAGAACCAGCATGGAAAGGGCATTTGCCCTTGAGAAGCTATTCCTCAAACAGTGCCAAGTCCTTGGAGTCTTGACCCCAGGAATTGTAGTGACTCCAGTGGGATCCGGTAGCAATCATCCTCAAGAAATTGAAATTGGAGAATCTGGCTTTGCTCTATTATTTCCTCAAATTGAAGGAATAAAAATACAGCCCTTTCATTTTATTAAAGATCCAGAGAGTTCAACACTAGAGAGGCATCAGCTCCCTGAAGTCAGTCTCAGAGAACCCTGACCTCCTCGTCTTTGGCTGCATTCGCTGTAAGGTGGGACCCAGTGATTACCTGCTGGCGTGGTCAGCACTTTCAGCCACACGAACATCATTTTGGCTGGGGGCCAAGTCGTCCCTGACTTCAGAGGAGCCTCGGAATGTTGACGCCACGGGTGTGGCCGGACTGTCATTTAGTGGACCCCGGATCCAGAGTGCCACCGCGCTGCTCAGTGAGGATGTCAGTGAGAAGGCGGCCGAGGCTGCCATGCAGCGGCTCTGGGCAGCCAAGATCCCGGAGCAGAACGCCGTGGGCTTCATGTTCGCGCGCCTGGGCTGCGGCTTCCAGCACTGAAGAGCCAGGGAGGCCTCAGCGTTCAGGAAGTTTTTCTCTAGCGTTCCTTTGTTCGGCTTCTTTGGAAACGGAGAAATTGGGTGTGATCAGATAGTCACCAGGAACTTCATACTGCAGAGGTGTACTGAGGTCAAGGGTGACCACCTGTTTGACAGCTATGACGATAATGGCGCTCATCCACCTGGGGTCTCCAAAATAAAGCCATCGTTCAAGTGGCTGTTTTAATACACAACTTTTGGATTCTGCCTTTCTCCAGAAAATGGAGACGTGGGGTATGTGTATTTCAAACAGAAATAACGTAAGATACATCCTTTTGTAGTTCGATGCTCTAAGACCACCGAGCGTAGCCTGCGATGTGCTGGGAGGACAGCTTTGGGCAGGACACAGCCCAGGGGTGGAAGCTGCAGGAGCCACAAGCAAACCGGTCCCAGCTCATCGCAGCCGGTTATGTGGCTGTGGGACAAGGTTATGTGTAAGTGGGAGGAAGGACAGACACTGCAGGCGTTCCTCGGCTGCCTCTGCATTGCTAGACAATCTTTTAACAGAATCACAGAGACTGATTTTCTTAACGGAGGAGAAAACTACAGAGCTGACTGTTGGAGAAATCTTTCCCTGCCTTTCAACTTCACCAATTTTTTTTTTCAGACACTGTAACAGTATTACTGACTTTTTACTTATTGGATAAAAATTGAAGAACTATTTTTGTTATGGTACAGTTCAGATAAATTGCCAGGATTAATCAGGCAATGTTTTATCAGTAAAACATTTTCATTTTTTCCCTTAGAGAAATTGAGAGAAGTCTTCTCCTAATTAGATACAGCTAATGAGTAGAGTGGAGAATTGCATCACTTTATTTTGGTTTTATACCAATAAAGCATATCTTGGAAACTGAAAAAAAAAATTAACTTGTGTGCTGGGCATTTGCTTTTCAACAATTTGAGTAGTTGACATGTGAATATTTTCTCAAAAGTATTTAAAACCATATTGTCTCCATCGTTCTAGAGTCACAGCAAAATCATAAGAAATATTTTGAACATTATCTTTAAAGTTCAGTAATTTGAAATTTTGAAAGTTGTTTATTAACTGTCAAGAACTATGGAGTACGAGCAAAAATTTTTTGATATGTAAAGTAAATGTGGAAAAATGTAAAAATAAATAAATAATGAAACAAAGAAAAAATGTTAAATGATCATAGTCATTGAAATAGTAAATATTCCAACACAATGATGTTTAGAGGACTCTGTAAGTCAGGTCATTGCATTGTACTCTGAAGAGAACTGTGTAGTATGTAAATTATATCTCAATAAAGCTACCTTCAAAAATTAAAAAAAGTGGATTAAAACATTGAAATATCACAAAGTAATGCTTTTTAACTCCTCAGCATCAACTGAGTGATGTCTGCTTAATTAGAGCATTTCTGATTTATTTCCAAAGTTCATCAACAATCACTAGTATTTATTTATCATGACTCTGCTTCTGTGATATGCAACCTGGAACTCCTAGACCCTCCCACCAGCCCATATTCAGTGTCCCATCGTGAACAGCTGAGAAGGCACGACCATCTCAGAATCTCTGGGAGAAAGGTTTCTCCTCACCCCATCTTTAGCCTCCCTCAGTAAAGGGGTCTTTAGAAAATTTGTAAAAGGGGTCAGCAAGTAACATAGTGGTTAAGGTACTGAACGTCCACATGGCTGACTACAGTTCAAGATCTGGACCTGGTGGCTTGAAACTCATGCTGGGTGCATGTGCATGGGTGCTCAAAATCCCCTAGAGAAGAATAGAAGAGATTGTGGCCATCCTCACTGGGTGGTGATTTCTCACTTTCTCTCTGTCTCTCCGGTGAGCACACAAGCCCTATAGCAAAAAAAAAAAAAAAAAAAACCTCTCTTTCAAAAAAAAAGTTTGTAGAAAATGTGTACTGTAAGTAACTGCATGGATTTCAAATTTTTTATACTGAAATTGTTACATTTTTATCCCATTTTTCCATGAACTTGAAAATGCATACTGTAAATAACTGCATGGATTTCAAATTTTTTATACTGAAATTGTTACATTTTTATCACATTTTCCCTTGAACGTTTTTTTTAACACACGGAATTGTGACACGGACAGTGTAAACGGTGCTCCCTTGGATGTGACTCTCTGGTGTGTTGCACAACCTTCCTGACTGGTCCAGGGCTCTGGCAGCCTAGCCCCGGTTTATAGTTCCTCTATTCAAACCCAGGCAGAAGAGGAAGGACAACCAGGATGGAGCATGTGGCTGACTAGCACCCTGCAGATGCCTCTCCCAACATGACTGTCAGGTAGGGCGATCGAACCTCACGGTTTACCTGGGGCTGAGGAATTTGGGTGGTAGGTGTAAGAGCTAAAACTGGGAAAGTTCTGAGAAACCAGGAAAGTTGGTGACCCTGCAGTGAGGGTCAACTCTTTCCAGTAGGTACAGTTTTCAGCAAAATGTGTGAGAAGATACCCAAAGGAGGGATACTGCACATCAGTTGTATCACTGCTTGGGACTGAATTACAATAGCTAGCTTGTTATTTTGTCATCGTGGAGGCATGAGAAACCAGGAAAGTTGGGGACCCTGTAGTGAGGGTCAACTCTTCCCAGTAGGTACAGTTTTCAGCAAAATGTGTGAGAAGATACCCAAAGGAGGGATATTGCACATCAGTTGTATCACTACTTGGGACTGAACTACAGTAGCTAGCTTGTTATTTTGTCATCGTGGAGGCTCAATGTTGTGTTAACTCATTCCTTTTGGCCTTACAATGCTATCATAAAACATCATGGTAATCTTTATTTGAGTACACTAGGCTATATACCCAGAGCTATTTCTTTTCCATTCAAATTCTATTCCAGCAAAAGTATTACTGTTCTATTTTTAAAAATTTTTAATTTTTTTCTAGTCTTGCCATTTTGTTTAGGTTATTGTTATCATTGTTTTTTCTTAGGAAGTTTTGAAATGCTCTATTAAATGTTTTTTTCAAAAGAAAAAATATATTTGTAACCCAAATTGCCTAATTTGTTATAGTTCTTAGTGAGGATGGATGTTCATATCTGACATCCGATAAATAGTAAAATGTTTTTTCTCACATTCATGTTTTGCCCATTCACCCATTCTAGTGTTTGCACATAGGAGATAAACAGTGGAGCAGGACTGGAACCCATCACTCTTCTTCTTCTTCTTCTTTTTTTTTTTTTTAAGATTATTTATTTATTTATTTATGAGAGACTTTTGCTATAGAGCATGTGTGCTCACCAGAAAGACAAAGAGAGAGTGAGAAATCACCCCCCAGGGGGGGATGGCCACATTGCAATCCCTTCTCCTTCATTCAACTTGGGATTTTGAGCACACACATACATGCACCCAGCATGACTTTTCAAGCTGCCAGTTCTGGGACTCAAACTTCTGTCAATGAATCATGTGGGAGTCTAGCACCTTATCCACTATGCCATCTGTCCCCTAATTATAATTATTTTTTAATTTGACCAGAGAGAGAAAGAAAAAGGGAAAGTGAGAAAGCAGGCTGCCAGATCTGAGGCTCAAACTTTGGTCAGCTATGTGAGAGTCCAGCGCCTTAACCACCATGCCACCTGCTGGCCCCAGGGTCCTTTATTCTTAAAAGGCAAAGAAGGGGGCCAGTAGATGGCGTGGTGGTTAAAGGCGCTGGATTCTCACATGGCCAAACTGCAGTTCAAGTTCCGGACTTGGCAGCTTGCTTTCTCACTTTCCCTTTCTCTTTCTCTGTCTCTCTCTGGTCAAATTGAAACAATAATAATAACAAATGGAATTAAATAAATAAATTTTACCCAAAAAAGGGCAAAGAAGGGCAAGGATAGTCTTTGGAGCCTTATTTACTGAAAGCAAACTGATTTAGATTTATAATTTCTTTTTTTTTTTTTTAAGAGGTTTTTGCTATAGGGCGCGTGCACTCGCCAGACAGAGAGAGACAGAGAGACAGAAAGCGAGAAATCACCCCCCAGGGGAGATGGCCATGCCAAAATCCCTTTTCCTCCATTCTCCTCTCGGGATATTGGGCACGCACACACACGTGCCCAGCGTGAGTTTAAGCCACCGGGTCCAGGACTCAAACTGCGGTGGACTACGTGGGAGTCCAGTGACATAGCCATTACGCTAACTGCTGGTCCCTAGATTTATAATTTCTATCTTTTGCACAAAACAAATCCAGAAAGAAGCAACAATAAAATGTGTTAATTTTTCACATTATTTTTACATCTATGACCCACTTTGAAACCTACGCAGAAAGAAGCAACAATAAAATGTGTTAATCTGGTTTTTACATCTATGACCCACTTTGAAACCTACTGGGAAAGACCTTATCAGAAAACTTAAATACCTATTGAAGAATGTAATTGATCTGATGTGGAATTTTGGAAACGGAAAATACATCTGGCAACTAAACAATTTCTGTTGAAAGACAAAGTAAATCATTGAGGGGAAAGAAAACAGAGACTGAGAGAAGACAGAAGGGCAAAACAGCGAGTTGAAGTCCACTTAGAAATGGCAACTCTAGAAGTACCCTGTCTTTCAAATTGTATCTGTATGTCTTTCAACTTGAATATGCTCATTCCTTCCCAAACCCCCTTCAGTTTTCTTCCTCAAATGAGGTTAGCGTTTCTGGTGTAAATGTAGCGTGTGCGCTGGCTCCAGTGACAATTGTTACAAAGTCACACAGTATTAACCATGGCCGCCAGTGCCTGGTGGCATGTGTACTCACCAGGCAGGGATAGACAGAGAAAGTGAGAAAGCAAGTGGTCAGGTCCAGGACTGGGATAGTTTTCTCATCTGCCATGTGGTTTTGGACATCATTCCTAGAAGATTGGTCACAAGCCTTGTTTCTGCACAACTTTTGCAAGAGTTTTCTTTTTGCTTTTCTGGGTCAGCAGCTAAGTCAGCGCCCACTGCTAAGCCCATTGTTGCATCCCAGCATCAGTTGCTGAGCCCATGCAAGACCGATTCTGCCGAGGTGGGTGACTCTCTAAGGAGCCCTGCTTTTTGTCTAGAACTAACGCTCTTCACAAAAAGTTAGCCTTTATAGACTGGACTCATCAGTTTCAGGTTAGGTTATAAACTCATTTATCCAAAGTCCCAAAGTCATGTGGGCTCATATTGGTTGCATCTTTCTAGACAGATTCCCTGGAGTTCAGAGTTCGCCTCCGTATGACGAAGGTTCTTCACTTTCAAGCACAGCTAGATGGAGTCCTGGGTAAAAGATCCTACATTACTTGCTTTGCTTTTGGCCTTTAATACTCTACGATTCCAAAAGACATGGATTCCAGAAAGGACATTCTCTTGTTATCAGTGTGTTCATTTGTTTTCTGAGCAGTTCAGAAGGCTCATAATAATAAAAGTGATTTAGAAATCCTAATCCAGCCCAGCCTGGTGGTAGGTACAGTCAAGAGCAGAGTGAACTGCAGTGCTAAGGGCTGTATGGTGGATTCACATTCCGGGGTCAGCCTGGGTAAGAGTGTGTGTCTAAGACCTTGGCAAGCTGGAGTGCTCACAGGAGGGAGATTGCGACAGAATAAGACCCTCTCGAGGGTGCTTCTCTCTCTCTTCCCAGTGTGCATGCACTTGCAATCTATCATGAATAAAAATAAACTTAAAAAAAAAATCCTAATCTTAGTCATCACTAAGTTCCAAAGTTCATATCATGAATATTCTTCCTATCTTGATTTTGCTCTTAATTATGCAAAAGTCATCTGTTCTAAAATTTACATTGCTCCTGCCAAAGCAAACAATCTAGTTATCATTTAATGATCTTCTACATTTTTTTGTAGCTTATGCATCCACTAAGTTGAAACATTTTTCTTTGGTGGTTAGGACATTGGCAGAAGAATTGTTTCTTAAATATCATCCCTCTTAGGGTTGTGAATTGAAAAATTCCCACCCTTACTCATTTATAAACATAATTTATCATTGCGGAATAAAAGTTCAGAGGCTAATTCTGAAGACTTTTGTAACGATTAGTCCCCATCCTGCCTGTTATTATGTGTGTTTCTGCTAAAGATGTGCCAGGTGTGTGCTGGCTGCAGAGACAAATATCATTTGATATTTCTAATTTTTCTTTTGAGAGGTTTACGCTATAAGGCGCGTGCACTCACCAGACAGACAGAGAGAGACATAGAAACAAAAAGCGAGAAATCACCCCCCAGGGGGGATGGCCACACCGCAATCCCTTCTCCTCCATTCTCCTCTTGGGATCTTGGGCACACACACACACACACACGCGCCTGGCGTGAGTTTTAAGCCACCAGGCCCAGGACG
>NW_006204954.1:136311-136800 GCF_000334495.1 Tupaia belangeri chinensis
CTGCTTTCCTGAAAGCCTGCATTGTCTTTACTGTTGTTGTTTTGTTTTTGTGACTTTGAGCTATGCTGTTTTTCCTCCAACTGCTCTAATTCTTCATTCTTTGTGTTCTTTCCTGAGAAGGAAATCTGTCTTCTGACACCCACCATTTATTTATTTATTTATTTATGCCAGAGGACACATGCGCTCACCAGAGCAGAGACAGAGTGAGAAAGTGCTCCTAATGGTATGGGGCCACGCCATAGTCCTTTTTTCTTCCATTTCTCCATCCCGTCAGGTTTTGGGTACTCATGTACGTGTGCCTGTACGTGTTTCAAGACACTAGAGCTGGGACTTGAACCGCAGTTGGCCATGTGGGATCTGGCTTTCTATGCACACCACTGTATTCGAGAGCTGGCCCTCGAATGCCTACCCTAATTAAATGTGCACATTCTTTTTGGAGAGGTTTATGCTATAGGGTGAGTGTGCTCACCAGAAGGACAAAGGTAGAGA
>NW_006204954.1:136813-144312 GCF_000334495.1 Tupaia belangeri chinensis
GAGAAATCACCCCCCGGGGGGATGGCCATGCCACAATCCCTTCTCCTCCATTCTCCCCTCAGGATCTTGGGCACGCATGCACACACGCCCAGGGTGAGTTTAAGCCACCAGGTCCGGGACTTGAACCGTGGTCGACTACATGGGAGTCCAGGAACATAGCCATTACACCAACTGCTGGTCTCAATGTGTACATTCTTCATTGTTTCATGTGATCAATCTAAGATATTGCATATATACTGATGGTTTTATCAACAAACTATGTGATTCCTATTCTTTTTTTTGTACATTCTTCATTGTTTCATGTGATCAATCTAAGATATTGCATATATACTGATGGTTTTATCAACAAACTATGTGATTCCTATTCTTTTTTTTATAGAGATTTTTGCCATGGGGTGCATATGCTTGCTGGAGAGACAGAGAGACAGAGGCAAGAAATCACCCCCCACAGGGGGATGGCCACGTCGCAATCCCTGCACATCCTTTCTCCTCTCAGGATTTTGGGCAAACACGCGCAGCACCCAGTGTGAGTTTCAAGTCACTGTGTCCAGAACTTGAATCACAGTTGACTATGTGGGAGTCCAGTGACATAATCATTACCCCATCTGCTGGGCCCTCCGATTCTGATCTCCATTTCCCCAACTCCGACCTGAGACCCCTGAGATCCTGAGAATCCTGTCAGTACTGTTTTATCTGCTCTCTCTTCGAATATAAGCTTGCAACTGATTGTGACATGTTAATGTTTTTACAGCCAAGCTATTTGCCTATCTCACTTGTGTATACTCCCAGGGGAAGAAATTCTACTGTGGCTTTATTGCTTTTTCTTTGGACTTGAATCAATTATGACTATACTAGTTATGATGTCTTGTCAGCCAGTAATGGAATCACCAAGTAAAAGTAGTCAAAATTTGATAAAGACATTTGTTACGTCACACAATAGGGGTTGGGCATTTTTAGCAATTTAATCAAGAACTCAAGATCCTCTCTTTCCTTTCTCACCTTGTGTGTGCTCGCTCTCTTCCCTGACTGGTCCCCTCATGGTCACAAGAAGGCTGCTAGAAGTCCAGCCATCACTCATCCTTGGATCACCTCTGGGGCAATATTTGGAGAAGTCCATGCATTCTTCCAGGTTTTTTAGATTTTCTACAGTTTTCCCTGTATTAGGCCAGGTCACTAGGAAAGTCCGTTCCTGAACTGTGCTATGCTGGCCTCCCCTAGAATTGTTTAAGCAACTGTGCTTTGGAGAAATGCTTAGACTTGTATCCATCAGGGTGGGAATGGGTGTTGTTTGAACTATCGTTTGCTCTCCATGAAGACTCTGAGGTTGGTGTTTGTCTTGGGAAGAGCCCTACTTTGCCTACCAGTCATCTTATGGACACTGAATTGCCTGCCTCATGACCCTTTTTTTTCTTTTTCTCTAGCAGGCCTAGGCTTTCTTTGGGTCACCTAGGCCATATTTCACAGTTTTACCACCTGTTGCAAACTCAAACACCTACTGCTGGGGCATGCTCTATTTAGCAATCAGAAAAGACAATAGCTATAAACAATGAGCCCCAGCCTGACCCCATGGCCAGGTTGCTAATAATTAGGACATTGCGAAAGCCATGACATATTTTTCTGTGTTTTTCTATGAAAATATGTGTCATGACTTTTCCAACGACCCAATAAAAGGCAAAATACATCCAGAATAAGAAAATAAAAAAAAACCTCTCGTGACTTTTTTTTTTAATTACATTTGATAAGGATATAAGCTCAGGGAAATAGTTCATGATAAGTGGACTGACACTGCGGTAGTGCTGGGACGACGATAGGTAGTGGAGGGGAATGCGTCGTTGTCAGATGGGAAGACGGTTCCATGTTCCTAGAACTTCTAATTATTTTAGAGAAACCTAGACATGCTCAGGCTGGCCCATCGCTCAGTGGTTGAGGGAACCAAATGCCATGTGGCCTACTGTGGTTCAAATCCTGGTCCTGGAACCTTGGAAAATATGTTGGAAATGTGTGCATGCCAGGACAGGAAGGAGGAACAGAGGGAAAAAGACCATGCCCAGTAGGGGGTGCTCTTCCTCTGTTTATCATATGTCCTTTTGGCAATTAAAAAGAAGAAGAAAAATGTGTACATTCTTCATTGTTTCATGTGATCAATCTAAGATATTGCATATATACTGATGCTTTTATCAACAAACTATGTGATTCCTATTCTTTTTTTTTTTATAGAGATTTTTGCCATGGGGTGCATATGCTTGCTGGAGAGACAGAGAGACAGAGGCAAGAAATCACTCCCCCACAGGGGGATGGCCAAGTCGCAATCCCTGCACATCCTTTCTCCTCTCAGGATTTTGGGCAAACACGCGCAGCACCCAGTGTGAGTTTCAAGTCACTGTGTCCAGAACTTGAATCACAGTTGACTATGTGGGAGTCCAGTGACATAATCATTACCCCATCTGCTGGGCCCTCCGATTCTGATCTCCATTTCCCCAACTCCGACCTGAGACCCCTGAGATCCTGAGAATCCTGTCAGTACTGTTTTATCTGCTCTCTCTTCGAATATAAGCTTGCAACTGATTGTGACATGTTAATGTTTTTACAGCCAAGCTATTTGCCTATCTCACTTGTGTATACTCCCAGGGGAAGAAATTCTACTGTGGCTTTATTGCTTTTTCTTTGGACTTGAATCAATTATGACTATACTAGTTATGATGTCTTGTCAGCCAGTAATGGAATCACCAAGTAAAAGTAGTCAAAATTTGATAAAGACATTTGTTACGTCACACAATAGGGGTTGGGCATTTTTAGCAATTTAATCAAGAACTCAAGATCCTCTCTTTCCTTTCTCACCTTGTGTGTGCTCGCTCTCTTCCCTGACTGGTCCCCTCATGGTCACAAGAAGGCTGCTAGAAGTCCAGCCATCACTCATCCTTGGATCACCTCTGGGGCAATATTTGGAGAAGTCCATGCATTCTTCCAGGTTTTTTAGATTTTCTACAGTTTTCCCTGTATTAGGCCAGGTCACTAGGAAAGTCCGTTCCTGAACTGTGCTATGCTGGCCTCCCCTAGAATTGTTTAAGCAACTGTGCTTTGGAGAAATGCTTAGACTTGTATCCATCAGGGTGGGAATGGGTGTTGTTTGAACTATCGTTTGCTCTCCATGAAGACTCTGAGGTTGGTGTTTGTCTTGGGAAGAGCCCTACTTTGCCTACCAGTCATCTTATGGACACTGAATTGCCTGCCTCATGACCCTTTTTTTTCTTTTTCTCTAGCAGGCCTAGGCTTTCTTTGGGTCACCTAGGCCATATTTCACAGTTTTACCACCTGTTGCAAACTCAAACACCTACTGCTGGGGCATGCTCTATTTAGCAATCAGAAAAGACAATAGCTATAAACAATGAGCCCCAGCCTGACCCCATGGCCAGGTTGCTAATAATTAGGACATTGCGAAAGCCATGACATATTTTTCTGTGTTTTTCTATGAAAATATGTGTCATGACTTTTCCAACGACCCAATAAAAGGCAAAATACATCCAGAATAAGAAAATAAAAAAAACCTCTCGTGACTTTTTTTTTTTAATTACATTTGATAAGGATGTAAGCTCAGGGAAATAGTTCATGATAAGTGGACTGACACTGCGGTAGTGCTGGGACGACGATAGGTAGTGGAGGGGAATGCGTCGTTGTCAGATGGGAAGACGGTTCCATGTTCCTAGAACTTCTAATTATTTTAGAGAAACCTAGACATGCTCAGGCTGGCCCATCGCTCAGTGGTTGAGGGAACCAAATGCCATGTGGCCTACTGTGGTTCAAATCCTGGTCCTGGAACCTTGGAAAATATGTTGGAAATGTGTGCATGCCAGGACAGGAAGGAGGAACAGAGGGAAAAAGACCATGCCCAGTAGGGGGTGCTCTTCCTCTGTTTAGCATATGTCCTTTTGGCAATTAAAAAAAAGAAGAAGAAAAATACCAGAAATCTAAATTTTTGAGAAATCCTGGATTTTAAGATTTTACTCTGTTTATCATATGTCCTTTTGGCAATTAAAAAGAAGAAGAAAAATACCAGAAATCTAAATTTTTGAGAAATCCTGGATTTTAAGATTTTAAAAAACGAAACAACAGAAACATAAATAGAAAACATGCAAGTGCAGGCCAATCCAAACAGCTGAGTGTAGCTAAACCAGTCAGCCGTGACTTGCTTTCTGATGTTTATTTTGTATTAACTTCACTTCTGTCTCCATTTCACATTCTATCCTTGGTTCCTTCGTTCTTTCCTACTTATTTTGGAATAGCTTATTCTATTTTATGCATTCATATATATATCACTTTAAATCGTATCTGGCCAGAGTAGTGTATAAATAAGTTGACCACAGGATATTCTCACTTAGATAACCCCCTAGTATCTCAAACTTCAAGTCACACAAAAGCGAATTTATCACTTTCACTTCCTGGCTGCCTCACTCCCCTCCCCAGCGACCTTTGGTCTGCCCATCTACAAAACACCCGTTTCCCCTTTGCCCCTGCTTGAGCCAGAAACCTGGTGTCATGCCGTTTCCGCCCCTGCCCTCATCCTGACAGTGGCCAGGCTCCTCTCCTTTGCCTTTCCTTGTCCCCCTCTCCAAGCCCAGCACCAAGTTGGGGTCCTTGCCACTTCAGACCTAAATGTCTGTAAGAGTCCTGGCTCACCTCCTGGGCCCACTTTGTTCTTCAGAATCAGCCTCCCCCAGCAGCAGGACGCACATCTGACGCCACCTGTCCTTTAGCCTCACCAAGATGCCTGCCACCTCCAGGGTAAATCTAGACTCCCCCAATGCCGCTCCTAATTCGTCGGCACCATCCGGGCCTCAGGCGGATCACTGCGCTACCCTGCTGCTCAGTCCCTGGGCTCAGGGGTCTGAATTCTGAAAAAGCCTCTGGACACCCTGCAGCTCCTCAGAACACCCAGCGAGCCCTTCTAGGTCCCTCACAGGGTCTCGTGCTCGCCTCGATTCCCACATGGGCCTGGATGGAACGGAGATCGCAGCAGCCAGTGTGAATGAGAGCACACCCTGGGTCAAGCCCCGTTTGGGCAGTCTGAATGTATCCCTTCATTTCATTCTCAAAAACCCTATGGGGAACCAGCAGTTAGCGGCTATGTCGCTGGACTCCCATGTAGTTGACCACGGTTTGCGTCCCAGACCCAGTGGCTTAAAACTCACTCTGGGCGCGTGTGCGTGCGTGCCCAAGATCCCGAGGGGAGAATGGAGGAGAAGGGATTGTGGCGTGGCCATCCCCCCAGGGGGTGATTTCTCGCTTTCTGTCTCTCTGTCTCTCTCTGTCTGTGTCTGGCGAGCGCACGTGCCCTATAGCGAAAACCTCTCAAAAAAAAAAACAAACAAAACCTGTGAGAGGACTGATCTTTGCTAGCAGACCGTCTATCACAGAACTAGGTAGGCAGGGCTGGGCTGAGAAGTTTATGTGTGACTTGTATGCTGGGTGTTTGCTTTTCAAGAGTTGGAGTAGTTGACATGTAAATGTTTTCTCAAAAATATTTAAAAACTATACAGTCTCTGTCATAGAGTCAAACAAAATTATAGCCAATATTTCAAACATTATTTTTAAAATTCAGTTTTTTGAAATTTTGTTAAGGTTGTGTATTAACTGTCAAGAACTATGGCATTCGAGCAAACATTTTTTTGATATGTAAATTAAATGTTTGTGAGAAAATGTAAAAATAAGTAAATAAATGATTGAAAAAAATAAAAACCCTATGAGGGGACCAATAGGTGGTGTGGTGGTTAAGGTTCTGGAACCCACATGTTCCAGACTCGGAGGCCTGAAAAACACACCGGGCACATGTGCGTGCATTTTCAAAATCCCGAGGGAGGGAACCAGCAGTTAGCGTAATGGCTATGTCGCTGGACTCCCATGTAGTCGACCGCGGTTCGTGTCCCGGACCCGGTGGCTTAAAACTCACGCCGGGCGCGTGTGCGTGCGTGCCCAAGATCCCGAGAGAATGGAGGAGAAGGGATTGCGGCGTGACCATCCCCCCTGACACTGCGGTAGTGCTGGGACGACGATAGGTAGTGGAGGGGAATGCGTCGTTGTCAGATGGGAAGACGGTTCCATGTTCCTAGAACTTCTAATTATTTTAGAGAAACCTAGACATGCTCAGGCTGGCCCATCGCTCAGTGGTTGAGGGAACCAAATGCCATGTGGCCTACTGTGGTTCAAATCCTGGTCCTGGAACCTTGGAAAATATGTTGGAAATGTGTGCATGCCAGGACAGGAAGGAGGAACAGAGGGAAAAAGACCATGCCCAGTAGGGGGTGCTCTTCCTCTGTTTAGCATATGTCCTTTTGGCAATTAAAAAAAAGAAGAAGAAAAATACCAGAAATCTAAATTTTTGAGAAATCCTGGATTTTAAGATTTTAAAAAACGAAACAACAGAAACATAAATAGAAAACATGCAAGTGCAGGCCAATCCAAACAGCTGAGTGTAGCTAAACCAGTCAGCCGTGACTTGCTTTCTGATGTTTATTTTGTATTAACTTCACTTCTGTCTCCATTTCACATTCTATCCTTGGTTCCTTCGTTCTTTCCTACTTATTTTGGAATAGCTTATTCTATTTTATGCATTCATATATATATCACTTTAAATCGTATCTGGCCAGAGTAGTGTATAAATAAGTTGACCACAGGATATTCTCACTTAGATAACCCCCTAGTATCTCAAACTTCAAGTCACACAAAAGCGAATTTATCACTTTCACTTCCTGGCTGCCTCACTCCCCTCCCCAGCGACCTTTGGTCTGCCCATCTACAAAACACCCGTTTCCCCTTTGCCCCTGCTTGAGCCAGAAACCTGGTGTCATGCCGTTTCCGCCCCTGCCCTCATCCTGACAGTGGCCAGGCTCCTCTCCTTTGCCTTTCCTTGTCCCCCTCTCCAAGCCCAGCACCAAGTTGGGGTCCTTGCCACTTCAGACCTAAATGTCTGTAAGAGTCCTGGCTCACCTCCTGGGCCCACTTTGTTCTTCAGAATCAGCCTCCCCCAGCAGCAGGACGCACATCTGACGCCACCTGTCCTTTAGCCTCACCAAGATGCCTGCCACCTCCAGGGTAAATCTAAACTCCCCCAATGCCGCTCCTAATTCGACGGCACCATCCGGGCCTCAGGCGGATCACTGCGCTACCCTGCTGCTCAGTCCCTGGGCTCAGGGGTCTGAATTCTGAAAAAGCCTCTGGACACCCTGCAGCTCCTCAGAACACCCAGCGAGCCCTTCTAGGTCCCTCACAGGGTCTCGTGCTCGCCTCGATTCCCACATGGGCCTGGATGGAACGGAGATCGCAGCAGCCAGTGTGAATGAGAGCACACCCTGGGTCAAGCCCCGTTTGGGCAGTC
Source organism: Tupaia belangeri chinensis (assembly GCF_000334495.1). Taxonomy (NCBI): domain Eukaryota; kingdom Metazoa; phylum Chordata; class Mammalia; order Scandentia; family Tupaiidae; genus Tupaia; species Tupaia belangeri. The sequence continues at coordinate 144,183 of NW_006204954.1, forward strand.
TGAATGTATCCCTTCATTTCATTCTCAAAAACCCTATGGGGAACCAGCAGTTAGCGGCTATGTCGCTGGACTCCCATGTAGTTGACCACGGTTTGCGTCCCAGACCCAGTGGCTTAAAACTCACTCTGGG
>NW_006204954.1:144460-152026 GCF_000334495.1 Tupaia belangeri chinensis
CTCTCAAAAAAAAAAAAAAAACAAACAAAACCTGTGAGAGGACTGATCTTTGCTAGCAGACCGTCTATCACAGAACTAGGTAGGCAGGGCTGAACTGAGAAGTTTATGTGTGACTTGTATGCTGGGTGTTTGCTTTTCAAGAGTTGGAGTAGTTGACATGTAAATGTTTTCTCAAAAATATTTAAAAACTATACAGTCTCTGTCATAGAGTCAAACAAAATTATAGCCAATATTTCAAACATTATTTTTAAAATTCAGTTTTTTGAAATTTTGTTAAGGTTGTGTATTAACTGTCAAGAACTATGGCATTCGAGCAAACATTTTTTTGATATGTAAATTAAATGTTTGTGAGAAAATGTAAAAATAAGTAAATAAATGATTGAAAAAAATAAAAACCCTATGAGGGGACCAATAGGTGGTGTGGTGGTTAAGGTTCTGGAACCCACATGTTCCAGACTCGGAGGCCTGAAAAACACACCGGGCACATGTGCGTGCATTTTCAAAATCCCGAGGGAGGGAACCAGCAGTTAGCGTAATGGCTATGTCGCTGGACTCCCATGTAGTCGACCGCGGTTCGTGTCCCGGACCCGGTGGCTTAAAACTCACGCCGGGCGCGTGTGCGTGCGTGCCCAAGATCCTGAGAGGAGAATGGAGGAGATGGGATTGCGGCGTGACCATCCCCCTGGGGGGGGATTTCTCGCTTTCTGTCTCTCTGTCTCTCTCTGTCTGTCTGGCGAGCACACGCACCCTACAGTGAAAATCTCTCCAAAAAAAAAAAAAAAAATCCCGAGGGAATGGAAGAGAAGGGGTCGTGATGTGGCTGTCTCCCCCGAGGGGTGATTTCTCGCCTTCCCTCTGTCTCTATTTCTCTCTGGCAGGCGCACACAGCCTATAGCAAAAAATCTAAACAAAAACAATACAAAACAAAAACATGACGGATGAGTACCCCTGTTTTACAGATCGTGAAGGGAGGCACAGAGAGGTTCCCTAGTTTTTCCACTCACGCACCTTGGTGAAGTGAGGATTTGAACCCAAGGACTCTGTTGCCAGAGCACTTGCTGTTCACCATTAGGAGGTGCTGACAGAGGTACTGTTCCAGTCTAAGCAATTTCTTCCAAGATTCGGTGTCTTCCCATTCCTTTTACTCAGATTTATGGACTCCAGGTCATACATTAAACCTCTTTCTGTTTTCCTTCCCAACAAGCAAACAGGCCTACAACTCCTGAGTCTGCAGGGTAGCGACTTGTGTTGCTCCCACCAGGGCCTCCTGGCCATGCTGGCGCCTTGGAGGAAAAAGACCTTCTAATCTCCACCCCAGAAATCAACATAATCCCGACCAGGTCTCCCCAGACAGCAATTTTAAGAAAAAAAAAAAAAAAAAACCTGGTAGAAGGTTCAGTTTCTCAAGTATAGTAGTTAAAGTAAGAGGAGGGTGAGCTCTGGGTCATAGCGTAAGAGTGTGTGTGTGTGTGTGAGCTCTGGGTCATAGCATAAGAGTATGTGTGTGTGTGTGTGTGTGTGTGTGTGTGTGTGCGTGAGCTCTGGGCCATAGCATAAGAGTCTGGCACGGGGAGGGAAGTGGGAGGTGGAATGAACAAGAGCAGACTGGACAGCACAGAGCCCTGAGAGCTGGTAGATCCCCTGCCTGCATAGCTAGTTTTATTCTGGCTCTATGTGACCATTCTGGCTTGGCTTCCTGTGTGGCCTTCATGTCACCTTGAGAAATTCGAGTTGTGTGTGCTTTTAGTTTTTAGATTTTGCTGTAGGGCACATGTGTTTACTAGAGAGATAAAGAGAAAAAGAGAGAGGGAAAGAAAGTAAGAAATCACACACACCTTCTTCCCCACACAAGTGGGATGACCACTCTGCAATCCCTTCTCCTCCATTATCCTCTTGGGATTTGGGGCATAAACACCTGGTGTATTTTCTAAGTCATCAGATCTGGGACTCACTCCACACACTAGGCCATGAGATCCAGCTGCCTTAACCACCATACCATCTGACTGGCTCTCAAGTTGTGTGTTCTTTTTTTACTTGTTTGTTTTAAGGTTTTTGCCATAGGGTCCTTTAACTTGCCAGAGAGATATAGGGAAAGAAAAAGTGAAAAATCATCCCCTGGGGGGATGGGCTCATCGTAACCCCTTCTCCTCCAGTCTTCTCTTGGGATTTTGGACATGCACATACTGTGTCTGGTACAGTTCTCAAGTCACCTGGTCTGGGACTCGAACCACACTTGTTCATGTGAGAATCCAGTGCCTTTACCACCATGCCACCTGCTGGCCACATAAATTGTGTGTTCTTAACAAGCCAAGGACACAGAACAATCTTTGAGTTGAAGGTTGACCCTCTACAATCCATCCAAGGGGCTCAACTTAACTTTCCTCACATTTGCCAACATGCCAGTTTAAGCCCACCCCTGGAAGACACAGTGCCAATTTGTGCTCCTCCTCCTCCAGGGCCAGCACAGGGAATGCCTGACCAACAGCCCTGGGCCATCAGCCTTGGGCTTATTGACCCTCTTGGCCTAGAAAAACACCATGCAAAAGAGGAGAGAAGAGAAATTGAACCATTAGAAGTTAGTGAAGGACCCAAAATTGCAGTAAGACAGGAAGGAGAAGTTCAAGAGATCTGTTGTACAACACGGTGACCACAGTCAGAGACAATGTATTGGACGAGTTGCTAAGAGAGTAGATGTTAAGTGTTCTTATAACAATAGCAAAAAGAGTAATTTTTACTTGTTGAATAAATAAATAGAGAAGGGCAGAGGCCAGGTCAAAAAAATGTCCATTAGGAAGAACAATATCTTTGTTACTTGACACATAATAATTGCACATATTTTTGGAGTACATGTGTTTTGTCATGAACACGGTGTGTAATGATCAAATCAGGGTAAAGAATAATTCCCTATCCCATTTGCCAGAGTGCACGTGCATTTGCCTGAGAGACAGAGAGAAAGGGTGGAGTGGGAGAAAGATTTGCCCACCAGTGGGGTGTGGTCATGCTACAATCCCTTCTCCAGTTCTCCATCCCTTTAGGATCTGGGCGATGCAAGCATGCTCAGTATGTTTTCCAGCCCATTGGGGCCGGGATTTGAACCGCTTAGTCAGCCATGTAGGATTCAGCCTCTTTAACCACTAAGTTATGGGGCAGGCCTGAGAACAATATTTTGAAATAAAAGGGCCAGCAGGTGGGACCAGCAGTTAGTGTAATGGCTATGTCGCTGGACTCCCTTGTAGTCAACTGTGGTTCGAGTCCCGGACCCGGTGGCTTAAACTCACACAAGGTGCGTGTGCGTGCGTGCCCAAGATCCCGAGAGGAGAATGGAGAAGGGATTGCGGCGTGACCATCCCCCATGGGGGATGATTTCTCGCTTTCTGTCTCTCTGTCTCTCTCTGTCTTTCTGGCAAGTACATGAGCCCTATAGCAAAAAAGAAAGAAAAAGAGCCAGCAGGCAATGTACTGGTTAAAGTGCTGGACTTCCACATGGCCAGCCGCAGTTCGAGCCCTGGACCTGGTGACTTGAAACTCATGCCAGGTATGTGTGTGTGTTTGCCCAAGATCCCGAGAGGAGAATGGAAAATAAGGGATTGTGGCGTGGCCGTGGACCCTGGCGGGGTGGGGTGGGATGTGTGTAATTTCTTGATTTCTCACTTTCCCTTTCTCTCTCTCTCTCTATTCTTTGTCTCTTTCCAGTGAGTGCACATACCCTATGGCAAAAACCTCTAAAAAAAAAAAAAAAAAAAAGGAACTGAAAGATAGGGTCTGAAGTCTTTCTCAAAACTCTCTCTCCCGGGACCAGCAGGTGGCTTGGTGGTTAAGGTGCTGGACACTCCCACATGGCTGACCATGGTTCGAGTCCTAGACCTGGTGGCTTGCTTTCTCACTTTCCCTCTTTCTCTCTCTCTGTGTGTATCTCTCTGGTCAAATTAAAATAAAATGAATGAATAAAAGTAAATAAATAATTATTTAAAAAAATAAAAACTTCTCTCTCCCACCCGAAAATGAAAACCAAGGCATTATGAGGAGTACAACTAATATTTAATATGCCCTATAAATGTCTATAGTGTTCTTTGGGATAATTGGGATCTCAGAAGATTTGGTTCAGATCCAGTCAAATAATACATTCTGTGTTTTATCTCAGTATTTTCTAAAAAAAAAAAAAAAGGGAAAAAATGTCACACAGCAAAAAATTGTTTACTTTTTTGGACAGACCAAATCAGTTCTCAAAAAATGACCAGTGCTTATAAAAATTATTACTGTATAGTAACTCCAAAACAAACCACCTGATCATATGACCGTGAGGGAGATTGGCCTGTGTTCATTATTTACATTGGGCACCAGTTTCATAATCACTGACTTATATGAAAACTGCTGCAAAAATTCTGGGAACTCTGCTTTTTTAATACGTGTGCTTTGTTTTGTTTTGTAAGAATAATAAGCTTCAGAATGTCAGTGTTGAATAAAAAAATTAATTAATTAGATTAAACCAGAAAGAAAACCAAGAAGGTCCCAACTGCAGAGTGATAGGATGGGCGTTTGGGGGAGAGCAGGGTGAATTTGCAGGAGCAGAAGGTAACTGCGAAAGGGCAGCAGTGCCTGTTCAGGGCGGCAAGACCTGGGCGTTGGCAGCCAGATCCCACCGTGGCCTGGAGTCCTATTCTCCCCCATCTCTGGAGTAAGATCTCCCAGCACACAGCATAAGGTGCTTGGTGTTCCTAGCTGTTTCCATACGCGCTAAAAAAACAGCTATGCACCCAGAGTTCTTGATCAGCAGAGCCCTTTCACTTCCTGTGTTTTGCCTTTAAAACTTCTAGTCCTTGGGGCTGGCAGGTGGCATGGTGATTAAAAGTGCTGGATTCTCACATGGCTGACCACGGTTCGAGTACTGGACCTGGTGGCTTGCTTTCTTGATTCCCATTTCTCTCTCTCTCTCTGTCTCTGGTGAAATTAAAAAATAAAAAATAATAATAACAAATGGGATTAAATAAATAAATATTTTTTAAAAATACTTCCAGTCCTAGAGGTAACCAGCAAAAGCCAGACCGTGGGAGAAATCTATAGATATCCAACCTGGTTTCTTCAACCAATAAACTACAAGGGGCAAAAAAGATGAATTAGGAGACTTAAAAGACCTGAGCAGTTGCAATGTCTGAGCTATTGTTAGATTCTGATTTTTTAATTTTTTTTTTTTTGGAGAGATTTTTTGCTATAGGGCACGTGCACTCGCCAGCCAGACGGAGAGAGACATAGAGACAGAAAGCGAGAAATCACCCCCCGGGATGGTCACGCCGCAATCCCTTCTCCTCCATTCTCCTCTTGGGATCTTGGGCATGTATGCACACGAGCCCGGCGTGAGTTTTAAGCCACCGGGTCCGGGACGCGAACCGTGTGCGACTACGTGGGATTCCAGCGACATAGCCATTACTCTAACTGCTGGTTCCCTGATTTTTTAATTTTTTAAAAATTAACTTATTTAGTTTTATATTTTTGCCATAGAGTGTATGTGCTTGCTGGAGAAAAACAGGGAAAGGAAAGTGAGAAATCAACTCCCAAAGGATATGGCCACACTGCAATTCTTTCTCCTCTTGGGATTTTGGGCACGCATGGCCATGTACTTGGTGTGTTTTTTGGGGCCTCTGTGTCTAAGACTCAAAGTGAAGAGTCCACACTTTGAGTGTAGGATCCAGCGCCTTAACCAGCATGTCACCTTCTGGCCCCATTTAAACAAACAAACAAGCAAACAAACAAAAAAACCTCACATGATATTTGAGACGAATGGAAATCTGAATACTGACAGGATATTTGATATTAAAGAATTGCGGTTTTCGGGGACCAGCAGGTGGCGTGGTGGTTAAGACGCTGGACACTCCCACATGGCTGACCACAGTTCGAGTCCCGAACCTGGTGGCTTGCTTTCTCAATTTCTCTCTCTCTCTCTCATTCTTTCTCTGTCTCTTTCTGGTCAAATTAAATGAATGAATGAATAAAAAAAGTTAGATAAGTCGTTAAAAAAAAAAAAGAATTGTGGTTTTCAAAACTCCTTATCTTTTAAAGACACGGAAATGTTTACAAACAAAATAATGTGATTTCTGCCAGTGGCTTCAGCATAAACAGAGGACGAGGAGGAATCAGTAGATGAGACAGAACTAACCCAGTGTTGATGGTTGTTGGGACTGAGTGACAGAGACAGAGAGTCCCTGTACAAGTCTTTTTTTTTTTGAGAGGCTTTTGCTATAGGGCATGTGCTCTAGCCAGACAGACAGAAAGGGACAGAGAGACAGAAAGCGAGAATTCACCCCCCAGGGGGGATGGCCATGCCGCAATCACTTCTCCTCCATTCTCCTCTTGGGCACTGCACACACACGCACCTGGCGTGAGTTTAAGCCACTGGGTCCAGGACTCGAACTGCGGTCGGCTACATAGGAGTTCAGTAAAATAGCCATTACTCTAACTGCTGGTCCCAGTCCCTGTACAATTCTAATTCTGTGTGGGTACAAAATCCTCTGTAATAAAGTTTGTATGAAGTAAAAAATATTTCCAGGGTTTTTCTTTTTGTATATATATGTTTTTTTCATTCATGATAGAGCACATGGTCCCATCTGTGAGAGAGAGAGAGAGAGTGTTCTGGTCACTCCATGATCCCCTTTGTCCCAAGTCCTCTAGCTCATCAGATTCTAGGCACTCATAATCATGCCTGAAGTGTTTTCAGGCTGAGGGGGCTGGAGATTCAAACTGTGGTCACCAGGTGAGAGCTGGTGTCTTTTGAGCAGTGCATTTCCCTGTACCATGGAGCCAATCTTCAATTCCAGTTGTGATTAACACAGGCCAACCAATGACATTGTGGTTAAAGCAGCTCGATCGCACATGGACGACTGCATAGTTCAAGTCTTGGACCGATGGCTTGGAAAATACACTGTATTTTGTGCCCAAAATCCCGAGAGGAGAATGGATTGCAGCATAACCATCCCCCTGGGAGGTGCGTTCTCTCTCTCTCTCTCTCTCTCTCTCTCTCTCGCAAGTACACACGCTCTATAACAATTTTTTAAAAAAAAGGAAAAAGAAAATAAACAGAAACTGTCATTGGAATAAACACCATTTTCCTTCATGAACTGCATTTTTTTCTTTTAAATTTGCTATAATGTGTGTACACTTGAAGATAGAGATGAGAGAGAAAGAGAGGAAAAGTGAGAAATCAACCCCTAGGCGTAGTGGTCAGGCTGTAGTCCCTTCTCCTGTAATCCTCCCAGGATTTGGGGCATTCATGCACATTTACCCAATGTGATTTTCTTTTTCTTTTTTTCTTTGAGAGGTTTTTGCTACAGGGCGCATGCGCTCGCCAGAAAGACAGAGAGAGACAGAGACAGAAAGCGAGAAATCACCCCCCAGGGGGGATGGCCTTGCCGCAATCCCTTCTCCTCCTTTCTCCTCTCGGGATCTTGGGCACACACACACACACACACACACACGCACCCAGCTTGAGTTTAAGCCACGGGGTTCGAGACTCGAACTGCGGTTGGCTACATGGGAGTCCAGCGACATAGCCATTACGCTAACTGCTGGTCCCAG
>NW_006204954.1:154394-159425 GCF_000334495.1 Tupaia belangeri chinensis
TTTTATTATTTTTTAAATTTTTTAAATAATTATTTTATTTAACTTTATTTACTTATTTTTTAAAATTTGACCAGAGAGGGACAGAGAGAGAGTGGGAGAGAAAGAAAGTGAGAGAGCAAGCTGCCAGGTCCAAGACTCGAACCGTGCTTGGCCATGTGGGAGTCCAGCGCCCCTAAGTGCCATGCCACTCGCCTGCCCCATTATTTTTATTATTATTTTATTTGACCAAAGAGAAACAGAGAAAGAGAGAAAGGGAAAGTGAGAAAGCAAGCTGCAGCAGGCCTCCAGGTCCAGGACTTGAACCGTGGCCAACCTTGTGGGAATCCAGCACCCCAACCACCACACCACCTGCAGGCCCCACCCAGTGTGAGTAGCCATTATGCCATCTGATGGTCCCTCTACTTAGATGTCTAATGAGCATCTCAAACTCAAGATGGCATGGTCAAATAGAGCTCTTGATTTTTTTACCCACAAATTTGTTCACTCATAATTATTTCGCCATCAAACATGACCTTTGATGCCTATTTTTGTCACATCTGTTAACTTTACCTTCAAAACATGGCCTAAATTAGTCGCTTTCTTCTCGTCTATTACCACCACCCTAATTCAAGCCAACATCATCTCATGCCTGTCTTATTCCCAATTGTCCTTCTTGCCTTGCTCCCTTGCTCCTTCGATAATTTATATTTCACTTAGTAGTCAATGACTTCAAATGATCAGTAAAACAACCCTGTGACATTTCACCTAGAATAAACATCAAGCTCTTTACTTTCTTAAAAATCCCTCCCATTACCCATCGCCTGTCTAGCTCACCAACCTATTTTCCTGTTCCCATGAAGTCCATGACTGGCTTTTTTTTTTTTTTTTTTTTTTTTAAACACCCGGGCACCTGTCTACCCCGGGAGCACCAGAGAACGACAGAGAGGGAAAGTGAGAAATCACTCCTCCCCCCCAGGAGGATGGCCCACACCACAGTCCCTTCTCCCCCATTTTCCTCTTGGGATTTTGGGCACATACATATATGAGCCTAGCATGAGTTTCAAGCCACTGGGTCCAGGACGCGAATTGCAGTCATGTGGAAGTCTAACACCTTAACCACCACATCACCTGCTGGTCCCATGAGTAGCCTTCTTGTCCTTTACAATTGCATCTTTAATTTCTCCTCCTCAGAAACCTTCCCTGATCCCCCAATACAAAATACCCTTAGCGGAGCCAACAGGTGACATGGTGGTTAAAGCACTGGACTCCCACATAGCCGACCACAGTTTGAGTCCCAGACTTGGCAACTCATTCTCACTCTCTCTCCCTCTCTCGCTGGTCAAATTAGATAATAATAAATAAAATAAAATGATTATTTTTAAAAAATACCCTTAGAACTTACCATTAGCATGTACTATTATTATTGGCTACTTTTTGTTTGTTTTCAGTCTTTCTCCAATCAAAAAGTAACTCAAAAGGACAGACTCCTTGTCTATTTCATTCTCCACAATACCTTTAGAGCTTAGAACATGACTTGGCACATAGTGCATGGTGGAAGACTATTGAACAATTGTGCAAGGTATAGATATTCATTTGAACATTTTTTGTTTGTATAGCAATACAAGTATAGCAAAAGCTGAATTTGATAAATTATGGTATGTGCAAACATGGACATAGCTATTTAAAAGATGAGGTTGGGACAAACAGATGGCATAATGGTTATGTTGCTGGACTTCTACATAATTGACAGTGGTTCAAATCCTGGACCTAGCAGCTTAAAACTCACACTGGGCCTCTGTGCATGCATGCCCAAAATCTCGAGAGGAGAATGGAAAAGGGATTGCTGCATGGTCCCACCCTCAGGGGCTGATTTCTTGCTTTCTGTCTCTTAGTCTCTCTGCTGAGCATACATACCCTATAGCAAGTATCTTTCTCTAAAAAAAATAAACAAAATAAAAATAATGAGGTCTATAAATGCTGATATGGCAGTAATACCCAAGGTGTGTTCACATACATTGTATGGTAGCTCAGCTTCCAATACAGTCCCCAGTGATTCTTGCTCCCTGGTATTTGCTCTTCTGTAGTCTCCTCTAAAACTGAATTGGAGTCAGCCTGTGTGACCAGTAGAGTGTTGTAGAGGTGACAGTGTATGGCTTCTAGGCTAGACTGTAAAACCATTGCAGCTCCCCCTGTACTCTCTTGGATTGCTCATTTGAGGGGAAGCCAACCTTTATGTTGAGGTCGCTCAAGCAGCCCAGTGGAGAGGTCCTCATGGAGAGGAACCGAGCCTTCCTACTAACAACCTGCACTGACATCCAGCCCTACAAGTGAGCCCCGTTAGCACGGGACCCTATGGTCTGACCACACCTGGGACTGACTACAGCTCTAGCACCTGGTTAGAAGCTGAGCCAGAACATCTGGCTAGTGTGCTCCTGAATCTATAACCCACAGAAACCATACAGCTGAGCAAAGACTTATTATTTTAAACCACTAAGTTTTTAGGTGATTTACGTATAAATTAAACTAATACACAATATAACTCCTCTTTTAATTTTAAAAAGCATATGGGGGGACCAGTAGGTGGTGTGGTGGTTAAGGTACTGGATACTCCCACATGGCTGACCACAGTTCAAGTCCTGGACCTGGTGGCTTGCTTTCTCACTCTGTGTGTGTGTGTGTGTGTGTGTCTGGTCAAATTAAAATAAATAAATGAATAGATAAAATTAAATAAATAATTCTTTATTTAAAAAAAGCATATAGGTACATATACAAGGAGGTCTTAAGTTCACAGACAATGCATATTACTAAAAATTATGCATTGGATTTCAATAAAAATGTTGTAGCAAAATAAATTCATACTGTAATTTCATTTTTTCATCAACTTGAAGTACACTTGTACATGCATAGAAAATATCTCAAAGAAGGCCCTGCTTGGGGCCCTGCCTGGTGGTGCAGTTGGTGGCATACGGAACTGCAGAGCTGAAGGCTGATGGCCAGTTTGACCCGAGGTCCTGAGCAGTGGGAGGGCTGAGAAAGGGCGACTGGTGTGACAAGAAGCTGTCGAGGGTGCTTCTCTTTATCTTTTTTCCTCTGGCTCTCAGGCATGTACTCTGCTCCCTGTCACAAATATCATAAATAATGCAAACTTTTTTAAAAAGAGAAAATAGCCAAAGTACAAGGAACTAACTCGGTGACATGAGTGGGTCACTACAAGCTCTTATATGCTCAGGATTTGTTTTTATATGAACCACTTACTGTATTAGTTTTTTCTGATGAGAGAGTGCATGCACTGAAGAGCGAGTGTACACTCTTAGCAGGTGCTCATCACGTGGTAAGCTCTCAATCCCCAGTCCTCCAGCTCCTCAGAATCTTGGGCTGCTGGGCACCCAGTGTTTTCCTGCAGACCCAGGACCCAGGGATTTGACCCAAGGATTTGACCCAGGGGATCAAACTGGAGGTCTGCCTGAGGGCCTCCCTCAGTGCAAACCAAGATAACACAACAGTGTCATCTTACTGGTCAGCTTTAATATTGTTTTTTCTTCTTCTAAAGGAGGAGAGCAGGAGGGAGAGGGAAATATTTTGATTATGTTTTGCCAGTCACTGTCTTGCCTGGTTTGGTTTGTTGTGGTTTTTTTGTTAGGAGGTTTTTGCCGTGGGGCAGGGGTGGTGGTGGGGGAGGGGGGAGAGACAGAGGCAGAGTCAGTGAGAGGGAAAGTAAGAAATCACCCTCTGAGATGACCATGCCACAATCCCTTCTCCTCCAGGGACCTTGAGCATGCATGCACACGTGCCTGGCATGTTTTAAGCCACCAGGTTCAGGCCTCGAACTGTAGTCGGCCGGCAATGTAACTGCTACACCATCAGCTGGCTCCTGCTTTTTTATGTTTGGAGAGGTTTTCACTACAGGGCGCGTGCGCTTGCCAGAAAGACAGAGAGGGACAAAGAGACAGAAAGTGAGAAATCCGCAGTCGACTACATGGGAGCCCAGCGACACAGCCATTACGCTAACTGCTGGTCCCTCCTGTTGTTGTTTTTAACAACATACGTAACATACATCACTTAGAATATCAGTCCTCAGACTAGACTACTGCAGAGGTAGGAGTCCTGAGTAATTATTTGTATTTAATAATGCAGTAAAGTTGAGCAAATGAGCACTCAGGCTGTTGCCAAGAGCTGAAGGCTTGCCTGGAGTTTTTGGTGAAGCCGGCAGGCAGGCTCGGCTGTGGTTTCTGCAGGAGGAGGTCACCCATTACTGTGGTTGTACCTAATTTCTCACCAATAAAGACAGAGGCAGGGAACAGCGTGGTGGTCATGCGCACATGGCCGACTGAGTGGTTCTAGCCCTGGACCCTGCGACTTGAAAAACATGAGGCACATGTGTGCCCAAAATCCCAAGAGTAGAATGGAGGAGAGAAGATTGTGAAGTGGCTTTCTCCTCTTAGGGGTGGAGGGTGATTTCTCATTTTCTCTCTCCAGTGAGCACATATTGCCCTATAGCAAACTTTTTTTAAGAAGTGAGAGAGGCTGAGAGATATTCTTCTTCTTTTTCTTTTTGTTTTGTTTTGTTTTGTTTTGTTTTGACCAGAGAGAGAGAGGGAAAGTGAAAAATCAAGCCGCCAGGTCCAGGACTTGAACTGTGGTAGGCCATGTGGGAGTCTAGCACCTTTAACCACCACGCCACTGCCAGCCCCATAGATTGAGAGGTATTCTGCAGATTGACCAAATGGTACAGGTAAAAGCCAAAAACCAAACCAGAGAATTCTTCATATTCCTCCTCAAAAAAAGGATTTCCAGGGCCAGCAGGTGGCACAGTGGTTAAGGGTACTGAACTCCCACAGAGTTGACCACAGTTCAAGTCCTGGACTTGGCGGCTTACTTTCTCACTCCCTCCCACTCTTTCTCTGTCCCTCTCTGGCCAAATTAAAATAAATAAATAAATAAAGTTAAGTAAAAATAATTCTTTAAATTAAAAAAAAGAACATTTCCAAGATGTGACTTGGTTATTCTAACTGTTTACATTGAAATAGAAATGACCATCTCTGGGAAGTTCCA
>NW_006204954.1:159440-163629 GCF_000334495.1 Tupaia belangeri chinensis
GTGTAGGGATTTGATCCCTAAGGGTTTGCTCTTTCCTTCAGAACTGGGGGTGTGCAGGGGATCAGGGTAACACTGGACACATGCCTTTTATGAGTGTAGAATCAGAAATTTCTCTTTGTAAAGACATCTAAACCCCATAGGAACACCTGTAATTTTAATAGTAAGACTGATTAAAATCGGTACACAGCTGGGGTACAGCGGTGATTACCCTGGATTCCACAGTCCTATGGAAGGGTTAAAGCCCTTCAAGGGTTGGGAACCAGCAGTTACCGTAATGGCTATGTTGCTGGACTCCCACGTAGTCCACCGCGGTTCGTGTCCCGGACCCGGTGGCTTAAAACTCACGCTGGGCACGTGTGCGTGCGTGCCCAAGATCCCGAGAGGAGAATGGAGGAGAAGGGATTGCGGCGTGACCATCCCCCCTGGGGGATGATTTCTCGCTTTCTGTCTCTATGTCTCTCTCTGTCTGTCTGGCGAGCGCACGCGCCCTACAGTGAAAATCTCTCTCAAAAAAAAAAAAAAAAGCCCTTCAAGGGTTAAAGTTTCAGGAACAAAGTCGTAATCACTAAACTATGCATACTGATGAGATTAGAGGACCGAAGTTTATGGAATCTTGATAACCAGGAAATTAATCACAAATTTGAAACCCCTGCTACAAATAACTGACATGGCACAAAAGGAAATACCCAGTAAAACTCCAGTCAAGGCGGGTTAGCATTTGAGTCCCCAGCAGGACAGCAAGTCTGCATTTGCTTTCAATTTAAGAGGGCCCTCTCTTTTAGAAAATGAGCCAGCAGAGTGCAAAATATTCAAATGTTCAGATATTTTAGGACCCAGTAAATGACCACACAAAACAAGACAACCACATCCAAAATACTTTTCAGCATCAGAGTTCTTCATCCTTGCAGTCAGAGGCCTAATTCAGGTTCAACGGAGGTGTTTTTAAGCCACTTCTCACAGGTGAAAGAGAGAAAATAGCTTGAAAAACTTTTGCTTCAGGAAATATTCTTATAATTCTATTTCTCAAGTCATTTCTCTTACACTTTTAATGTACATTCAAAAGTTTGGTGAAAATGAACAAAGAAAAGTCCTTTGTTTTGTTTTTTGTTTTTTCAGAATTATTTTACTGTTTATTTCTATTTGACCAGAGAAGGGCAGAGTGAGAGAAAGAAAGAGAGGGAGAATGAGAAAGCAAGCTGCCAGGTCTGAGACTAGAACCATGGTCGACCAAGTGGGAGTTCAGCACCAACCACCATGCCACCTGCCAGCCTCTGTTTTGTATTTTTAAAGTTTTTGTCATAGGGTGCATGGAGACAGAGAGAGGGAAGGTGAGAAATCACCACTCCCCCTGGAGCAGGTAGGGATGGTCATGCTGCATTCCCTTCTCCTTCAGTCTCTTAGGGGCATGCACGCACAAACACATGCTTGGTGTGATTTTTAAGCCTAGTTCAGGACTCAAATTGCATAGTTGGCCATTTGGAATCCAGCTGCCTGAACCTCCATACCATTTGCTCCCCCCATTTTTATTCATTATTATTTTTTTTTAATTTGCTATAGGGCAGATGCACTCACCAAAAGGAGAAAGAAAGTGAGAAAGCAAGCCACCAGGTCAAGGACTCAACCCACAGTCAGCCATGTGAGAGCACAACACCTTAACAAGCATGCCACCTGCTGCCCCCCCATTTTTTTAATAGGTAGGTACTTTTTATTTGATTTTGGGTCTTCCAAGCATGGAAACCTACCTAGTCATTAAAAACGAAGAACAGTAAACGAATGTGTTAAAAATAATGAGGACGATCCATATGAACAATGTATGAACAACACATGTAAAGTGTATGCATATTATGTGCAGGTATGCATGAGTTCTTCCAAAAGTTCATGGAAAATGTGTATTATGAAAACAATACACATGGATTTAAAATTTTTTGCATCAGAATAAAGTCGTTCTTTAATTCTAATTTTCTGTGAGCTTTTTGAAGTCCCCCGTATGTATATATTTATTCTTATTTTAACAGTACTATATATGTATATTTTTAACATACAAATTATTATAAAAATAAATTCTGTCTGGGAGATGATAATGGGCATGGGTAGCAAAGAAAAGTTTTCATTTTGTATGTTTTTCTTCAGTTTGACTTTAAAAATTTACCATAAATATGTGTTCTAAAAGTGATTAATTGGGGTCAGCAGGTGACGTGGTAGTTAAGGTGCTGGACTGTCACATGGTCGACCATGGTTTGAGGCCTGGACCTGGTGGCTTGCTTTCTTGGTTCCCTCACCCCTTGGCAAAAATCAAAATAAATAAATAATAAATAAATAGTTCTTAAAAAAAAATAAAATGATTAAAAAAGAAATGATGAATTGGGCCAGCCTTGTGGCCTAGTGATTAAGGGAGCTAGATCCCACATGGCTAATGTGAGGCAGCCCTAATGGCTTGAAAACTTGTGAGGCATATGTGTGTACATGCCCCAAATCCAGACAGGATGGAGAATGGAGATGGGATCGCGGTGTGACCACATCCCATTATGGAGTGCTTTCTCATTCTTTTCCCTCTTTCTCTCTCTCTGTCAAAGCACACACACCTTCTGGCAATTAATAAAAGAAAAGAGAAATGGCAAATATCAAAGGATTTTTTTCCACCAGATCAGCCCACGGACAGCCTGCTGGCCCTGTGAGACATTTGTTGCTGTTCCCTTTCACCTTGTGTCCATATCTTGACTTCTCAGCTGTAAAGTGGGGCCTCCCTCACAGATCTGCGACAAGACTCAAAGCTAACCACAACAAAGCAGGCAAGTCTTAGTAAGTGCTGAAGTGAAAAGGTGGGAGAGCTCACATGCATTAGAGAGTAACAGTAATGATGCCACCTAATATTTACAAGTGCATAAATATGACAAATATTCTATCCTCATAACTTTCTGAGGAAGATACTGTTATCCTCAATTTATAAATAAAAAAACAGAAATATATCTTCCCCATGGCAACAAAAAGTTCTGTGAGGTAAGAAATCCTGGAGCCAAGATTCAGCCCAGCTCAGCACCTGTATTTTTTTTCTTTGAATTATAATTTTATTTAACTTTATTTATTTAGTATTATTATTTAATTTTCTACAGGGCACGTGCATTTACCAGAGAAAGGACGAGAGAGTGAAAGTGAGAAAGCAAGCTGCCAGGTCCAGGACTCAAACCACAGTTAGCATGTGGGAGTCCAGCACCTCAACCACCACCCCACCTGCTGGCCCCAGGACCTGTACTCTTAGCCACTAGGCTGTGCTGCTCCTTCAATACAAATGAAAACAATAAGAAGATTGTTTTTTTCTAATCAGATTGGCAAAACTGCAGAAGATTGACTGATAGCATTAAGTGTGGATAAGTACTTCAGGAAACAGGTGCAAACACACTATTTTGGTAGAAGTATAAGTTACTAAAGACAATTTACCAAGAGTTTTCTAGAAGTATAAATTACTAAAGACAATTTACCAAGAGATATCGAAATTAAAGTAAGCATCTAACTTTTTAAAAAAGAATCATTTATTTATTCAATCCCATTTATTATCATCTTTAAATTTGACTGGATAGAGACAGAGAGAGAAAGGGAAAGCAAGAAAGCAAGCCACCAAGTTTGGGACTCAAACTATGGTTGGCCATGTGGGAATCCAGTGCCTTTAACCACCATGCCACTGCCGGCCCCTAAGCATCTACCTTTTAAAAATTATTTATTTAGGGCCAGCAGGTAGTGTGGTAGGTTAAAGACACTGGACTCCCACATGGTCAACCACCGCTTGAGTCCTGGACCTGGCAGTTTGCTTTCTCAATTTCTCTCTCTCATGCCCTATAGCAAATTCAAATAGTAATAATAATAATACTTAATAGCATTAAATAAATATTTTTTATTTATTATTTTATTTAATTTGACCAGAGAGAGAAAAGCAAAGTGAGAAAGCAGGCTACCAAGTCTGGCACTCAAATTGTGGTCGGCCATGTGGGAGTCCAGCACCTTAACCACCATGCCACCTGCTGGCCCCAGGTATCTAACTTTTTTTAAAGAATGTTCTTTTTTTTTTTTTTTTTTTTGGAGAGGTTTTTGCTATAGGGCATGTACATTTGCCAGAAAGACAGAGAGAGACAGAGAAACAGAAAGCAAGAAATCTCCCCCAGGGGGGGATGGACACACTACAATCCCCTATTCTCCC
>NW_006204954.1:166466-181050 GCF_000334495.1 Tupaia belangeri chinensis
CCCCCCCATGTGAGTTTAAGCCACCAGGTCCAGGACTCGAACCGCGGTTGGCTACATGGGAGTCCAGCGACATAACCATTACGCTAACTGCTGGTCCCAAGAATGTGTTTTTTAATTCATGACAGCATATGTGTGTGAGAGAGAGGAAGCACCCTTAACAGGGTCGTGTCACACCCTGATCCTTCTTTCCCAGACCTCCATCTCATCAGGATCTTGGGCACGACCATACAACCCAACTTGGAGTTCTGAACCCATGGGCAGCCACGTGGCTTTCCGCACTGCAGTTCAGTTTGCTACTAAGTGTGCCACCAGGTTGAACTAGCATCTTACTTTTGATCTTGCCATTTGATTTCCAGAAACATTCCCTGCACAAATACTCTAAGATCTATTTATACACAGATGTTTAATGCAACAGTGTTTTATTTTAAAAAGAAAGGGGCGAGGGACAACCTGATGAGTCATTGGTAGGGATATAATTACATTGCAAGACATCCAAAATATTAAACAATCTATGTATTTCAAGAATGGATGCAGATGTGGAAGGAATTATAAAACATATTGTTAAATGAAAAAAGTTATTACAGAGCAATATGTACGATATGGCCCCATTAATGTAAAAAATATCACATCATTTCTTCTTAGAAGAAAGAGTCATGCTGTTGCTTTTTCCTTCCAAAATACACTATAAAAAGTAAAGGCCATGTGTTACTTATAATTCAACCATACAATAAAATAATTATTTTTAAAAATCATAAATACAACAGTTGTATAAAGTTAGAGTCTCTCAAACAGGTCACAAATCCATCTTAGAGCTATGTTCCAAACAAATGTGACTCAAACC
This sequence comes from Tupaia belangeri chinensis, assembly GCF_000334495.1. Lineage (NCBI taxonomy): Eukaryota > Metazoa > Chordata > Mammalia > Scandentia > Tupaiidae > Tupaia > Tupaia belangeri. The sequence continues at coordinate 167,308 of NW_006204954.1, forward strand.
CTGTGAGGCTTTATGATTTACTATTTGATAACAAGTGAACAAAACTGACCAATGAATAGTCTTACAATCATTTTTTCAAACACTAGTAGCAAAACAGTCTTACTTCAACTATGTGAAAATTTCACTGAAGTCAGTAAAAAGTTATGTAAAATCTGTATTTACATGTTTAAAATCATCACTGTATTTTTCTTGAAGTAATAATAATACATAGAAAAGCTCAAAGGATAAATTAAAAAGTAACCGAAGTTCCAATAAATCAAGAGATTTCATTATAAGCTGAAATAAAAGGGATACAAAACATTCTTGTTTACTTTTCTTTTCTGTACATTTTAGTGACTTGTCAAGTAGAAGGCGCATTCAGACAGACCCATGGTTCTCAAGTCTTTGTGTACACAAACACTGCAGGCTTGTAAAATGCAGATGCTTGGGCCCTGTTCCCAGAGTTTGGGCTCTCTTTACTGAATCTGGGAACCTGCATTTTATTTATTCACTTTTTTAGAGACAGGGTCTTGCTATGTTGCCCATGCTGGCCTTGAGCTCACAATCTTCCTACCTCAGCCTCCCCAGTCGCTGGGATTACAGGCATTTTTGTTATTGTTGTTATTTGTTTTTAGTCTTGCTAGAGGGTGTGTGTAGTCCCTGGAGATAGAGAGAGGGAAAGTAAGAAAGCACTCTCTCCATGGGGGATGGTTACACCGCAATCCCTTTTTCATTTCTCCTTTTGAGATTTTGGGCATGCTTACGCATGTACACGTACCTGGTGTGTTTTCAAGCTGCCAGGTCTGGGACTTGAATTGCATAGATGGCCATGTGGAATCCAGCCACCTTAGCCACCATGCTACCAGCTGGCCCAGGATAACAGGTGTTGTCAACAAGATCCACCAAGGTTTAGATGAAGTGAGACAAGAACCCCATTTGCTGGACTTCGGAATTCTGCTATCTAATCCAAACCCACTGCTGTTGAAACCTGCCTGTGGGCAGCTCATTTACCTCTTTATTCTCATCTGTAAAGCCAGTCAATTAGACTTACCATCTCTGAGGGCCCTCAAGCCCTAGCAAGGCTATGATGGCCCCCAGATGTGAAAGAAATGCCATTTCAGCTAAACACTTATTCTTTACATTAGGTCTTGCTTTTGCGGTCCTTGAGTCACTGTCTTTTTATCACCTTCTAAAAAGACAGCTTCTGTCAGTTCAGTTTCTGGGAGCAGTCTGAGAGGAGGAATTCTGAAACTGACATCTATGTTCCTTTGGGGGACTTTTCTCATGCAAAGAAGAAAGCCTCCAGCCATCCTGAGAGGCATGCATACATGCGGTGAGACCTGCTGGACTGGAAAATACCACCCATCCTGATAAACAGGTTCCAAGTCCTACTGCAAATTTCCATTTGAGCAGCTGAGAAACTCAATAGGAGGTCTTTACACTGGTTGAACTTGAAGAGTAAGAGCTGGATTTTCTGGAGAATTTCTTGGAGGTGAGGGAAACTTGCATTCGGTTTACAGTGCGGACGCTTCGGCAGAGGAGAGCGTTCTTTGCATGGTCCCTGAAATCCTGTGAGACAAAGTAATAGACAAAGGGGTCGATGCAGCTGTTGAGGGTGGAGAGGCAGAGGGCTACGATGTACAGTGGGTAGACGTAGCTCTCTTTCTGGCTTTTAATCAGGAAATAATGCACCACAAGCAGGAGGTTACTAGGAGTGAAGCAGACCAAGTACATGACCAGGACGGTGACAATGAGTTTGATGGCTCGCCGTCTTTTTTTCCCCGAGTTCTCATCCATAGCAGAAGATCGCAGCGTTCTGATCATCAACACGTAGGCAGAAGCTGTGAGGAAGGCTGGAAACAGAAAGACGCCAATGGCCAGGGAGAGGAAATAATTGAACATGTCCCCAACTAACAGCTCCTCAGGCAAAACGTCATGACAGGTCGTGATGTTCAGGTTTGAGATGTAGGTGGTTTGCTTCATGACATACAAAGGGATGGTAACCAGCAGAATCAGCAGCCAGATTCCCAGGGAGACACCGATGGCAATGTTTGCCTTCTTCTGGGGGTGCACCATGGGGTTCACGATAGCCCAATACCTCTGCACGCTGAGGCAGGTCATGAAAAGAATGGAACAGTACATGTTGCCATAGAAAAAGCCAATGAGCACCTTGCAGAGAGCTTCCCCGTACGTCCAGTTATTGCCGTGTATGTGATAGGCAATCTTCAAGGGGAACCAGATGACAGAGAGGAGGTCTGCCAAGGCCAGATTGGCCATGTAAATCACAGCGGGGTGCTTCTTCTTTGTTCGGAAAAAAAAGACCCACAGGGCCATGCCATTACTTGGCAAACCAACCGCAAATACAATTGTGTAGACAATTGGGAGAAAGACTGTAGTCAGCTTTCCAGTAAGAACGGACACAGAAAATTCATCCACTTTAAAGGCTGGTTCAATTGCAACTCCTTTTTCGGTGGTGTCTGGTGTATCATCAATCTTATCGCGTGCATCATCGTGTTTACCAATAAGACTTCTTCCTTTAGAGGGTCTACTGGTTCCTGGGCAAGAAAGACAGGGAAGGGTCATTGCAGAAATAAACGTTTCAGTAGTAAAGCTGGTCTGTTCAAATGAGAGTATTGTTTTTTTAAGCTGTTTTTTTTTGTTTTTTTTTTTTTTCCTTTCATGAGAACCAGATGAGAAAGAGAAAAGGAAGAGAGAGAGATAAATGCCATCGACATCATAATCCAACCGTACACCACAAGCCTTCCTGGTCAGGCGGAATCACAGGCGCATACACCTAGAGTGTACAGGTCCATGTGGGGATCAAACCTGCAACCTTTCATATGGATCTAATATCACGGGGCAACAGTTAACTGCTGCACCACTTAGCCGGCCCTGAAAAGTACTTCCAATGAAAACATAAAAATACTATTAGACTTTTTTTATTATTATTATTATTTTAAAGGTTGTTTTCATTGTTTATTTTTATTTCACTTATTTATTCATTTATTTATTTTAATTTGACCAGAGAGGGCCAGAGTGAGAGAGAGGAAAAGTGAGAAAGCAAGCCACAGGTCTAGGATTTGAACAGTAGTTAGCTATGTGGGAGTCCTGCACCCTTAGCCACTATGAACACCTGCCAGCCCCAAAATACTACTAGTTTTACACAAAGTGCTTATAGGGGATTTTTGGAGGGGTGATAGGCTTATTAGGATTATCTTACAAGATGTCTCATAAAACAGCAAGCCCAGGGTCAGCAGGTGGTGTGGTGGTTAGGGACTCTGGTCTCCCACATGGCTGGCCATGGTTCAAGTCCCAGACCTGGAGGCTTGCTTTCTCACTTTCCCTCTCTCTCTCTCTCTTACTCTGTCTCTCTCTGGTCAAATTTAAATAAATAAATAAATAAATAAAGTTAAATTAAAAAAATAATTCTTAACAACAACAACAAAAAAGACAGCAAGCCCTACCCTAGTACTAGTTTTCTAATTTCTTACTTTATAATGACTATCAATCTCACTCTGACCTCAGCGAGGATCTAGCCTGGCCAGTCAGTCTTACTCTACCCAAGAGCTTGGCATAGGGACATTCCCAGGATCATGAGGGAGATTCCCTCTCTACCAGAACAGTCTCGATAACAGGTAGGGATTCCCCTGTTTCCATAATGGCTTCCTGGAGACCTTCCCAAGGAGGCAGGCAAGCCTGTTGGCCTCCAGGCCCTGAATAGGTGAGTGTCCTGATGAGAAGTCTCTGTTCTGACGTTCAAGCAGGTAACATGACAAGCCTTCAAAGCTTACTCCCTAGCCCCCATATTATGAATTTAGTTATAAAAATTATAAACAAATAAGGGGCTGACAGGTGGCGTGGTGATTAAGGGCGCTGGACTCCCACATGGCCGACCACGGTTCGAATCCTGGACCTGGAGGCTTGCTTTCTCCCTTTCTCTTTCTCTCTCTCTCTCTCTGGTCAAATTAAAATAAATAAATAAAAGCTAAAAGAGAAAATAATTCTGAAAAGGTTTTTTAAAATTTATAAACAAATAAATGGCATATGGCATATCCACCCTACATCCTGCCACCAAGCGTTCATGGGCCCGCAGGAAAAAATGAGGAACAATTTGAGGATACTGAAGACTTTTACTTTCATTCTGGGGAACAGTAGCCTTTTCCAGGCAGAGAAGACAGGGCAACCTGCACCTCCGTGCCCCAGGGAGAACGTTAAACATTTCATGAGTTTAACTAATACTGTGTACACTTGGTTACCACTTTTTCTTTTATCTTGTATTCAGCAGGCTTATTCCCTTCTTAAGGCTTTCTTATTTAGGACTAACAAGTGGTTATCATGGGTCAAGTATTGGAGGGTTCAGGGACCAATATTTCACTTTGTATTTGGTGCAGTGGGTTGAAAGGTAGCCCTCCAACCACGTTCTCATTCCCAGAACAGTTCCAGAAAATGAGACCACCTTGACACTATTACCTCCTGCCTCTTTTCTAATTGTTTTGAATTGCTAGAGGGTATATGCATTTGTCAGAGAGAAAGAGAGACAGAGAGAGAGAAGAGGGAACAAAAGCATCCTTCAATGGGGTGTTGTCACACCACAATCCCTGCTATTTCATTTCTCCATCCTGTCAGGATTTTGGACAGGCAAGTACACGTGCCTAGTTTATGTTTCAAACTGCTAGGGCCAGGATTCAAGCTGTAGTTGGCCAAGTGGGATTAAGCTCCCTCAGCCACTACAGTATGGGGCCAGCCCATAAACACAAACTCTTTTTTTTTTTGAGAGGTTTTTGCTATGGAGAGTGTGCGCTCGCCAGAAAGAGACAGAAAGCAAGAAATCACTACTCAGGGAGGATGGCCATGCTGCAATCCCTTCTCCTCCATTCTCCTCTCTGGATCTTGGGCACGCACGCACACATGCCTGGCGGCGTGAGTTTAAGCCACCAGGTCCCGGACACCAGTGACATAGCCATTACACTAACTGCTGGTTCCCCACCCAAACTCTTAATGAGGGCTTGCTATATGCTTGGCATTGCTTTCAGCACTTTACACATATGAACTTATTTCACATTCACAACAACCTTATCAGGTATTAAACGTCTAGGTAGGCAAATCCATAGGTAGAAAGTATTAGGTTGCTGGAAAAGTCATAACACATTTTTACATAGAAAAAATATATATAATGACTTTTTCGACAACCTAACGATTAGTGGTTGCCAAAGGCTGGGATGACAGATGGGCGGGTTCTTCGGGGTGAAGGAAATGTTCTAAAATTAATTATGATAATGTTCACATAGTTTGTGATTATATTGTAAGTCACTGAATTATATACCCTAAATGGGTAAATTATATGTTATGCAAATTGAGTGATATAAAAATCTTAATAAGGCTTTTAAAAAAATAACAGGGAGGGGCCAATAGATGGCATGGTGGTAGAGGTGCTGGATTTCCATGAAGTTAGTTGAAAGCAGGTCAAGTCTCAGACCTGGAGGCTTGCTTTCTCACTCTCTCTCGGCTCTGTCTTCCTCTGGTGAATTTAAAAAATAATAATAAAGGGGCTGGCAGGTGGTGTAGTGGTTAAGGGCACTGGACTCCCACATGCCAAACACAGTTTGAAACCCAGACCTGGCAGCTTGCTCTCTCACTTTCCCTCGCTCTCAACTCTGTCCCTCTCTGGTCAAACTAAAAAATAAGTAAATAAGTGGATAAATAAATAAAGTTAAAATGAAATCATTCTTTAAAATTAAATTAAATTAAATTAAATTAAATAATTCTAGAAAATAAATAACGGGGACCAATGAGAAGTGCGTTGGGATATAGATGGAACGGGATTAGTCAAGAATTAATAGTTACTGGGAACCAGCAGTTAGCGTAATGGCTATGTCGCTGGACTCCCATGTAGTTGACCGCGGTTCGCATCCCGGACCCGGTGGCTTAAAACTCACGCCGGGCGCGTGTGCGTGTGTGCCCAAGATCCCGAGAGGAGAATGGAGGAGAAGGGATTGCGGCGTGACCATCCCCCCTGGGGGGTGATTTCTCACTTTCTGTCTCTATGTCTCTCTCTGTCTGGCGAGCGCACGCGCCCTATAGCGAAAAAACTTTTCCAAAAAAAAAAGAATTAATAGTTACTGAAATTAAGTGGTGGGTTCATAGGATTTACTATGATAGTTTATGTTTATTTTACAATTTTTTTTCATAAAAACAAGCACATGCTAAGTCTGGAAGTTTTATTTAAAGAGATCAATCTGTTTTAAATAAGAATTTTGGGGTCAATCAGTAGCATAGTGGTTATGGTGCTGGACTCCCACATGGTGAACTGCAGATCGAGTTCCAGACCCAGTTGCTTGAAAATCACTTCAGGTGCCTGAGGAAGCCTTAACCACCATGCCACCTGCTGGCCCTACTGGGCCATTTTTTTATCATAGTAAACCCAAAATGTTAATCCCATTATCTATGGAAAAAGGAGCAGTTCCTGCCACAGTGGCATGCACTAACACCCTGTGTTGCATAGTCTGGCTACGTGGGAGGCCTGGGTTTCATTCCCGATCAGACCTAAAGGACAGGCACAGTGGTGTGTACCTACAATCCCAGCAGTTCAGGAAGTTGAGACAGGAGGATCGTGAGCTTGATGCTAACCTGGATAACACAGCAAGACCCTGTCTATACACAGCTGAGCAAGGTGGCATGAGCCTGTAGCTCCAGCTGTGAGGCTGTGGCGAACGCAACACAGCAATGCCCTGGTTTTCAAAAAATAGTTTAAATTTATAGCATTTCTACATTGAATAATAGTGCCTGGTTTTTATACACTGACCACGAACAGATTAGGTAAAAATAAGTAAGTAAATTTTAGGACAGTTATATACAATATGTTCCTTCTATTGCTATTATTTGTGCATAAGGAAGTCTAATTTAGAGTGGAGAGGGGAAAGAACAGAAGGGCTTCACCTTTTGAGACCCTTCTGATTTATACAATTTTGGAAAGTAAGGTGTGCAAAATTTTATATTAAGCAGCACTACTTGTTAGGTATACTTCTCTCATGACCACTCTTCCACCAAATAAAAACCAAGCACAAAATGTGCTTCATAGTGACATTTCAGTCAAAGATGGACTGCATATATGATGGGGTCTCGTAAGATTTTAATGGAGCGGAAAATGTTATCTCACCTAGTGACGTCATAGCCACCCTCACATCACAGCACAAAGTATCATTCACATGTTCCTGATGACGCTGGTGTAAAGAAACCTACTGACTAGGGTCAGCAGATGGCGTAGCAGTTACATTGTTGGATTCCCACATGGCTGACCATGGCTTGAGTCCCAGACCTGATGGCTTGAAACTCACACCGGGCACGTGTGCATGCACGCCCAAGATTACAGGAGGAGAATGGAGAAGGGACTACGGTGTAGCCATCCCTCAGGAGAGTGATTTCTCACTTTCCCTCTCACCATCTCTGTTTCTTTCTCTCTCTCCAGCAAGTGCACATACCCTAAGGCAAAAATCTCTGCCAAAAAAAAAAGAAGAAGAAACCTACTGACTGGGAGCCAGCAGGTGGCATGGTGGTTAAGGCACTGGGCTCCCACACAGCAGACCACAGTTCCAGGACCACAGTTCCAGTGTCTGACCTGGCAGCTTTTTCTCTCTGTGTCTCTCTCTGGTGAGCATGCGTGCCCTATAACAAACTTAATAATAATAATTGATTTTTTTTGGGGGGGGAGAGGTTTTTGCTATAGAGCGCGTGCGCTTGCCAGAAAGACAGAGAGATAGAAAGCGAGTATACCTAACCAGGTGGTCTGCCGACGCCACAATCCTTTCTCCTCCATTTTCCTCTCGGGATCTTGGGCACGCACGCACATGCACCCAGCATGAGTTTAAGCTACTGGGTCCAGGACTCAAACCGCGGTTGACTACATGGGAGTCCAGCAACATAGCCATTATGGTAACTGCTGGTCCCAATAATTAATAAAACTGAATAAATAATAAAAAAGAATCCTACTGACTACCAGGTGGTATAGCACGTACAATTACATATAAACCACTGCTACTAGTTCATGCACTTTCTATACTATACTATTTGTCATTGTTTTAGAGTGCGTTCCTTCTACCTATCAGAGGAAGGTTGCTGTGGACAGTGTGCCCTGTTACGCCGGCAGCAGCTCATACAGCTCCTGGGTACTGACTCTTGATTGCATCGTTTTCTCTTGTGCTTGATTTAATCCCATGTTTTTTGGTTCAGCATGCCCCTTCCAGTGGGTCAAATTATGAAGCTGAAAGACAGTGAGTGATCATCTTGGCCTTGTGTTTTCATTTTTAACAGAAAAACCTTAATGTTTTTAAAAATTTCCATTTAAAAATAGACGAAATGGAGCCAGCAGGAGGCAGGGAGTTTAGGGCAACTGAATCCCAAGTGAATGACTGCACACTGATTATATTCCAGACCCGGCAGCTTGAAAATGATGCCGGGTGTGTGTACATGCCTGCCCGAAACCCTGAGAAGAGAATGAAGAAGGAATAGCGGCATGGCCATCCTCCCGGGGGGGTGATTTTTCATTTCTCCTCTCTCCCTATCGTCCTCTGCATCTAGCAAATGCACATGCCCTATGAAGAACTACAAAGAAAAAGAAAAAAGAAAATGTTATAGAATAAGGATATAAATAAAAATATTTTTACAGCTGTATGATGTGTTTGTTTTAAGCTAAGAGTTAAAAAGTTTTAAAAGATTAAAAACGTTTATAAAGTAAAAAAAGTTACAGTAAGATAAGGTTAATTTATAATTTTTTTAAAGATGTATATACTTTTAATTATTATTATTATCATTTTAAAATTTGCTATGGGGTACATGGGCTCACCAGAGACTGAGAGAGACAGAACGTGAGAAAGCAAGCTGCCAGGTCCAGGACTCGAACTATGATCAGCCATGTGGGAGTCCAGTGCCTTTAACCACCACACCATCTGCTGGCCCCCAGGTTAATTTATAGTCAAAGAAAAATATGTTTATTAGGGCAGCCTAAGTTTACAGTGTTTATAAAGTATACAGTCGTGCACAGTAACGTCCTAGGCCCTCACGTTCACTCACCGCTCACTCACTGGCTGGAAGAACAACTTCCAGTCCTACAAGCTCTATGCATGGTTAAATGTCCTATGTAGATATACTATTTTTTATCACTTACACTGTATTTTTGCCTACCTTTTCCATGTCTAAATATGCTTACATATGCAAATACCTCTGTGTTCAGCTGCCTACAGGATTCAGTACGGTATGTGCGTTATAGGTGTCTAGCCTAGCCGCTACAGGCTATACCAGCGCCTACGCTTGCATTACACTCTACCATCGAGGTTTGTGTAAGTGCATATACTCCCACGACCGTGCAATCACCTGACAGTGCTCTTCTCAGAATGTCGCCCCATCGTTACAGGGCACGACTGAACCTTCTACCTCTTCTTCCCTGTTAGCCTCCCACCTCAAATGTTTTTCTTTGCTTTCAACCTTTGGGAGCACAGGCTGAAAAATTTTTTAAAAAAAGAAAAAATTCAATTGCTAGGTTTCCCTTTCTGTGGACACTTTTAGAACATTTTCATTAGAATTCTTTCAGGGAGAACTGCTTTTCTCAACACTTGCCCAGCTTATAAAACCATAAGAAAGTCAAATAGAAACTTCACTAAAACATCACCTATCAAGGTTAATTAGTAACTATAAGCCAAGCATGGGGACCATCTTCATTACAAAACACTGGAAATACCCCTCTGTCTATCAACAGAGGACTGATATAAAATTATGATACATCCACCTATAACATATTTTAGGGTTATTATAAATGTGGTGTTATTTTATTTATTTATTTATTTGTTTGTTTATTTGAGAGGTTTTGCTATAGGACGCGTGTGCTTGCTAGAAAGACAGAGAGAGACAGACAGAGAGACAGAAAGCTAAAAATCACCCCCTCAGAGGGATGGTCATGCCGAAATCCCTTCTCATCCAGTCTCCTCTGGGAATCTTGGGCATGCACGCACACACACACACCCAGCATGAGTTTACGCCACTGGGTCCAGGACTCGGTCAACCACATGGGAGTCCTGCGACATAGTCATTATGCCAACTGCTGGTCCCATTGTAAATGTTGCATATGGCACAAGCTCAGTGGCCTGGTGGTTAAGGGAGCAAGATCTCACATGCTGACCATAGGGTTAAAATCCTGGCCCCGGTGATTTTTAAAAAATGGTGGTATTTTGAGTCCTAGACCTGGTGGCTTCCAAATCATGCCAGGCATGTGTGTTCAAGGTTCCAGGAGGAGAATGGAGAAGAGGGAATTGCAGCATGGCCATGCCTCTCGGGGAGTGATTTTTTTCACTTTTTCCTCCATTGTCTCTCTCTGTCTCTCACTGGCGAGCAAACACACCCTACAGCAAAAAAAAAAAAAAAAAAAAAAGAAAGAAAAGAAAAGAAAAAAAAGAAAACATGCCAGTGCTTGTGCATGAGTGCCCAAGATCCCAACAGGATGGAGAGAAATGGAGGAGAAAGGACTGCAGTCGGACTACACATCACTGAGGGCTGCTTTCTCTCTCTTCCTCTCGCCCTGTCTCTCTCTGGTGAGTGTTCTCATCTGACAAAAACAAGGGAAAAAAAATATGTTTTATAGGTATTTCCCTAGTCCTGATCAGGTTGTAAAATCCTATACCTTTACAAAATGATTTTCTTACCTGTAATTACATATTTTATTCATTTATGGATAGTCAAAAGGGTGGGAAAGGGGAACCAGCAGTTGGCGTAATGGCTATGTCGCTGGACTCCCACGTAGTCGACCGCGGTTCGTGTCCTGGACCCGGTGGCTTAAAACTCACGCCGGGCGCGTGTGCGTGTGTGCCCAAGATCCCGAGAGGAGAATAGAGGAGAAGGGATTGTGGCGTGACCATCCCCCCTGGGGGGTGATTTCTCGCTTTCTGTCTCTATGTCTCTCTCTGTCTGTCTGGCGAGTGCACGCGCCCTACAGTGAAAATCTCTCCCCCCCCAAAAAAAAGGGGGTGGGAAAGTATATAAATGGATATTTTAGCAGTGGTTACTTTGGGTACTAAGGTTTGGGGTGATTTAATTAAATTCCTTCTTTTTTTTTATTGTTCTCCTTTAGTGACCACTTGATTACTTTATAATTAAAAAAACAATTATAAAGAACAGAAGACACAGTCACCAAAAGAAATGGAATGATTGGGCCACAGGAGATCTCTTAGGCCTGTGACATGGTATCAAGAATTAATGCTGATGGGGGACCAGCAGTTAGCGTAGTGGCTATGTCGCTGGACTCCCATGTAGTCGACCGCGGTTCGTGTCCCGGACCTGGTGGCTTAAAACCCATGCCGGGCGCGTGTGTGTGCGTGCCCAAGTTCCTGAGAGGAGAATGGAGGAGAAGGGATTGTGGCGTAGCCATCTCCCCTGGGGGGTGATTTCTCGCTTTCTGTCTCTCTGTCTTTCTGGCGAGATCACATGCCCTATAGCAAAAAAAAAAAGAAAAAACTGTCTCAAAAAAAAAAAAAAAAAAGAAATGCTGATGAAAGCTGACTTAAAGGCCATCCTGTCTCCATCCAGCCAAGTCACTCCGGGCAAGGCCCCTCAATCTATCCTTCATTTGCTATTTACTGACGCCTTTTAAATGACACTGTGCAAGATGTGATGGAGATGCTGGTAGGGTCCTTGAACTCCAGAAATTATGATCCAGCAGTAAGACAGGTCATATTACATGAATAATTATTGATTAAATTACGGAAAGAAAGAAAAATGAAGTGTTTATCTCTCCTTGCTCGCTCCCCAAATTAGTATCCACCATCTGTAAAATGAGAAGCCTGTTCTAGGCTGAGTTCCTTTCTCCAAAATGAGGTAGGTTTTGGGGGTGAAGTTTTGTGAAGAAAATCAAACCAGGTGTCTGTCAGGAGTGACCTGAGGAGCAGACAGAAGGACTGAGCTAAAAGGGAGTGAGCACACACCTAACCCAGTGGCAGAAACGGCCCCAGTGACGCCCTTCTTCCCAAATAATCTAACTCCCAGTCAGGAGCAAAGGGCTGTCTACCCACGTCTCCATCTACTCAATAAGCCTTTAGGACAGTTTCCCTGCAAAGGCCTAAGCGTGTGCAGGGTGGGGGCTGCGGAGGAGAACAGAGGTGCAATATTAAATGGCCCTGATTAACAAGTAAGCCGATTTTTCCTCACCCTTAACTCCATACTCTGGGGATCCGATGGCCACATCCCAGCCCCTCACTTTGCAAACAAGAACAAGGCAAATAACCAAGGTATGCGTCCTACAGAATCAGAAAAGTGTTGAATGATCTACATTTACATTAAATAAAAAAAAGTTTGCGCACACTAACTTTTGTGCCTGAATTGTAAGTTTCCAACTTCTAAAGACTTAGGCAAAAGGAAAGCTGTGTTAATCATGACTTTCATTAATGCCCAGAATAAATAAATAAATAAATAAATAAACTATGCTGCCCAGAGTAAATAAATAAATAAATAAATAAATGCCTTTAGCTTGATGCTGACTAATAAAAGGCATTGTACCATTGGTAGTTTTCAGACCAATATCAGAAGACCCCTTTCGGGCGGGCAGGTGGCCTGGTGGTTAAGAGCACTGGACTCCACATGGCCGGCCATGGTTTGACTATCAGACCTGGCGGTTTGCTTTCTCACTTTCTCTCTCTCTCTCTCTCTTGCTCTCGCTTTCTCGCTCTCGCTCTGTTTCTCTCTGGTCAAATAAAAATAAATAAATAAATAAAGTTGAATAAAATAACTCTTTAAAAAATAAAAAGGAAGACCCCTTTCCGTAACTTCAGAGGGAAATGAATCATATTCCTCTTTCTAATTCCAATTCAATGTGATTTGCTCTTTGACAGTGTCTGTAGAGGAAGGGGATAAAAAGTGAGAAATTGCCTTTTACAGCAGAACTGAAAATTTCACAAGGAAATGAAAACCTCCCTGTTAATGCTACCCAGGCTGCCCAAACAGCAGGGCTCCCATTAGCATCACAGTAGGGTGATCGCAGACCAGACATCCCCTTCCCCCCACGCAGGTTCGCAGAGGCCTGTTCAGTGTGACAGATCACACTCCGGGCAGGACAAATTCGAGCGCAAAAACTATTCAGTAGCACCCGGTACGCCTCCCTCGCCGTTGTTTCCAGGGCTGGCAGCCTCCTGCCTACAGACCTGGGCGGCCGCCAGTGTGCGTTCCGGGTGGCGAGTTAAAGCCCGGAACCCCAGGTCCAGAAGGTCACCTGTGGCATATAAGGCAAGGTACAAGGAGTTCCACTCATAAATCCACGTGACGCCCAACTGGCCTAAAACTCAAGACCGAGCACTCGTTACCAGGATAACCCATCAGGATCTGGCCCTGTCTTTCAGATCCAAACAGTTTACTATGGGTGCCAGGAGCTGTGGGGTCCGGGTAGGTCCTGAACGCTGGGGTCAGACCCCAAAGAAAGAATTCCAGTGGTTGGGTGGTGGTGCAAAGAGCGAAGTAGAAGGCTCCCAGGTCGGGGTCGCACCTGCTTCACCCTGCCCTAGGCAATCAATTCGCTAACTCCAGGGGCCTCGCGGGAGCCTAGAGGAAGTCACCAGGGCGTGTGAAAAGCTCCTAATGACTTAGTGTTTGCAAAGAAACCATCCCGGGGGAGGGGAGGCTGGGTCCGCTGGGTATCCTTCAGGCGTCGGCGCTGCCTGTTTCCCTCCCCAGGACCTGGGGACTGCAGGTGCCGGGCATGAGAGTCTCGGGTAAATGAGGGAAGTCTCCGCGGCA
>NW_006204954.1:181081-181660 GCF_000334495.1 Tupaia belangeri chinensis
TCCTGCCTCCTGCCGGCCTCTGCAGACTTCAGCCACACGTAGATGCCCCGGATGGTTGCTTACCGGCGCACTGACCCCCCGCCCCCATAAAAGAAGGGTCCGAGGGGTACCGGAAGGAGGCGGCGGCGGCAGCGGCAGCGGAACGCCCTTTGTGCACCTGCTGAGTTCCACCGCCTGGCTGAGTGCTCCCCATACCCCGCCCCAGCCAAGAGAGCCTTCCTTGGCCAAGCTCCTCACCTCGGATCCTTCCTTGGCCAAGTTCCTCACCTCGGATGGTGTGATTGCAGGAGACAGTGGCCGCCAGGAGGATGGCGACTCCCAGCAGCCACGCCACGCTCCGGCTCCCCATCCCTCCCGCAGCCCCGATGCGGGGCGTGCCACTGACTCAAAACTCACAATCCCGGAGAAAGCCACTCTCTCTCCCGCCCCTAATCCGAGGCTCTGCGCGGGTCTTCCCAGGACTGGATAAGTTTCAGTGAAACCCGAGCTGCGGGACACACCTGCCGGAGGCCACGCCCGCAACCGGAGCGCGCGGCTCGACCCCGCCCCCCCCTGCGCAGCGAGGCTGGACCGCGCCCC
>NW_006204954.1:187248-188305 GCF_000334495.1 Tupaia belangeri chinensis
CCCTCGTGCACAGCGAGCCTGGCCCGCGCCCCGCCACCTGACACCGCGCTGTTGCCTCGCCCAGGTCGCCGCCTCTCTCCGGTTCGCTAGCCTCAGTCCCCCAGGCTGCGGAGCTGTCCGAGGGCGGGGCTGGGAGGGTGAGATCGCTGCCTTGGAATGAAAATGACAGAAACGCTGGGCATAGGCTGAGACCGGAATTACCTTTAGCCTCCAATACTCCTAGAAAGCTAGTGTCCTCACTGTCCCACACCTTTCCGGAGTGTCAAAAAGCTGATCATACTGTTGTCATGGGGTTGATAGAGAGCTTCTCAGAGTAGTGGGCACGGCAGGGCCAGGGGTCAGGGGCCAGACTGGGTGAGTCCTGAGAGCCTCTTGAGAGGTCGAAGCCCTGAGAGGTCGGAGCCTCTACACAGTCCACGACTCTGGAGACCAAAGTTTGGAGAGTGACCCTATGGATTTCTGACGGAGTCCCTAAGCCTGTGTCAAGGATGGAGCTTACCCGTGATAAAGGGTCCTTTCCAGTGGGTGACCTCACTGAACACACCGTGGGGCCCGCTGACTGCAGGTAATCAGACACATTTAATAAAATACCTTTAGCCAGTCATTTCAGCCATTCGCCAAAAGCTGCCCAAGTGGAGGGGCAGAATTCTGTCTTCCCTTTGCCCTCCCAGGGGGATAGATAGATGGCCCTGAACACACGGAGAGGCTGAAATCATTGCTCCCTGAGTAACACAGATGGACTTCTTAAGAGAATTTCTCCCAGCACACACAGATGAGAGTGGCCAGGGAGAGCCACTCTGTGGAAGAGATGGTTCATTTCTTTCTTCCTCCTTTTTTTTTGGGGGGGGGGAGAGATTTTCACTGTAGGGCGCGTGCGCTCGCCAGACAGACAGAGAGAGACATAGAGACAGAAAGCGAGAAATCACCCCCCAGAGGGGATGGTCACGCCGCAATCCCTTCTCCTCCATTCTCCGCTCGGGATCTTGGGCACGCACACACACGCGCCCGGCGTGAGTTTTAAGCCACCGGGTCCGGGACACGAACCACGGTCGACTAC
>NW_006204954.1:188600-208627 GCF_000334495.1 Tupaia belangeri chinensis
CCACAGGGGGGATGGTCATGCTACAATCCCTTCTCCTCCATTCTCCTCTTGGGATTGTGGGCACACACTCACACATGCCTGGCATGAGTTTTTTTTTTTTAATTATTATTTTATTTAACTGTATTTATTTATTTATTTTAATTTGACCAGAGAGGGACAGAGTGAGAGAAAGTAAGCTACCAGGTCCAGGACTCGAACCACAGTCGGCCATTTGGGAGTCCAGCACCCTTAATCCCATGCCACTGGCTCCCTTCTTCTTCTTTTTTTTTTTTTTTAAAGAAGTCTTTATTTCATTTCATTTATTCATTTATTTATCTTTAATTTGATGAGAGAGAGAGAAAGTGGGCAAGCAAGCTGCCAGGTCCAGGTCTCAAACCATGTTCAGCCATGTGGGAGTGTCCAGTGCCTTAACCACCACACCACCTGCTGGTCCCAACCCTGCATGAATTTTAAGACACGGGATCTGGGACTCAAAATGCAGTCGACTACATGGGAGTCCAGCAACATAACTGTTATGCCATCTGCTGGTCTCAAGACAGTTCTTTTCAATGGCTTAGTTTCACACCACATCTCTTGGGGCCTCTTATGACTGTCTCTAGTGAGTTCTTCATGGGAAGTGGAAAGAGCTTAGCCTTGGAAATCAGGTAATTCTGTGACAGTCTGACTTCTCTCCATGCTGACATCTGTGTGATCTGATTCTTAACCTTCTCTAATCTTTTGTTTCTGCACCTATAAGAAGGGATTAATGGGAGGCTAGCCAGTGGGGTGGTGGTGAAGGCAGCAGGATCTTACCTGTCCCACATGGCCAGCTACCCAGTTTGAGTTCCAGATCCAGCAGCTTGAAAATATGGTGGCTGTGTGTGTCTGAGTGCCCAAGATCCTGGGAGAATGGAGCAGAAGACATTGCTGTGTGTCCATCCCCCCTGGGAGGTGATTTCGTACTTCCCCTCTCTCACACTGCACACAACCTATAACAAATTTTATTTTATTTATTTATTTCATGTGAGTTTTGCCAGAAAAAGACAGAGAGGGTGAGTTGGAAAGAGAGCTGCCAGGTCCAGGACTCTAACAGTGGTAGCCTATGTGGGAATTCCAGCACCTTAACCACCATGCCACCTGCTGGTCCCCCAAAAAAAATTCTTTTAAAAATGGGATTGGGAGCCAGCCGTAGTACAGGTGTAGCAATGCCTTGGTTGCTGCACCCCATGGGGGTCCCAGCTTCTGTCTGGGGGCCTCCCTGTGCATACTGGACTGCTGAGGCTGGGGTAGATTGTGGCATGAGGTCTATGTTGGTGGTGCTTGTCTTTCTCTCTTGTGAAAGAGATAAATGAACGTAAGAAGTGGATTAATTTTATTTGTTTAAAGGTTTTTCCAGGCATTTGTTTCCTTATCTGTAATCAGTATTACATCTAGTCTCAGGAAGATAACAGGGTCTTTTTTGTCAGGTAGTTGTGAGGATTCAGTGTGTTCAAAAGTCCCTGGCCCAGTGGCTTAAACTCACGCTGGGCACTTGTGCGTGCATGCTTAAGATCCCGAGAAGAGAAAGGAGGAGAAGGGATTGTGGCGTGGCCATCCCCCCCTGGGGAGTGATTTCTTGCTTTCTGTCTCTCTGTCTGTTTTTCTGGCAAGCGCAGGTGCCCTATAGCAAAAACCTCTCCCCCAAAAAAGAAAAAAGACAAAGGCTATGAAGTTTCTTAGCACAGTTCCTGGTGTGTAGTCAGAACCCCCAAATGGGAAGTGCTACAGGATGACCGCCTTCAACAATCTTTCTCTTTCATCAGGGCCCAGCTGCTTTCAGTTTATGTTTTCACTGGTACTTTATGGGAAGGTTTTGCAACATAAAATTTCCAAGAAAAAATTTGTTTTTAAACACTATAATGATCTCCGCTTTCTTCCAGCAGCCTGACTAAATGAACTCTACTCCTCTGAATCCGTTACAGATTTTTTTCCCGTAACTTAGGGACAGCAGTATTTGTTTTTAAGGTGTTAATGAATACATCACTCTGAAATGATTGGGGTGTGGTACGGGCCACGTAGAACAGTATGGAGAAGTGGCCACAGGCAGTTCCAGACTGCCTGGCTTCCTGAGACTATGAACTTTACATAGTTTCCAAGCCCCTATAATTCCAAGAGGGAGTTTAGACACTGAAGGAAAAGGCTTTCATTCAAATAGTTCTATCAGTTAGCAAATTCATCAAAGTCTTCGTGGAGAAATAAAGTCCCTGAACTCTTGGGTCCTGGTCAAAAATAGGTGGAGGAAAATTATCCTGATTCATTTACTCATTTGGTGTCACTCCAGACATGACCTCCACGTCATAAATCCTGCGATCGTTTCTCAGTCTAATGTCACTCAGTTGTAGAACCAGACACCCTGCCCTCTCTCTCCTTTTAAAATGCTGCGTGCACTTGACCTTAAGGCATACTCTTCTCATGGTTCTCCTCCTACCTCGCCAGCTCAGAAGTTTGTCCTTCGCTGGTTCCCACTCATTCTCCTGGCCTCTATCCTCTGGATCTTCCTGGGCTGGTTCTCGGATTTCTTTTCTTTGCAGAATGAACACTTTATTCCTTTGGTGCCCTCACTTAGTCTCATGGTCGTCAGTACCATTTATATATTGAATAACTCTCAATTTTATATTTCTACCCAAATCTCTCCCCTCCAGGCATACATCATATTCGCCCAGCTACACAGCATCTGCCCTTGGGTGTATGTACAGGCGTGTCGGTGTAAGTTCAGAACGAAACTGCTGCTCCACTCTCCGCCCTCTTCACAGTCTTCCCTGTCTCCTTAAACTGCAGCTCCATCCTGATTGCACAGATCAAAACTCTGGCCATCACCTTGATTTCCTTATGCTCCATGTCTGATCTACCAGCCAGTTCCACCTTGAAAATACGTACAAAATACCATTCTAGTTCAAGCTTTCATTATTTTTTAAAAAACATATTGTAACCTTTATTTAGTTATTTACTTATAGTTCACATCATGTTTTTGTTTTTGTTTTTGTCTTTTTGTTTTTTTGGTTTCTTTTCGGAGAGATTTTCGCTATAGGGCGCATGGGCTCACCAGACAGACAGAAAGAGACAGAAAGCGAGAAATCACCCCCCAGGGGGATGGCCATGCCGCAGTATCTTCTCCTCCATTCTCCTCTCGGGATCTTGGGCATGCACGCACATGTGCCCGGCATGAGTTTAAGCCACTGGGTCTGAGACTGGAACCGCGGTCGACTACGTGGGAGTCCAACAACATGACCATTACGCTGCTGCCCCCCCCCTTTTTTTAATGTTGGTGAGATTGAAAGAGAGGAGAGGAGGTGAGAAAGTGAGAAAGCACTCTCATGGGGGGTGGTCCTGCTGCAATTCCTTCTCTACCTTCCCTCTACTTGGGATTTGGGGCGTGCAGACACATGCCCTCAGTGTGTTTCTCAAGCCACTGGGTCTAGGTTTTGAAACACAAAGTCAGTCACATGATTCAGCTTCCTTAAGCACACCACAGCTGCCCCCCCCCCCCAGTTATTTTTTGCCTAGAGTATTAGAATAGCTTTGTTAGCGAGTTAGCCTCCCTCTCCTTACCCATAATCCTCTGTGCATTCTTCTCTCCTCAGAGCAGCCAGAGCGAACATTGGAAATGTGCATCACATCAGGACACTTCCTTGCTTAAATTACTGCAGTGTTCCCCACCCACCTCTGCGTGAAATCCAAAAGCTGTTGAAAGTTTACACCTCTTGACCCCTCTCTCCCATTCACACACAGATGACCCCCTCCTAGTTCTCATACCATTTTACCCCAGCCGTGTACGTACCTGCCATTCCTTTGTACTTGCTGCCCTTTACCTGGAATGCTTTCCCCTCAAATACCTCGCAACTCGTTTCTATAATGCGTTAATTCCCTGGACTGATAAATCATTAGCTGGAAGGGTCCTTAGAAGCCAGAGGGTGCCTCGCTTACCCAGTATTTCATAGCATATATCAACAGTAGTGTGGAGGAGTCTGGTTGGTACCCAAAGATTGAACTGGCCGTGGTGTCTTTTAACTCTCCAAAGACTCTCTAGGCCAAAAGAAATCATCTCTAATTGTAATTATTGCAGGCATTAGTGGCCAACTTCTGTCTAGATTTATGGTCTTTGGGCTGTTTTCCTTATATTATTTTGTCCTTTCGTTTTTGTTTGTGTGCATGTACATTTTCTGCTACTCAAACCAAAAAAAGGGACTTTTTTTTTTTTCCAAGAAAGATTTTTGTTACAGGGAGTGTGCACTCACCAGAGAGACGGAGATGAGAGAGACAGAAAGTGAGAAATCACTCCCCAGGGGGGATGGCCATGGCGCAATACCTTCTCCTCCATTCTCCTCTCAGGATCATGGGCACACACGCACTCATGCCAGCGTGAGTGTTAAGCCACTGGGTCTAGGACTCAAACCATGGTCTACTATGTAGAATTCCAGCCACGTAACTGTTATACCATGCACTGGTCCCTAAGAAAAGGAAATACTTTCAGTGAAAAGAGTTATAAGACTTTCGGGACAGGCGGTGGTGTGATGGTTAAGGCACCGGATGCTCCCACATGACCAACCACAGTTCGAGTCACAGACCTGGTGGGTTGCTTTCTCACGTTCCCTTTCTCTCTCTCTCTGTGTTTCTCTCTGGTCAAGTTAAAATAAATGAATGAAAAAATAAAAAAAATAATTCTTTTTTTTTTTTTTTTTAGAAAAAAGAGTTACGAGACTTTCGAACTTGGGCTGGAAGGTTGGGTGATGCTTCATTGAGACATGTAGGCAGCGAGTTCGTCATGATGTCATGGGAAATGCGGCTGCAATGGCAATCTCACCTTTCTGAAAAAAACGATCATCTGTGACACCCCACCCCTCAGGTACAGTCAGGTGACAGCATCTGTGCCTGTGATTACTTAATGAAATAACTACATGAGGGGACATGTCGTGGAGGGTAGTCATTATGCCAGATGCTAATTAAAAAGATGAGAAAAGCTGATCTGCAAGGGCTCACTCAACCAGCTCAACACGGTGAACACTTTTCCAAATATTTATGTATTCCTTCACGGCACCGTTTTCAATGACTATAGAATATTTCATCTTCTTAGTAGATCTTAATTGATATGTAGTGAAATAGCCAGATAAGACCCGGTTGCACTGGTGCAGAGGGTGGGGTGCTGCTGAGGGATGCTGAAGCCAGGTACGAAGGCTCTGGGTTTGCTCCAGGGTCTGCCTGAAGACAAGCACCTGGGACCCTGGCTGACTGCTGGGCTTGAGGGAAGGTCGAGGTGAAAGGAGCCCATCTGAGGTGCCTCTCCTTCTCTGTCAGGAAATGGAGAAGTGGACTTTAGATAAAGGGGAAAATTAACCGGATAGTTTCATGTCTTTGTTGTTGTGTTTTATGTCATGCAGACATAATCCTATCCTGACTCATGCACATTATTCTGTAGTCTCAGACTGTTTACTTAGGAAAAATATTTTTAGAGATGAGTGGATTTGTTAAATAAAAAAACGTTATCTACAGAAGACGTGTGTATTCAAGAGAGAGAAAAAGAATGAGTGAGCGAGAGAGAAAGCACTTCCAAATGGTCATCTACGGTCTTTCCAGTCCTCTATCCCACCCTGAGGGGAACCTTGCAAGGCAAATGTGCATGCCTGCTTTTTTATTTTTAATAACTATTTTTATTCATTCATTCATTTTTTTTTAAATTTGACCAGAGAGAGACAGAGTGTGAAAGTGAGAGAGAGAGGAAGTGAGAAAGCAAGCCACCAGATTCAGGACTTGAACCCTGGTTAGCTATGTGGGAGTGTCCAGTACCTTAACCACCACGCCACCTGCTGGTCCCGTTTTATCATTTTTTTTTTTCCATCAGGACCAGGATTTAAGCTCTTAATCATCCAGGCTGGGATCTGGTTTCCCCTGCACAGGCTGTGCTATGGGCCAGGCCCTATTTTAAAAGCTTTTCATGATTAGGATCAAACTGCTCTTCAGAAACAATGCCCTAATTTGTGGTGCCATCAGCAAAGCGTGAGCATCCATCTCCTCACATTTACTAACGTGAAAATTGGGCCCTAATCTTTTCTTTTTATTTTAGAGCTTTTGGCCTTAGGGTGCTTGTGCTAATGGGAGAGAGAAAGAAAGATAGAGACAGTGAGAGGGAAAGTGAGAAACCACTCCCCAGGGGCTTGGCCATGACACAACCCCTTCTCCTCCCTTCTCTGAGATCTTCCCCCCACAGGCACACATGCCCTGCCCAGAGTGATTTTCAAACCACTGGGTCTGGGACTCCCAACTGTGGTCAGACATGTGGGAGTTCAGCCCTCCCTGCCCTTAATCTTTTCTCTTTTCTCCCCTTTATCTTAGTCAAACAGCAGAGGAAGGGAAAGGATTCTTTATGCAAGTGAGAGGACCCTAAGCGATAGGGGGAACTGTGATTTTAAAGCATAACCTAAACACGTACCCAGTAAATTTCTGCGTAAGCAGTGTGCAATCGTGTTATGAAGTTCCTTTAGTAAGATCCCTGACTCCCAGGTCTTTGTTAGCCACAGAACAGGGAGCGAATCATGAGAGCACTCAGGCTCACAGTTCTCTTATGTGAAGACGCAACACCCACACTGCCTATCCCACAGGATGACTGGGACAGTGACATGAGAAAGTACGCATAAAAGTCCTTTGTAAACCATGAGAGCGTTATACAAATGCAGAGTTATTATTAGTACTACCACCAGCCACAAGGAGAGATGGTGTTACCGCTGATTCTAAATTCAGTCATGCGCTCCATAACCACACTTTAGCCACCAGTGGACCACACACACTGCAGTGGTGGCATCTTCAGGAGACTGGCTTTATCAGCGAGCTTAGGTGTGTGGTAGGCTGTACCACGTAGGTTCGTGTAAGAACTCTGAACAATGCATTTCTCAGAAAACACACCCACTGTGAAGACACAACTGAGTTGGCTCCATAGCCTAGTGGTTAAAGGGGCCAGATTCCACATGATTATCGGTGATTCAAATCCTAGCCCCAGTGGCTTGAAATACACACTTGGCACTTGTGCACACATGACTCAGATCCCAATGGGATGGACCATGTACCATGGGGGGCTGCTTTCTCCCTGCCCTCCTCTTCTGTCTCCCTCTGGAGAGTGCACATGCCCTCTGGCAATTATTAAAAAAACACAAAACTGTATATCATACTGCTTTTAAATAAATTATCTTTTCATTCCTAATTATTGAAAGTCTTTTCCTCAGTAACTGGCCAGAACTGTTAGACCACCTTCCCCGAGAGCTGAAATATAATGTGAGAGAAAAGAGAGATAGGGGAAGAGAGCGCAGAGCCACTTCCTAACAGCCCAGGGTCTCAGCGTAACAAAGCCACTCTGGATGCAGGAGACAGATTCAGCTGCGGGAACCAATCTGGGGGCCAGGCAGTGGCTCGGTGTCCCAGAGTCCTCCTGGGACGTGTGTACCACCAGCTGGCTGCGCGTGGGGATGGAGTGTGGTGTGAAGACCCTGCTGGGGTGCTTCTCTCTGTGCCTCTCTCTCTCTCTCTCTCTCATAGAAGAAATAGAAAAAAGTTTAAAAAGAGACCTGTCAGATGAGGAACTGAGAGCAGCATGTGATCTGAATCCCGGGCAGTGAACACCACTGACAGCAGCGGGGTTCAAGCCCTGTCAGGATCTCAGAAAGGAGATGGGCTGGGACAGGATGCTGTGCACACCCCCACCGCTCACCCCAGATTTGACTTGCCTGCCTCTTAGTTCTTCCATAGACCCCTTTTCATCCAGACTTAAGTGCCCTAACCCTCCTTCCATTAGAAATGTCTCTTGCCTCTAGAAAGGAGATATTGCAGTAAGGGAAGGGCGTGGGCTGGGTGTTGAATATTGGCTTTGTCACTGGCTCCCCACTCACTGCGATCCTGATTAGTCGTTTTATCTCCCTGGGTGCCTGTTTCTGCATCTATAAAACAGGGGCAATATTACCTGCCCTTACAGGAACAGTGCCACTATTCAAGGACTAAAGGGCTTTGCCACTGGGCCACCTGGAGGATGCTCCTTAGTTGGCAGGGCCTGGGGCGGGGGGAGGGGGGCCGCTTGTTTGCAGGAATCCCTGGTGCAGCAGCAGAGGAAGACATAGGCCTGTGAAAAGCTGGTAAGGAGAGGAAGCAAGAACCAGAGGGCTCAGAGAACAGGGGTGTCTGGATTTGGTATGGAAGGCAGCACAGGGGAGGTGACAAAAAGGTGTAAAGATAAGAGTTACAGCCAGCAGGGTCCTGGCGGTCTAAAGACAGCTGGTAGGAATGTGGAGGAAGGAGGGTCTGGGAAAATCTCAGGGAAAGAGTCTGGGAAAATCTCGGGGAAAGAGGGTGAGGCCATAATTGCCAGCTGCTCTGGGCGGCAGAAACTAGTTCGGTCCTGCTGTTAGCTTTTGTGAGCGGCTCATTAGCATCTGAAGGAAGGGCCTGCAGAACACACAGTCTTTGGAGCAAGCTGTGTGTGCTGGGCTGGGTGTGGGGGCAGGGAGTGAAAGGGCTCTGACATCACCCTGGTTTTCCGAATCCAGATCCACCACCAGCTTGGGGCTCAAGAAGGGAATGGGTCTCTGTTCCTCTCCCAGCTTAACCCAAAATTTGTTCTATTTACAAAAGTTTTCAAGTTTTGGGGCCAGCAGGTTGTGTGGTGGTTAAGGGCACTAGACTCCCACATGGCTGACCATGGTTCAAGTCCTGGACCTGGCGGCTTTCTTTCTCCCTTTTCTTCTCTCTCTCCCCCTGGCGGCTTGCTTTCTCACTTTCCTTCTCTCTCTCACTCTGCCCCTCTCTGATCAATTTAAAATTAATTAATTAATTAAATAAAGTTCAATAAGATAATTCTAAAAAAAGTATTCAAGTTTTTGGCTACTTCTATCATTGGTCTAATATAGTAAGTATAATTTTGAAAAGAAAAATATATTATTAGAGAAACATTATAATAGGAATAGGTAACGTAATGAGTGTATAAACTGACTTAATTTTCACTTTGTCTTATGAAATAACAACTAGAAGTGTTACCGGAAGAAGTATAGACCCGAACAGTAAGTCAATTTCTGAGGCAATAAGAATTTGCATAGAGAAAGGCTTTATTATGGAAGATATCAACCGGAAGAGCTGGGAGTCATAGACTTTCTTTTTTTCTTTTTCTTTTAAGAGAGATTTTTGCTATAGGATGCATGTGGTCACCAGAGAGACAGAGAGACAAAAAGCAAGAAATCATCCCTCACGGGGAATGTCACTCCACAATCTCTTCTCCTCCAGTCTCCTCTCAGGACTTTGGGCATGCCCACACGCGCACCTGGCGTGAATTTAAGCCACCAGGTCCGGGACTGGAACCTCGGTCAACTACATGGGAGTCCAGTAACGTGTTAAACTTAACTATTCTTGTCTAAAATGGCTGATGTACTCCCACATTTGGATCCCTCTGGATAAGTCGGAATCATACCTGTTAGGCTGGGTTGTTTTAATATTTTGTAGCTGGTTACAAAGTTACAGCCAATCATGCTAGTCCCATTTCAATCGGTCACAGAAAGCCCACTTTTCAGGCTGTGCAGCCGACCTTCCACCTGTAACCAATGATCTCGACTTCACTCCCTCACGTTTCTGTACAACACTTTCCCTTTTTTTACTGCTCACGTCACTTTCCTGTCTGCCCACATATATTCTCGGTAAACCAAGCGGCTTCTGTAGTTTCTCAGAGCTTCTGGGAGGCTGACCGAAATCACTTGCCCTTTGTTTAAATAAACTGTTAAATTTTGCTTTGTCTAAACTGGTTTGTAATCATTACATCATCTGCTGAAGCAAGGTCTCCATCCAAGACTCATTAAGTACTATCTCCAAGACTCAGGGCGGCAGGGCTTTTGAACACAGGCCGGGAATGTGGCAACTCGAGGGTCTGGGGGTGGGAATCCAGGGGCTTTCCAGATGGCACCACTGGTGCATGGTGCTGTTTCCTTGGTGCCAAGTCAAGGGGGGTCCAGAGTGAGACGGGATCGTCAGGTCTGTTCTAAGAAAAGAACACGAGACGAACAGACCTGGATCTCTTCCATCTTCATCTGCTACCTGTGACCCTGTCTTGCAAAGGTTGAACAATGAAGTCTGTCACAGTGTGGTCACCATAGGGCCATGCTCAGAGCGTGCGAGAGTATCATCAGTCAGGAGGGAAGGGGCCCGAGCTCATCCTAGCATGTAAAGTGAACAACTGAGGGCTCTTGGCACGTGTCTTTTCTCACCTGGTAAATACTATATGTAAGACTAAACAAAGAGGGGACCAGCAGGTGGCATGGTGTAAGGCGTTGGACTCCCACATGGCCAACCATGGCTTGAGTCCCAGACCGGTGGCTTGCTTTCTCACTTTCCCTCTCTCTCTCTCTCGCTCTCTGTCTGGTCAAGTGAAAATAAATGAATGAATAAATAAAATTAAATTTAAAAAATAATTCTTAAAAAGGCTAAACAAAGAAAACTTGTGTACTTCTCAGGGGCTGGTATCGGTGTTGTCCTGTGGTTAGAGA
Source organism: Tupaia belangeri chinensis (assembly GCF_000334495.1). Classification (NCBI taxonomy): domain Eukaryota; kingdom Metazoa; phylum Chordata; class Mammalia; order Scandentia; family Tupaiidae; genus Tupaia; species Tupaia belangeri. The sequence goes on from NW_006204954.1 coordinate 199,121, forward strand.
TAACGTGATTCGGAAGAGGTTTCAGAAGATACATGGCAGGGGCCAGGCGGTGGTGCAGGCACATGCAGCTGGACCCATGTGGGAAAGGCCCTGGCTTTGCACCCCTAGATGCCCTTGGGGACTCGGGGCATGGATGTGTCTGTAAGCCGGGCCAGCCAATACTGAACATGGACTGTGTGGCATGAAGACGCTCTTGGAGTCCTTGTCCACCTTGATGGGCATACCTGTCTCTTTTGTTCAAATAAATACATTTTTTAAACAAGAAAAAAAAAAGATGCCAATTTCTTAACTGTTCAGCGCAGGCTTTCCTGTGTGCCACACTGAAGACATGTTGCCAGCAGCTTCCCTAAGTTTTGGCACACTAAGAAAATGACTAGATGTTTATTTTTTAGGAGGAAGAACACAGGCCAGTTTTTGGTTTTAAAGCCCAAGGATGGCAGGTTTCGGTTCCCGGGGAATCACAGCCTGGAGCCACGTACAGAACTGTCTTGCCCACTTCACCTGAGAGGTAGAAAGAAGTGGTGGGAGAGAAGGAAGCGGAAAGTGCCCTCCGCTCCATTCCCTCAACTCCAATGACCATTACTTAAACCCACAGTTCAGCCCAATTATTCAGAAAGGAAACTCGCTTTAGAAATGCAAATGACTCACTGAGCAGGAAGAATTTTAGCGCCAGACAATGATCTGTGGCTTTGAAGGCCATTTGGAGCCCTACACGTTCTTCCAGGAATTCCTCCCAGGGTGGTTGTGGGAGTCAGTGGAGAGCAGGGGTGTAAGTGGGCTTGGTCAAGTATTTAGAATTAAAGAAAGATTTGTCTTTAGAGCAAAAGTGTTGAGTCCTGAACAGCTCAGGCCCCACTGAATTAGCCTATGAAAAAGACAAGATTTTGCAAGGCTTTATTTCCTCAGCCTGGACAGGCAGGGTCTTGATCTAGAGCTGCTTCTGTTCTTCAAATCTGATTCCAACCTCTGTCTCTCCCCATCCGGTCTGCCCTCTCCACCTGTTTACTGAACACACTCTTGGGAGCAGTCCTGGGCTAGATTGAGTGTAGCCAAGGACACTGCTGCTGCGCAGGGCAAAGAAAATAGACCTACACCTTCCAATGGGAGAGTCTAGAAGCCAAAGTAAAAGACACTGAAAACAGAAGCGAGGAAGAGGTGGAAGATCCAAAAGAGGAGAGGCCTACAAGGAGGATGATTGTGGGAAGGGGGCCTAAGATTCAAGATAGCAGCACAGAAGTGTCCTTGAAAATTGCCTGTCACTCGGTGCCCAGCAGGCTCCCCGAATAGTCCTCAAAGCTGCACAGGGCTTGTCACATGCTAGAATCCCTCCTTCTGGATGGGTCTTCTACATTTCCCAGGGCAATTTTATTTCAGAATAACTGAGCTGGGCAAAATACCTGAAAAGCAACTCAGCTTTGCCAGGTTTGAGTTAGGACTCCTAAGCAAAAGTGCTAGAGTTCAAACCTTGACTCCACTGCTTAGGAACTGCGTGACCTTGGGAAGGTAATTAACCTCTCTTGATTTTCCTCACTGTAAAGTGGGGATGATAATAGTATCATCTTAGATTATTGTATAAATTATTATATAAATGATAGATTTATCATTTATATAATAAATGTATAAATTATTGTATAAATGATAGATGTGTGTGATACTTGGAAAGTGCTTAGAACAGAATGTGGCACGTAATTTCATTTCAGTGGGTTTTTTTTTTTTTTTTGAGAGGTTTTCACTATACGGTGCGTGCGCTTGCCAGACAGACAGAGAGAGACAGAGAGACAGAAAGCGAGAAATCACCCCCCAGGGGGGATGGTCACGCCGCAATCCCTTCTCCTCCATTCTCCTCTCGGGATCTTGGGCACACACGCACACATGCCCGGCGTGAGTTTTAAGACACTGGGTCCAGGACGTGAACCGCGGTGGACTACGTGGGAGTCCAGCGACATAGCCATTACACTAACTGGTGGTTCCCATCAGTGTTTTTTTTTTTTTTTTTAAGAGTTTTTTATTTATTTATTTTAATCTTATCAGAGAGAGACACAGAGAGTGAGAAAGCAAGCCAACAGTTGTGGGACTCGAACTGTGCTTGACCATATGGGAGTGTCCATCCAGCACCTTAACCACCACACCACCTGCTGGTCTCTGGGGTTTTACTTTTTAATGTTTAACAAAAATTGTTAAAGTTTATTTCTTCCATGAATGAGAGCAAGAGCAAAGAAGACAAGATATGGAGAGACAGCACCCTCAACAGAGTACTGGCGCCATTATGCACTCCCAGCCTCAGCCAGCCCTGCATCATGGGCACCCTGGATCATGGGAACACAACTGCCTGGCCTAGAGAGAGGTCTCTGGATGTGAACCAGAAACTTTCACATGTGAAACGGCCTTGCAGAGCACAGCTTAACACCGATATTAAAAGATGAAAATGAAACATTTTAGAATAGATGAAAATAGCACTGTTACTACACACAAACAGAGCACTCAGCTATTTGTTGCATGAACAACTGGACCAAAGGGACCTCCCAAGCCATTCCCAGACTCAGACTACAGAAAAGGAGGAAGCGAGCTCCACTTCCATCTCCCAGAAGTAGAAAGGTTGACTGCTAGCAGTCAACAAGGCTGGGGGAGAAGTAACCCCAAGAGCTATGCTGTGACCCAGTTCCTATTCTTAGACTCTTGGACTTCTCCTTGTCTTCACCACACAGGATGTGGGGCCAAGATCTTATTTGCCTAGAGGAAGCGCCTGGGCTCTGAGTCAGGAGTGTCTGCCCAGGTTCAGGTGTGGGGCAAGTGTTGACTTGCCTTTGGTCTCCACACTCCCATGAGAAAGAACAACTGGCAACCAGGACAGCTCCCCGGGTTGTGGACAGAGGGCCAGCCTTTCCTCTTCTGCCTGAGTACCCGGACCCTGCCTGCAGAGGCTCAGGCTAGATGTATCTGTAATGAAGAGATTGCTTCAGCCCAGTGCTTCTCTGAAGTATAGACATCTTCCCCTCATCTCACAAGAAGAGCGTTCACAAGGCCCCATATTATCCCCTGTAGAGGAGCTCTAGCTGAGGTGAAAGTAAAGTGATGTCCTAGAATAGCTCATAGCTAAGTCACCTTTGAGGAAAAGTCTTCTATATTGTACAAGAGGACTTTTAAAACTTTGTAAAAAAATGGAAGCAAAGTACAGATTTATTCTCGTGCAAACAATTTTTGAACTTCATGAAGAGGTTTTTTTTTTAATATAACGTGCATTTTCTTTTTTAAAGAATATTTAATTTTATTTATCATTATAATTTTTTTTTTAGAGAGATTTTTGCTGTAGGGTGTGTGTGCTCACCAGAAACACAGAATTGAGAAACCATCCCCCAGGGGAGATGGCCATGCTGCAATCCTTTCTCTTCCATTTTCCTCTTGGGATCCTGGGAATGCATGTACATGTGCCTGGTCTGAGATTCAAGCTGCCAGACCTGGGACTTGAACCATGGTTGACTATATGGGAGTCCAGTGATATAACCATTATACCATCTGTTGGTCCATATTATTATTATTATTATTTTAATTTTGCTGCAGGGCATGTGTCCTCACTGGGGAGAGAGAGAGAGCAAGCTGCCAGGTCCACAACTCAAACCACTGTTGACTTATATGGGAGTCCAGTATATTAACCACCATGCAATCTGCCAGCCCAGAATATATGCATATTCATTTTTAAAGGATTATTTATTTCATTTTATTTACTTGTTCATTTATTTATTTTGGAGAGGTTTTTGCTATAGGGCGCGTGCGCTCGCCAGACACACAGAGAGAGACAGAGAGACAGAAAGCTAGAAATCACCCCCCAGGGGGGATGGCCATGCCGCAATCCCTTCTCCTCCATTTTCCTCTTGGGATCTTAGGCAGGAACACACACACACGCCCGGCGTGAGTTAAAGCTACCAGGTCCAGGACTCGAACTGTAGTCGACTACGTGGGAGTCCAGCAACATAGCCATTACACTAACTGCTGGTCCCGTTCATTTATTTTTAATTTGACCAAAGAGAGACACAAAGAGAGAGAGAGAGAGGGAAAGTGAGAAAGCAAGCCACCAGGTTCGGGACTTGAACCGTGGTCCGCTACTTGAGAGTGTCTAGTGCCTTAACTACGCCACTTGCTGGTCCCAAATATGCATATTCTAAAGACCCCTAATATATAGCACTGAGAAAGAAAAAAAGCTGTAGCTTTTTGTTTTATAGTAGGTTTGGGTATGTGTGTGGGTTTAAGCTTTTTCTGGGGGCTTATAAACTTTAAGAAGAGTCCCTTCATGGGATCAGCAGTTAGCATAATGGCTATGTCGCTGAACTCCCATGTAGTCGACTGCAGTTCGAGTTCTGGACCTGGTGGCTTAAACTCATGCCGTGTGCGTGTGTGCCCAAGATCCGGAGAGCAGAATGGAGAAGGGATTGCAGTGTGGCCATCCCCCCTGGGGGGTGATTTCTTGCTTTCTGTCTCTGTCTTTCTGGTGAGCACACATGCCCTATAAGAAAAACCCCCCCAAAAAAAAAAAAAAAAAAAAAAAAGCCACAAGAAAAAAAGAAAGAAAGAAAACAAAAAGCGTCTCTTCCTCAGGCCAAACCAGGACTGTAGACTAGGCTCTCTATTCCAGAACAAGGAGAAGCATTTTCTTCATCCTCATCACTGGCTTGATTCCAATACCAGCTTTGTACCCAGCCCTGGACTTGAGGCTTGTACCTGGGCTCGGCTCAGTATAGACCTTATCATCAGCCTTGGCACAGGCCCTGATCTGTGTCTCACTGCCAGCACCAACCTTGACTCCAGATTTGGCTATGGACTGACCCCAGACACGGGCATGACCTTTCAGTTGGTTTGGGGAACTATACCAGGTTCTACCAAGGGATTTGCCTTAGTCTCAGCTACGAATCTAGTATTGGTCATATCTTCCATCTTGGTTACTTCCCTTGTCAAGGCCACAACCTCAGTGTAAGTCACTGTCTGTGTCCCGGCTATCATGCCATCCTCAGCCTTGCCCTGGGTCACTGATCGTGTTTTCAGTTCTGCCTCAGCCATTGCCTCAACTTGGGTCTTTACTTTCACTCTAGCTTTAGAAGGACTACTGATTCCAGCTCGCAAGCCAGACCCAGCCTCTCCTCAGCCTCTGCCCCAGCCCAGAGCCAATCACGGTTCAAGATAAAGGCAAGGCCCAGTTATGTAGCCCTGCCCCATCTCAGCCTTGACTGAAGGTCTGTCCCAGGTCGGTGTTTTCATACAACGTTCAGAAGTCCCACAGCCCCCTTTATAACTACACTCTCTGCCAGTCATACTGACCACACATGGAGGATGCTCACTCAATGCAGGGAAGGATGGCTATGTCTGGGTTCAGCACCGTGGAGGGTGGTGGTCCTCAGCCCCTCCGAGGCCACCAGCTCTGCCACTGAAGTTGGACCTGCACTGATCAGAAGCAATTTTCTCCTCCTTTTCTTGCTTCCAATGGTGATAAGCCCTAGGGCAACCCTACAGGCAGGCCTGCTCTGCTTGGATCAGAAGCAGTTTTCTTATTTCCTTGCCTCAAAGGGCGTCTAGCCATACGGAAGGAGGAACGGACAGTCAGACGTGAGACAATGGTGGTGACTGTTTGGGGGTCGGCCGGGCACCTGGGACTTAGCAGGAGATACCTGCTTTATCAGATTGGCAAACTATTGTCACTTTTTGCTGTTCCTTTCTTTTCTGTTCCCAGAGCTCCTGGGGAACTGGTACTTCATGATTCATCAGCAATGACTTTTTCCTCTGAAGATTATGTTCTGCCCCATCCCCATTACCAAAATCAGCCCCAGGAGGAGATATTGCAGAGTTTAAGAGCTATTGTTCTTTGTTTTAATTTGCCAGAGGTTGCAAGTATTCACTAAAGAAAGACAAAGAAAGAGGAAAAGTGTTTTCAAGCCACCTGGTCTGGGATTGTGTAGAAAGCCGTGTGGAATCCAGCCGCCTTGACCTCAGCTCCACCAGCTGGCTCCTGAACTCTCATTTAAGAAATTTACAAAAAGTACAGCACGTTGTAGCAAAGGTCTGAACTGTGATGATAATGCTAACAGCTATCTTTTATTGATCATGGCCCATGGGTTTTGGCTGCAGTATCTCATTTCATCTTCCTGACAACCCTGGAAAGGAAGTTACTATTGTCACCATTTTACACATGAGACAAAAGATGCTAAGAGATGGAAAGTAAGTTGGCCAAGGCCAGACAGCTGGTAAATAGATAACCTGCTTTCAACCAGGCGGTCTGACGTGGTCCTCACGTATCACAGCCCCAAGCCCATGCAGGGCTGTACTGTTGCTGTGCACCTCTGTGGGTGGAAAGATGTGCGATTTGGAGTTATAAAGAAAGGCCTCACGGCTGCAGTGGTAACACAATGCTCTGTAATGCTAAGGACACACGGGCAAGTCCCCGTATGTGCCAGGTGCCCACGCATGCTCGCAATCCTGGCTGGTTAAGGCTCAGGTGAATCTTGACATGAAGACTCTGTTGAGAGTGCATGTCTCCCTCTCTCATGAAAGAAATAAATAAACTTAAAAAAAAAAAAAACCTTAAAGGGCCAACTCATGGCATAGTGATTAAGATGTTTGGATCCTCAGGGCTGGCAGGTGGCATGGTGGTTAAGGAACTGGAGTCTCACATGGATGAATGGGGTTTGAGTCCCAGATGTAGTGGCTTGCTTTCTCACTTTCCTTTAATTAAAGTTAAATGAAATACATAATTCTTTTTGAAAGCAAGAAATTATCCCCCAGGGTGGATGGCCATGTCACAATCCCTTCTCCTCCATTCTCCCCTCGGGATCTTGGGCATGGACACACAGGCCTGGCATGATTAAGCCGCCAGGTCCTGGACTCAAACTGCAGTCGACTATGTAGGAGTCCAGTGATGGAGCCATTACTCTATCTGCTGGTCCCGAGTAAATAATTCCTTAAAAAGACAGCTGGATCTTGCACAGCTGAATGAGTGGCTCAAGTCTGGACCCAGTGGCTTGAAAATCATGCCAGGCATGTGTGCATGTGTGCCCAATATCTCAAAAGGAGGGAGCAATGGAGGAGGAGGGATTGTAGTAGGGCCATCAGTCCTGGATGAGGGGTGGTGTTCTCACTGTCTCTCTGTCTCTGTCTCTGACTCCTTCTGGCAGGCACACATGCCCTCTAGCAAATTAAAAAGAAAAAAAGATACAGTTCAGGTTACTGGAAGGCATGAATCTGAGCAATAGTAGGCAGAGAGTGAGGGTGGAAGAACAATTCTTTCAATCATATTAGTTAGTTCATTGTTCTCCAGGTTGTAGCTAAGTGACTGTAGTTTAAATCCTGACCCAGGCAGCCTAAAAAACACACAGAGTGTGTGCGTGTGCATGCCCCAAATCTTTACTGGATGGAGAAATGGAGAACAAGGGATTGCAGCTGACCATGCCCCATTGGGGAATTGGGGAGTTTGGGAGTGCCTTCTTGCTCTGGTGAGTGCATTGCATCTTCTGGCAGGAAAAAGAAATACGCACACTCACACACACACACACACATTTAGTAAAAATAATAATTTAGCCAAAGTAACCCAGCTACAGAAAGGCAGAGCCAGCACTGACAGCCAGGGCCTGGATTCTGTGTAGACTTATGCTCTAGGTAGTGCTGCTTTCAAATACTCATTCTAGTTGATTAGGAAAAAGAGTGGCAGCTCTAGGACCAAAGATTCCTGCACGCGCCCCTGTAGACACTCCCATCAGTAACGGTGCTTTACTAACATGGACTTATACATAAACGCTTTCCTCTCCTCCTTAACCTCCTTCTGAGAAAAAGACCTATCAAGTAGTAAAAAAAAAAACAAAACTTTGAGACCCTCTGGGACTCGAACTGCTCACCCAGCTATATAGGATCAGCTCCCTATGCATAGGGCTTAACTGCTGTGCTAGGGACCAGTCCTTGGTTAAGCTATTTAATCTTTGTTTTCTTACTTGCAGAGAAAGAATGATGATACAGTTCTACCTCATAGGGTTGCCATAAAAATTATCTTTAAAGTTTATTTGTTTATTTCTTCCATGAGCAAAAGAGTCAGAGATAGCCAGCTAGAGACAGGGATCCAGTACTCCCAATAGGGACTTGATGCTGTGATTTTCCCCCTTCACCTCCCCGCCCCCCCAGCTTTAACTGGCTCCAGATCACAGACACATGTGCCTGGCGTATTGAGGGAGTTGTCCAGAGCTGAACCAGCAACCTTCTCACATGGATCAGCCTGGCAGAGGATTGTGGTTTACTGCTGAGCCAACATGGGCTCCTGTCATCAAAATTAAGTCTAGCACACACTTAAAGGCTCAATATGCGCTTATTATTTTGATGATGACTTCTTCATTCATTTGGTTCAGCTCTGGGTGGGTCTTGAAGGAGGATCATGTTTTTTGTTGTTGTTGTTGTTTTTAAGTTTATTTAGAGAGAGAGAGGGCATGTGTGAGCCACCCCTGACAGGATCTCACTGTGCTGCAATACCTCCCCTGGCCTTCCAGCCAGCCAGGACCAGAGAGCAAGCATTCAGGTTGACCCGGGGTCAAAACCTGGGGCCTTCTCGTATGGCTTCAGTATTGTGTAGTGGCACTCTACCTTCTGCATCCGTGGGTCTGTTTTTGTTTGTTTGTAGAGGTTATTTACTTTACGGCATGTGCACTCACAGGAGAAAGAGACAGACACAGTGAGAGGGAATGTGAGAAATCACCCCCAAGAGGGGATGATCATGCCACAATCCCTTCTCCTCTACTCTCTTCCTGGGATCTTGGGCATGCACACACATGCTCCTGGCGTGAGTTCAAGTCACCGGGTCTAGGATTTGAACCTCAGTTGGACATGTGGGCGTCCAGTAATGTAACTGCTAAGCTATCTGCTGGCCTCCAGTGAGTCTGTTTTAACACTTCCTGGCTGAGAGACGAGACTCTTTTGAGTGTCACATGGAGGTTTTATAACTGGAGAGCTTGCTCCTGGCTTGTGTCAGGAGCCTCTTTTGGTCCGAGGAAGTGTCCAGACATCTCTGGGGACCAGCCGGGGGCCGATAAATACCAAACTTCTTACTATTATTGCTTTATTTCCATATCTCAAATTTTATCTGGCACCAGCAGTTTTAGAGCTGCAAGAGACCTTGGGGCAGAATCTCTAAGAGATGATAACAGCAGACTTTGGAGTCAGACAGAAGCTGGGCTGGAAGCCAGGCCCTGATCTTCACTATGACCCTGGGGCAGTGACCAAGCTCTCTAGCTCGTGATGTTTCAAGTGGGAGCTTGTTAGACATGCAGAATCTTGGGAAAATGAGAAAATAGCACCTTAACACGATATCCATTAAAGAGTTATTAGAGAGCTCTCTTCTTGTCATAGCACCCATCATTTTCCCTTTTATATCTTACATCTAGTATTTCTTAAAAATAATTATTTTATTTATTTATTTATTTAATTTCTTTTTTCTTTCTTTCTTTCTTTCTTTCTTTCTTTCTTTCTTTCTTTCTTTCTTTCTTTTTT
>NW_006204954.1:208662-236718 GCF_000334495.1 Tupaia belangeri chinensis
CAATACAGAGCCAGAGAGACACAAAGTGAGAAATCACCCCCAGGGGGGATGGCCATGCCGCAATCCCTTCTTCTCCATTCGCCTCTTGGGATATTGGGCATGCACACACATGTGCCCAGCAGGCGGGACTCGAACCGCAGTCAACTACATGGGAGTCCAGAGACATAACCATTATGCTAACTGATGGTCCCCCAAAATAATTATTTTATTTTTTAACTTATGCTTTTATTTATTTTAATTTGACCAGAGAGGGACAGAGCAAGAGAGAGAAAGTGAGAAAGAAAGCTGCTAGGTCCAGGACCCAAAACTCAATCAGCCATGTGGGAATCCAATGCCCTTAATCACCAGCCCCACATCTTAGTATTTTATAACTGCCTAGTTACTATCTATTTGATCAGAATGGGAGCTCTGTGGGATATATTTATTATGTTCATACTGTATACCCACCATCATGAAGGGTCACATGGTAAGTGACTGAATGAACCAGTTTCAGGACTATTTCCTGTTTGTTTTCTGTGCCTCACCCATGAGGGGCTCGACACTTTATACGATATGCTCAATAAACCCATGCCTTACTTAATAGGTGAAGAAATTGATTCCCAAAGTCTCTATCAGGCACAAAAATCTATGTCATCAACTCCCAGGCACCAACAAATTCAGTATCCTCTGTTGACATCCTTTCCCCTCCCCCCCAGATTTTTGCCTTAGGGTGCATGCACTAGCCAGAAAAAGATAGAGATGGAGAGGGAAAGTGAGAAATTACCCCCAGGGAGGATGGCCACACCACAATCTCTTCCCCTTCATTCTCCTCTTGGAATTTTGGGCATGCATGCACATGTGCTTTGCATGTATTTCAAGCCTCCAGGTCCAGGGCTCGAACTGTGGAGTTGGTTATGTGGGATCCAGCACTTTAACCACCATGCCACCTGCTGGCCCTAACATCTTTAACCAAATCCCATATATAACAGCTGTTCAGAAGACTATCTTAATTTGGAGATGAACGTTGCTTTCATTTTTTCAGAGCTAACATATTTAGGACTAACCCACCCACTTGCCAGAAGAGTTGCTTCCCATGGCTATGAGAGTGATTTTATTAATGAGTCCCCATTATTTATTTTCTAAGTATTTATTCTTTTTTTTTTGGAGAGGTTTTCGCTATAGGGCGCATGTGCTCACCAGACAGAGACAGAGAGACAGAAAGTGAGAAATCACCCCCCAGGGGGGATGGTCACGCCGCAATCCCTTCTCCTCCATTCTCCTCTCGGGATCTTGGGCACGCACGCACACGCGCCCGGCGTGAGTTTTAAGACACCGGGTCCGGGATACGAACCGTGGGCGAACTGCGGTCGACTACGTGGGAGTCCAGCGACATAGCCCTTACGCTAACTGCTGGTTCCCTAAGTATTTATTCTTGAGATAGTCCTATCTTACAGGTTATCACTTTTACCATTATTATTTCTAAATCATCTGAATATCTGATGTCTTGATTCACTTTGCTAAAATGCTATAATGCTTTCTCCTAATTTAGTTACTGTTACTGAGTCAGCAGGTGGGATGTGGTTGAGGTACTGGATTTCCACATGGCTGACTGTGATTCAAGTCTCAGACCTGGTGGCTTGCTTTCTCTTTCTCTCTCTCTCTCTTTCTCTCTCTCTGTTGAGTGCAGGTGCCCTGTAGCAAATTAAACATAATAATGATAAATAAAATTAAATAATTTTTTTTTAAAAAGGCTATAGTCTGAAGTGTAGTCAACCATGTGGGAGTCCAACGCCCTTAACCACCACACCACTTGTAAGCCCCCAAATTAAGTAATTATTATTATTTTGATTTTAACTTTATTATTATTATTATTATCTTCCATCTTGATCAGACAGACAGAAAGAGAGGGAAAGTGAGAAAGCAAGCCACCAGATCCAAGACTTGAACCACGGTTGGCTATGTGGGAGTCCAGTGCCTTTAACCACCATACCACCTGCCAGCCCCAAGTTAAATAATTACTTAAAAAATAAAATTACTATTATCAATCGACTCTCAGTTCTATTATTGTAGACCAGCATTAATCTAATTCTTAACTAACAAATTAAAAGTGCCCAAACTGGTAAGCCCACTGCCCATTTAATTCTGAAATGTGGCACTACAAGAAAATGGTTCTTCTGGCGCCAGCAGGTGGCACTGTGGTTAAGGTGTTGGATTCCCACATGGCTGACCACAATTTTGAATCTCACACCTGGCAGCTTGAGAATCACACCAGGCACGTTTGTGTGTGTGCTCAAAATCCAGAAAGGAGAATGGAGGAAATGGAATTGCAGCATGGCCACCCCCCCCAGGGGGTTATTTCTCATTTTCCCTCTTTCTGCCTCTGTCTCTCTTCAGTGAGCACACACGTTCCATGGTAAAAACCATAAATAAATTAACAAACAAATAAGTAAATAGAAAGTTGTTCTTCTATGTGTTTGTTTTTCTACTTTCTTCTTCCAGGTAATTATTGAATTCATTTATCAGAAATCTTATATCATTCTGCTAGGTTAAAAATACTTTACTTCTGGATCAGCAGTTAGTGTAATGGCTATGTCACTGGACTCCCATGTAGTCGACCACAGTTCGAGGCCCAGACCCGGTGGCTTAAACTCATGCCAGGCGCGTGTGCGTGTGTGCCCAAGATCCTGAGAGGAGAATGGAGGAGGAGGGATTGTGGTGTGGCCATCCCCCCTGGGGGGTGATTTCTTGCTTTCTGTCTCTCTGTCTTTCTGGTGAGCGCATGCGCCCTATAGGAAAAACCTCTCAAAAAAATATATATAAGTAAATGAAGGACTAATGACTTCATATTTATCTTCAGATCTCACTTCTCAAAAAACAAACCTTTATTTCCCTTGTCCAGCTGTGGGGCTTGTTGATTAAAGGAGCTGGATCTCACATGGCCAACCACGTTATTCAAAACTTGGACCCAACAGCTTGAAATGCTCACTGGAAAAATGTATATGCCCCCAGTTCCAACAGGGTAGAGAAATAAAGAAGGGATTGCAGTGTGCCCTTTCTCCTTCTGTCTCTCAGTTGAGTGCATGTGCCCTCTGGCAAAAAATAAAAAAGGATACTGTTATTTTTATAATATTATTATTATTTATGATAGTGCCTATGCCCACATGAGAAAGAAAGAGGAGAGAGAGAGAAGCAACCTGACAGGGTCATGTCCCACTATGACCCCTCCTCCTAGCCTTCTGGTTCCTCAGGATCCCGGACACCCACATGCAAGCCCGGCATATTTTCAAGCTAACCTTGGGATTAGAATGTGTGGTTGGCCGCATGATTTCTAGGCTTGCAAAGCATTTGTGCTTCCATTGCACCACAGCAGCTAGGTCAAGGTTATTTTGCAGGGCCAGCCAAGTGGTATGGTGGTTAAGGCAGTTGGATCCCACACGGCCAACTTGGTGGTTCAAGTCCTGGACCTGGTGACTTAAAAATCATGTAGGGCACATACATGGACATGCCCAAAATCTTGAAAGGAGAAGAGATTTCAGTGTGGCTAGCCCTTGGGAATACTTCCTCACTTTCTCTTTGCTTGTTAAAAATAAATTTTAAAGAAGAATATTTTACAATATTATTGAGCTATGTACAATATGCATAAAAAAGACTAGAAGAATATCCACCAATAAAGTAATAGCAGTTTTGTAGTTTGGATTATTACTCTTCATTCCTTTCTGCTATTTTTTTTTTCCTTTCAGTTGTCTTGCTATAGAGCACATGCACTTGCCAGAGAGAGAGAGAGAGAAAGAAAGAGAGAGGACCTCACCCCCCACAGAGGATGACCATGCCACAGCCCCTTCTCCACTCTCCTCTTAGGATTTTGGGAACGCACACATATGCTCAGCATCAATCAAGCTACTGACTGCAGTACTCAAACTGTGTAGCCAGTCAGGTGGGATCTAGTCACCTTAACTACCACACCACTGGCTGGCCCACCTGCTATGTAAATTTCTAGTGCTCTTCAGTGGGTAAAATGTGTTTCTCTGCCCCACTGATGTTGGGCTTAGCCACATGACTGACTTTGGCCAGGGAATGTGAGTAGATGTTATAGCATGCTAATTCAAGTGAAGACCTTAAAAAGACATCCTGTTTTTCTGCATATTCTTTTGCATTCCTGTGATCTTCCATGAGAAAAAAAATCTTCCAGTAGCTATTAATCTGAAAAAATCAGAAATCATGCAGTTGACCTAACCCAGCTCACAGCTTGCGCCCAAGTCCAGCCAAGCACTCACAGCCTCAGTGAACCCATGGGACTGCAAAAGAGAAGATGAGCATTGTTGTAAACAGTTGAGATTTTGAAGTCAGTTATGAGGCAGCCGAACCTAATATATTGTGATGGTCTCTGAATGATGAAACAGTTGATTTTTATTTCATTTCTTATTGTTTTCTCTGTTTTCTAAGTGTATTTGGATGATTGCACTTAAAAAAGTTAAATTTGAATTTCATTTATTATCATTATTTTTTAATTTGACCAGAGAGAGAGAGAGAGAGAGAAAGAGAGGTAAAATGAGAAGGCAAGCTGCCAGGTCCACGACTTGAACTGCAGTTGGCCATGCGGGATTCCAGCACCTTAACCACCATGCTACCTGCCAGCCTCTTTTTTAATTTTTTTAATTAAAAAAATTCTTTTTAGGTTTTTGCCATAGGGCATATATGCTTGCTGGAGACAGAGACAGAGTAAAAGTGAGAAATCACTCCCACATGGGATGGCCATGTCACAATCCCTTCTCCTCTATTATCCTCTCAGGATTTTGGGCACGCATGCACATGTGCCCAGCATGATTTTCCAGTGGCCGGATCTGGGCCTTGAACCATGGTTGACCATGTGGGAATCCACCACCAAACCACCTGCTGGCCCCAACTTTCCATTATTTTTAGAGAGCGAAAAAAAAAAAGCATGAAGAAACACGCATGTCATAAGTTTCCTCACTATGTGACACACTATTCAACTTATCTGGACTTTAAAGAATACAGTTTTTAAGATTGTTAAAACAATGTTAAAACCCAAGAGTGCAACTGACATGCGTTTTCTCTCATATCCTCCTCTCGCACAGTATAGCGAAGTGCACATTCACATGTCTATCACGTTGGCATTCTTGGTGGTTTAAAGAGCAGTTATTTCCAAAGCTGTTTTAGGATCTGATTACATCACTATGTAAGGAACAAACTCAGGGCCTGGGAGACCTTATCCAGTGAGAGAAATAACACAAATTAACACTCAGCTGTTTCTCTGTCAAGGGTTGATTCTCCAAGAACCCCTTCCTTCCCTATCATCCTTTGGTCAGAATAACATTTGCTTTATCAATTTCTCTCATGTATTATAGGACATATTGGGGTGAGAATAAAATAAAGGAGGCAGGAAAGAACTAGCAATGAAAGGGGTTAAAGAGGCAGATGGAAAAGAGGAAGAAGACAGATGGAAAAGAAGAAAATGGATCAGAAGAGGAAATTGAGAAGAGGAAAAGAGAAAAGAGACAGTGGTTGGGACGAGCAAGTGGCGTGGTGGTTAAGGAGCTAGACTCCCACATGGCCATCCATGCTTCAAGTCTCAGATCTAGAGGCTTGCTTTCTCACTTTCTATCTTTCTCTCTCTTCCCCTCTGTCTCTCTCTGTTTGAATTAAAAAAAAATAAGTAAAATAAAATAAACAATTTTATACATTAAAAAAAGAGAGACAGTGGTAAATGAGGAGGGGCGGGGGCTCTGGTTGGGAGGAGCAGCCAAAGTAATGCTTGTGACCATTGTCATACGGGGCCCAGTCCAATCTCCTCTGTTCCGGAAGCATCCCCAGCCCACACAGATGTCCACTTTCTGAATTGTGAAGTCTGGCTCAGATCTCTTCCCTGAGCTCCAAGTTGGAAGCCTGATGTAGTCATCTTAAAGGTTCCGCAGGGCTGGGGCTTGGGTTTATATCATTCACTGCTGTACCTCAGTGCCCAGGGGGATGCTCAGCACCAGGCAGACCCCCAGAAACTATAAGTTGAATGAAACAAAAAATAAACTCCTATTTTAGCAACAGCCAGGAACACATGATTTGCTTCTATTACATTACTTGTTGATGTTTCTTGGCCAGTTAATTCTCACAGCAGAACTGCAAAAATCATTTAAGATCAGGGACCCTGTGCTCTTGTATTCGCCTTGACTTTTAGCACAAAGCTGTGTCTGTGGACATTTGCTGACTGATTAACAGCAAGTCCCACCAGTAGAACAAGCTCATGGCTAAAGCTACCTTTTTCAAATCCTAGGGAACACTGCTAACTCAAGAAAAGAATATGTTAATTCCTATCTAATTTTTTTTTTTTTTGCTACAGGGTGCATGCGCTTGCCAGACAGACAGAGACAGAGAGTGAGAAATCGCCCTCCTCCTACCAGGGGGATGGCCGCACCACAATCCCTTCTCCTCCATTCTCCTCTCTGGATCTTGGGCACGAACATACACGTGCCTGGCATGAGTATAAGCCACCAGGTCCGGGACTCAAACTGCTGTTCACTACATGGGAGTCCAGCCACATAGCCATTATGCTAACTGCTGGTTCCCTATCTAATTTTTTTTAACTTTATTTATTTATCTTAATTTGACCAGAGAGGGAAAGTGAGACAGCAAGCTGCCTGGTCTGAGACTCAAACTGCAGCCCACCATGTAGGAGTCCAGCGCCCTTCACCACCATGCCACTAGCCGGCCCCAACTCCTATCTGATTTTTAAGCACTTCAATTAGAGCTCTAATCATTTCTTTTCTTCTTAAATTTGCTATAAGGAGTATGTGCTTGCCTGAGAGAGAATGAGGGAAAGTAAGCAATCACACCCTAGAGGGGATGGCCACACTGCAATTCCTTCTCCTCCATTCTCTTTTTGGGATTTTGGGCACACTGGGATGTTTTTCCAGTCACTGGGTCTGACACTCGAAACCAGCAGTCAGCTATGTGGAATTAAGCCGCCTTAGCAATTGTGCCATTGGCTGGCCCGACCCCTAGTCCTTTCTGAGTTTCAGTCTCATTTTCCGTAACTGAGGGTGCCTTACCTACACATCTGGCTCGTAAGCCCGACTGAGTCACACTGTCTCCCTTCGCCCCGTTCAGTGGCCCACCAGCCTTCCCTGAGCACACAGGAGCTCGCCAGGCCTGTAAGTGGGTTTCTGGTTTTGATTAAGGACAGAGGCTTCCTGTGATATGAGTCCTTCAAGTCCCGGCTAGGTGTAAGGTTCCCATTTGCTGCCAGTGACATCATACTTCTGGAAACCTTCCGCTCCAGATGTGTGTCTGCTGTTTATCTTAGAACTCATTTCATAGCAGCAACAAGACACAACAGGAAATAAATGTCTGGCGCTATTCCATCCGCTCCAGTTTCAGGGTTTCTCATAGTATCTCTTGGACACAACAGCGGCTCAAAGTCAACCGTGTGGGCTCCACGAGGGACTTTTCCCACCGGAGTTATTGTGGGTGGAGCAGGCTGTGGTCCAGTTTATTTGCTCTCTGCCTGGCGTTGCTATTGGAATGACTAATGGCTGCATCATCGCTAGGAAGCAATGATCTGAGAACAAATTCTTTGCCTGAGTCATCCAGTTGATTTGGCCTGTGCTCCCCACCCCCATTTTCAATTCAACAGTTAAGAAACCCAAACACCCTATAGTGTTTCATCGCTATATTTGTTGGGAGATTATATATCCAGTTTTTGTTTTTTTTTCTTTGCCTGTGTTACTCAGTCCATCTTATTCAAATCCTGGATTTATTTTCAAAAGACAAATGGCTTCCAGGACTAATTGATTTGCCTTTCACTCTTGTGTGACAGGTGACTAACACCGCATTTGGTAGCTCACCAACTGAATCAGCGCTTCCTTCCTTTTGTTTTGTTTTAAAGATAAGAGAGATCTTCAGAAAGTGCACGGAAGATGCGTATTATGAAAAAGCGATGTCTGACTCCTTTCGTATCTTCTTTCGAATCTGTTCATTTTCTATAACAAACCACTACCACCAAGTAGACGACTTAAACAATAGAAATGTATGTCCTCACAGTTCTGGAGGCTAGAGTCTGACATCAGGATCACTGTGTGGACCTCGAGGTGCCAGCGGGGCTGTCCTGTAAAAAGTCCTAGTGAGACTCGTCGCTGGCCTCGTCACCTTCTGCCAGCTGCAGGCTTTGACTCCAATCCCTGTCTCCAAGGTCAGGTGGCCTTTTTTGTTTCTGTGTGTCTAATCTCTCTTTCTTCTCTAAAGACACATTTAATGGCATTTAGAACCCACTAGACAGGGTGAGATCCTTAATTTCATCATAGCTACAAAAACCATTTTCCCTGATAAGATAACATTCACGGGTTCAAGGGCGGCCTTTTTATTCTATTTTACTTTGCTGGAGGGCATGTGCAGTTGCCAAGAAAGACAGAGAGAGAGGAAAGAAAGTCTACCCCGGGGGAATGGCCACAACACAGTCTATTTTCCTCCATGCTCCTCGTGATTCTGGGAACCCACACACACACAGCCGCATGTCTTTCAAGCCATAGGGTTTAGAATTTGAACCCCACAGCCGGCCAGGTGGAATGAGCCGCCTCCACCACCACACCACCAGTGGCTGGCCCTGGATGGCCATTGTTCAGCCTATTACACTTTCAACTTTCTAGTTCTCAGAATGCACAGTGAATTCTGTAGCTCTGTAAAAAGGCTAGTGAGGAAGATAAGGAAAGAAAGCAAATCTACGGGAAGTGGAGATAGTTAAGATTTTTATTTTCCTGTTAATTGCTTCTGGCAATACGGTGGCCCTTCTGGGACAGCTGCTGGGCAGAGACTGGGTGGTAGGAGGTACTTAGGAAGCAGAGGGGCACAGATACTCCTTCCCCTTCCTTCTTCCTTGGCAGCCAGGGCACTGACGCATGGCACAGGCTCTGCCGGTCAGAAGTCAGATACTTCTCAGGACTTCTGACTTTCTTTTCTTTTGTTTTTAATATTTTAGCTTTATTTATTTATTTAAATTTGACCAGAGAGGGACAGAGTGAGAGCGCGAGAGGGAAAGTAAGAAAGCAAGCCAGGTCTGGGACTGAAACCACAGCTGGCCATGTGAGAGTCCGCCGCCCTTAAGCACCATGCACCTGCCGGCCCAGGGCTTCTAACTTTCCAAGGCGTGGTACAGAGACGTTGGGAGGATTAGAGATGAACTGTTTGTAGCAGGATCAAGAGTCCAGGGGCAGCAACAGCCGGAATCGAGCAGCAGTGGCTTCCAGCCTGACTCCTGCTGTGGCTGTTCTGTCTCTGCTTTTTGGCCTCCCCCAGCACCCGCGCATTTCCCCACATGGATTCTCCAACATCTCTATTGAATCTGTGAGCTGCCCAACAGTCTACCAGGACATTCCTTCTCAGTTTAAGTCAGCAGAGGTGGGTCTGTTGTTTGTAACCAAGAGTGTCCGGAACTGAGAAACTGCCACTGAAAGGCCTGGATTTATAGTTTGGCAGCGGCCGTCCTTGCACTCAAGGGGAGGCTCCTTGTTAGAGGGGCATGGCTGAGGCAGGACTGCATCTGCTCAGGTCATAACAGGACTGTGGTGAAATATCCAAATGCATGTTTTAAAGAGGGCTTCCTGCTATGAATTACTGCACGGCATCTGAAAAGAGGAAAACCATGGTTCTCATCTAACAGACAGTGTCTCTTTAAAAATTTTTTTAAAAACAATATGGGGCCAGCAGATGGTGTGGTGGTTAAGGCACTGGACTCCTACATGGCTGACTACAGTTCAAGTCCCTGACCTGGCAGCTTGCTTTCTCACTCTCTTTCTCTCTCTCAATATGTCCCCCTGAATTGCACTCGACTCTGTGGGAGTCTAGTACCTTAACCACCACACCACCTGCTGGTTCCTTAAAATATATTTTAAATGACTCGCTTTACTCTTCTGAAATGAAATTCATAAATAATATAACTTGTAGCTTACCTATTTATGTAAACGGTCAACATAATATAAAGAAAATTAATAAAAATGTTTTTAAACTTATTTTTACTTTTAAAAAATTTGCAACAGGGTACATGCACATGCTGGAGAGAGGGAGAGAGAGAAAGAGAAAAGAACCACAGGGGATGGCCCTACAATCCCTTCTCCATTGTCTTCTCAGGGTTTTGGGAACACATACGTATGCGCTCAGTGTGTTTTTAAAGCCTCTGGGTCCAGGAATCGAAACATGTAGTCAGTCATGTGGGATCCAGCTGCCTTAGCCACCATGCCACTGGCTGATCTTATAAAAGAAAACGATTTTTTAAAGTATATAAATAATATGTACTCCAATATGTAAATGCATGCATATGACTATATTAGTGGAACCCACGAATTTACATCCCCACAAATTCACAGCACAGCCTACTGAGAACTGTGCCCATTAAACGAATATTGCAAGTCATAGAACCAGGCCTCGGGTCTGATTAAAAGCCGATGAAAAACAAAAAGTACAGATGCCGCTATACTCTGTCTTATAGATACTTGCACAGAAAGGGAGAGAGGGGGTGTTCTGCAAAGCGTCGACCAAAATTATCTCTGAAGAAGGAAACTGTGGAGGAAAGGGATTTTCACATTTTGGTCTCTGTGTCTTTTGTGTCTGTAATCAAATGGACACATTCCTTTCATAATAACAAAAGAAAAAAAAACATTGAAAAGGAAAGAAGAAAGTGATGAGAGTGGCATTGTGTGCCACAGCCATGAGGGAGGGAGCCTGACGGGAAGACTTGAGTGGGGGAGGGCTGGGCAGGTTCAGTGATGAAGGTGGCAACTCTAGCAGTGCACGTATGGATTATTTTTTATCATATTCATTCAGATGAGTGTGACAGTTAGTGGCTGTGTGCTCTGGAGCAAGGTTACCTGTCAGGTGTGCTGTCCTGAGGAGAGGGCACGTCCTCATTTTTTTTTCTTTATTTTATTTGGAGAGGTTTTTGCTATAGGGCGTGTGCACTTGCCAGACAGAGAGAGACAGAGAGGCAGAAAGTGAGAAATCACCCCCCGGGGGGATGGCCACGCCGCAATCCCTTCTCCTCCATTCTCCTCTCGGGATCTTGGGCATGCACTCACACGTGCCCAGCATGAGTTTAATCCACCGGGTCCTGGACTTGAACTGCAGCTGACTATGTGGGAGTCCAGCGACATAGCCATTACACCAACTGCAGGTCGGTCCCCGGCACTTCCTCATTTCTAGCACCACACTGAGGCTTGTGTTAACACCACACACACCTGCTTGGGAGCCCTCACCTGTGCAGCTAGCAACTGTCTCCAGATAGCCAAGTCTCCTCCATCCTGCGGGTCACACCGGGCTTACTGACTCAAGGTCACTTGTAATGCGGCAATCTGCATGCCAAATACCTGGAGGCCCTTAATTCTTTGATTTATTCAGCTGACATTGACTACAAAGCTAAATAGAACACTTATTTGCTCACCTGCTCACCAAAATGAGTAAGCTTTGGGAAAATGGTATTGGATTATTTTTTAAGATTTTTGCCATAGGGTATGTGTGCTCACCAGAGAAAGAAAGAGAGAGAGAGGGAAAGTGAGAAATGATCCTCTAGGGGGATAGCCATGCCACAATTCCTTCTCTTCACTTTTCCTCTTGCGATTTTTGGGCATGCATGCACACGCACCTGATGTGATTTTCTAGGTGCCAGGTCCAGGACTCAGACCACGGTTGACCATGTGAGAGTCCAGCGCCTTAGCTACTTCATCACCTGCTGGCCCCAAAACTGCATTGGATTTAAGTTCCTGATCTGCCACTTAATATTCTCTTAGCTTTTGTTTCCTTACCTGTAAAATGGGGATACAGATATAGATGCACTTCCATTTATTTCATTAGGTTTATTAAAAGTGATAAATGATGTATGTCAAATTAAAAGGCCTACTACACTTTAGGTGTTTATTATTTCAATCTTTGATTTTACAGTATGGATTTTGTTACGGCCTGAATGTTGTGTTCTTCTAAAATTCGTATGATGAAAGCTAACCTGCAATAATATGGTATTGATATATCTATGATAAAGAATTGGCTCATGCTTATGGAGACAGAAGTTCCAAAATCTGCAATCAGCAACCTGGAGATCTAGGAGAGCCTATGGTGTAGGTTCCAGTCCCAGTGTGAGGCCAAAGGTAGGAGAAAATTGATGTCCCAGCTCACAGACAGGCAGAGGAGCGAGTGTCGTTGAATTCCATCTGTCTGTTACATTCATGCCTTCCACAGATGGGTAAGGCTTGCCCGCATTGGGAATGGCTATCTGCCTTACTTTACCACAGTCAGGCCTTCCGCAGATGGGTAAGGCTTGCCCACGTTGGGAATGGCTATCTGCCTTACTTTACCACTAGAAATGTTCACTGCATCCAGAAACACTCTCACAGATGCATCCAGGAAAACGTTTACCAAGTAACCAGGTACTTCACAGCCCAGTTAACACACAAAATCAGCCATCACTACCATGTTTAGGATAAAATCCAGGAATTTTTTGGCAGATAGGGGTGGGAGGGCAGGCAGGGGAAGCTTATTTATATGAAGATCCTGAGGCTCCACCTGCGACCTACGAATCAGAATCTTTGCTAGAAGAAGACAGTGTTTTTAAGAGGCTCTCCAAAGGCTTATTACGTTACTGTGTCAGAACTGCTACTTCAGATTCTGGCAAGATTCAGCAACATGCACTTAGCCCTCAATCTGAAGGCCACGTTAGAATCTCAAGAGTAATCATGGAGAATGCCCAGGCTTCGTGTCTTGAGCGTAGGAGGGCAGTTTTCAAGTAGGACGGGGGCAGTTTCTGTGTGGATATGTGTTGGTCTTCATGGGGCAGAAACCAGTCTGAGAGAATGATGCTCCAGGACACCGTCTCACGCCCCACACCTGAGTAATATTATTAACTTCTTGTTCAGAGTCCGATGACAAAGGACACTGCTGGGTTGTCGGTGTTCTTGGGTGAGTCATACTTTACTGTTCAGTAATTCCTTTCTCCTCAGACATGCTTCCTTCTGCTCCCTGAGGGTTGAAGGTTTCGTTTTTCTTAAATTCATGCTCCACAAATATGAACATTTTCATTGTTTTTAAGGTTTACTATAGTGTGTGTGTGCTCACCAGAGAAAGGTGAGAGACAGAGAAAGAGGCAAGTGAGAAATCACCTACCCACCCAGGGGGGATGGCCACATCACAATCTCGTTTCCTCCATTCTCCTCTGGGGATTTTGGGTATGTTTGGACACACTTCTGCTGTGTTTTTCAAGTCGCAGAGTCTAAGATTCAAACCATAAAGTAGGTCATGTAGGACCCAGTGCCCTAACCACTACACCACCTGCTGGCCCCTACCCATCCCATTCTTTACTGGCTTTTGAATTTCCAGTTTCACCTATTACAAATGGTGTGAAGCATAGTTTATCTTCTGAGTCCTGGTTTTAAGAGGGAGTGTTAGGTATTCAGGTTAAAAAACAAAACAAAACAAACAAATGAACACCCCACAAAGGCTGCTGTGGGAAATAATAGAAACAAATGAACATTCCACAGTTGCTTTGTTCAGTCTGAAACTGGCTCCCAGGGTTGGAAGCCATTACGCATTATAGACAGAGGGAAACAAAGGGAGCCCAGGGCAGAGAAGGATGGCTCCTCCAGCCACCCCTGTGTCTCCCCCAAGGCACCTGCCTCCTATCCTGCTAATCTGTCTGAATCAGTAGCCCTTCCACACACCTACTTGGTTTCCAAATTGATCCTTTTAGAGGCTTCAAGACCGATTCATTGTCAAGTGGCCAACAGACCAAGAGAGGATGCGGGTGGTCCAGCAGGTCTGGTTGGAGCCCTGTGGCTGGCTATCCAGAGTCCCGGGCTTTCCTCTAGGGGCCAGAAAGGACAATTCCATAGAAGCAGAGGATATCAAGGGGAAGGAGACAAACAGGAAGATCTAGTCTATCTGCTCATTTTATAGATGAGGAAACCAAGTCCCAGGCCTCTGAAGCATTCAGGATCCCATGGAGGGTCACAGCTGGAGCTGACTTGATTTAGAACCACATTTTCCATTGCAGAGTTTTTGTTTGTTTTGTCTCGTTTTCCCAGGCTACAGTGGAGAATTACTTCATAGCATTTTTTTGACCTCCAGCATTTGGGTTAGTGTCTCTCTGATTAAATGTTACTGCTCTCTGGGACCAACAGGTGGGATGGTTGTTGGGGCATTGAACTCCCACGTGGCTGACCATGGTTTGAGTGCTGGACCTGGCAGCTTACTTTCTCACTTGTTCCCTCCCCCCTTCCCATCTCTCTCTGGTGTGTGCACATGTCCTATAGCAGATTAAAAAAACAAAAATAAAAGTAAATAAAAGTAAATAATTATTTTTTAAAATGTTGCTACTATCTGGACCTGGTAGCTTGAAAATCATGCCAGGCACATGTGCATACATGCCCAAATACCAAGAGAAGAATGGAGGAGAAGGGATTGTGACCTGGCCGTGCCCCCAAGGGGGTGATTACTCACTTTCTCTCTCCAGTGAGTGCACATGCCCTATGGAAAACACCTGAAAAAAAAAAAGTTACGATTGTCTTTCATGCCTTTAACATTTACTTTTATTTTAAAAAATTTTATCCACCAGTGTATTAATGGTATTAATTTGGCCTAGACAGTGGAGGCGGCAATCCAAGTATCCTTTGTGAACTAGGAGTCTTCAATAACCAAACAATTAAAGAGAAATTACTTTTTAAACATGTTTAATTATGAATATGCATGTGCTCACTGTATACTAAGTATAAATGAAAGAACTGTTATTATGTGCTCTGTTTTTATTATTTTATTTAACTTTATTTTAAATTATTATTATTTTCCAGTTTGATCAGACAAAGAGAGAGAGGGAAAGACAAAAAGCAAGACACCAGGCCCAGGATTTGAACCACAGTCGGCCATGTGGGAGCCCAGCACCTTTAACCACCATGCCACCTGCCAGCCCATGTATGCTCTATTTTTTAAATGCAGTATATATTTCCTTTTAAAATTTTTTTTTAATTTATTTATTCATTTATTTTAATTGACCAGAGAGGGACACAGAGAGAGAAAGAGATAGAGAGAGGAAAAGTGATAAAGCAAGCCACCAGGTCCAGGACTTAAACCATGGTTGGGAGTGTCCAGTACCATAACCACCATGTTACCTGCTGGTCCCCAAATGCAGTATATATTTATTTTTTAAAAAATGATTTATTTATTGTTATTATTTTTTAAATTTGCTATAGGGCTTGTGTGCTCATTAGAGAAAGAGAAGGAAAGTGAGAAAGAAGCCACCAGTTCCAGTACTCAAAGTATGGTGAGCCGTGTGTGAGTCCAATGCCTTCACCACTATGCCACCTGCTGGCCCAATACAGTATATGGTTCTAAGCTTACATGATAAGAAAAAGTGGAGAAGAAATGTTAACCATTTTAAAAATTAGGTTGATGGAATTATGAATAATTTTTATTTTCTTTTAAAATAATTTTTTCTGAATGTTTACAATCAGAAAAAAAATAACAAGAGGAAAATAATATTCATTCATTCACTTCATGGGAGAAGACATAGAGAGACAGACACCCCTAGCAGGGTCTTCATGCTGCAATCCATACCCAATCCCAGCCAGCCAGCCTGCCACGATCACCAGCATGCACCTGACATGTACAGAGAGGCCTCAGGATGTGAGCTCTGTACCTTCCCATGTGGCTCCGGCTTCCTAGACATTGTGTTACCACTGTGCCTCCAGCTGACCCCAGGAAAATAACACTTTTAAAATGGTATCCTCCAAATCTGAGCCTGACAGCAGCCTAGCTGATGGGGTACTAGACTGGCAAAACAAATGACAGAAATTCACAGTATTATTACTAAAACTGTGAATTAGGGGGTACCAGTCGGTGGTGTGGTGGTTAAGGCACTGGACACTCACATGGTCAACCACGGTTCGAGTCTTGGACCTGGTGGCTTGCTTTCTCACTTTTCCTCTCTCTCTGTCTCTCTCTGGTCAAATTAAAATAAATAAACGAGGGGCCAGCAAATGGCGTAATGGCTATGTCACTGGACTCCATGTAGTCAACCCCGGCTCCAGTTCTGGACCTGGAGGCTTAAACTCACACCTGGCACGTGTGCATATGTGCCCAAGATCCCAAGAGGAGATGGAGAGGAGGGGATTGTGGCATGGCCATCCCCCCCCCCGGTGGGGGGGAGGTGATTTCTCACTTTCTGTCTCTCTGTCTCTCTCCGTCTTCCTGGCAAGCGCATGCGCACTATAGCACAAACCTCGCCAAAAAAAATAAAAAAAGAATGAATAAATAAAGTTAAATAAATAAATGAATAAATAAAATTAAATAAAGAATTCTTTAAAACAAAACAAAAAACTGTTAATAGGGGCCAGCAGGTGGTGTGGTAGTTAAGGCATTGGACTCCCACAGGGCTGACCCTGGTTCAAGTCCCAGACCTGGTGACTTGCTTTTTCACTCTCTCTCTCTCTTTGTCTTTCTGGTCAAGTTGAATAATAATAATAATTAATAAAATTGAATAAAATAATTCTTTTTAAAAGCCTATGAATTATGTGGAGTTTCGTTTTGGTACCTCCACCTTATTAATAAGCCCACCCACCATGTGGCACACTAAATACTGCCCATCTCATTCAGTTTTCAGATCGGCAGCATTGCTTAGCCAGTACCCACGTGCTGCTCTGTCTGCAAATAGTTTTACCCACGCAGGCAGCAGGTTGGTGACTCAATTATTGCAAATATGGGATCAGATTTTTCTGAAGCCTATTCTGTACGTATCCTGCTTGTAAGAAATGTACCCAAGAGAGTTTTATTTCTTTTTTCATTTCAATATATATTAAGAGATTAATAATTTATTCATTATTCATTATTAATTTATTATTTCCCAAAACTAGGCCAAACACAAAAAATGAGATGACACACTCAAGGAAACCAGCCTCACAGCAGGTGGTTAAGCACTGGCTGGAGGGAGCCCGTCCCAGGGGCCAACTACCACGTGACTCCCAGCCCCACACACTGGCTGCAGTGTACACAGGCCCGGGCTGCCGGTAGGGAAGAAAGGAGGAAAGGGAGCTGCAGTCTGAGCAGGCTTTCTCTTGTTCTCTTTTTGGTGTATGTGCACACCCTCTGGAGTAACACACACACACACACACACACACACACAGAAAGCTCCCCATCCCCAGATGGGGACACAAGCAAACAAACAATTAGAGAATTAGAGTCCAGATGACCATGCGCCGGGATGGATTTATGTACGCTGTGTGCGCACTCCCAGCCCACCCAGACTTCGGGGAGTCAGGGAGATTCTTCAGAGGTTCTGCCAGACCGGCTTTGCAGCAAGAGGAGTCAGTACACCTCTACTCAGGGCAGGGCCTGCTGGCATCTTCTGTCTGTGCCAGACCCCACTCTGCTCCTGTTTTCTCTCCCTTACAGGCACCCACTCATCACCAGCGCTTTGCGCATTCTCCGTATGGTTCTGTGTGCGGACAGTTCCGGGCTTCTAAACCCTGCATTGTGTGCGCCCTGCATTTTCCTCTCGGTTCCTTAGTGATGGTTACCTAGCATGCTTTCCGAACTGCTGTACTGGTTTGCACCCCTGCGAGCAGGGCGTCCAGTCTGCAGGCAGGGAACGAGTACCACCAGCGTACACCAGCTTCTTAAGCCGGAGGCATGGCACATGCATTTGCTTGGCTGGAACTGTCACTGTGCACCATCTAACTGCAAGGAGTCAGCGAGATAAGGGCGTGGGCTGGGCAGGTGCTTCTCAGCTACAGGCCAACTACTGTGGAAGGAAAAAACGGCTTCAGTGGAAAAATTGCATCTCTGCCATGGGTTTCCTTTTTTCCTTATAGTTTTGCAGGAGTTAATTTTATTCTTATAATTATTTTTTACCTGTCATCTTGTTTGTTAACTTAGACTAGAACCCTTCATTACATTGCAATTCTTAGATTTCCTGCAAAATTTTATTATGCAAAATTTCAAACATGGGGTCCAGCAGAAGGTGTAGTGGTAAAGTCACTGTATTGCCACATGGTTCAAGTCCTGGATCCAGTGGCTTGAAACTCACGCTGGACGTGTGCGTGTGTGTGTGTGTGTGTGTGTGTGTGCCCAAGACCCCAAGAGGAAAATGAAGGAGAAGGGATTGAGGCATGGCCATCCGGGCCAGCAAATGGCGTAATGGCTATGTCACTGGACTCCATGTAGTCAACCCCGGCTCCAGTTCTGGACCTGGAGGCTTAAACTCACACCTGGCACGTGTGCATATGTGCCCAAGATCCCAAGAGGAGATGGAGAGGAGGGGATTGTGGCATGGCCATCCCCCCCGGTGGGGGGGAGGTGATTTCTCACTTTCTGTCTCTCTGTCTCTCTCCGTCTTCCTGGCAAGCGCATGCGCACTATAGCACAAACCTCGCCAAAAAAAATAAAAAAAGAATGAATAAATAAAGTTAAATAAATAAATGAATAAATAAAATTAAATAAAGAATTCTTTAAAACAAAACAAAAAACTGTTAATAGGGGCCAGCAGGTGGTGTGGTAGTTAAGGCATTGGACTCCCACAGGGCTGACCCTGGTTCAAGTCCCAGACCTGGTGACTTGCTTTTTCACTCTCTCTCTCTCTTTGTCTTTCTGGTCAAGTTGAATAATAATAATAATTAATAAAATTGAATAAAATAATTCTTTTTAAAAGCCTATGAATTATGTCAAGTTTCGTTTTGGTACCTCCACCTTATTAATAAGCCCACCCACCATGTGGCACACTAAATACTGCCCATCTCATTCAGTTTTCAGATCGGCAGCATTGCTTAGCCAGTACCCACGTGCTGCTCTGTCTGCAAATAGTTTTACCCACGCAGGCAGCAGGTTGGTGACTCAATTATTGCAAATATGGGATCAGATTTTTCTGAAGCCTATTCTGTACGTATCCTGCTTGTAAGAAATGTACCCAAGAGAGTTTTATTTCTTTTTTCATTTCAATATATATTAAGAGATTAATAATTTATTCATTATTCATTATTAATTTATTATTTCCCAAAACTAGGCCAAACACAAAAAATGAGATGACACACTCAAGGAAACCAGCCTCACAGCAGGTGGTTAAGCACTGGCTGGAGGGAGCCCGTCCCAGGGGCCAACTACCACGTGACTCCCAGCCCCACACACTGGCTGCAGTGTACACAGGCCCGGGCTGCCGGTAGGGAAGAAAGGAGGAAAGGGAGCTGCAGTCTGAGCAGGCTTTCTCTTGTTCTCTTTTTGGTGTATGTGCACACCCTCTGGAGTAACACACACACACACACACACACACACACAGAAAGCTCCCCATCCCCAGATGGGGACACAAGCAAACAAACAATTAGAGAATTAGAGTCCAGATGACCATGCGCCGGGATGGATTTATGTACGCTGTGTGCGCACTCCCAGCCCACCCAGACTTCGGGGAGTCAGGGAGATTCTTCAGAGGTTCTGCCAGACCGGCTTTGCAGCAAGAGGAGTCAGTACACCTCTACTCAGGGCAGGGCCTGCTGGCATCTTCTGTCTGTGCCAGACCCCACTCTGCTCCTGTTTTCTCTCCCTTACAGGCACCCACTCATCACCAGCGCTTTGCGCATTCTCCGTATGGTTCTGTGTGCGGACAGTTCCGGGCTTCTAAACCCTGCATTGTGTGCGCCCTGCATTTTCCTCTCGGTTCCTTAGTGATGGTTACCTAGCATGCTTTCCGAACTGCTGTACTGGTTTGCACCCCTGCGAGCAGGGCGTCCAGTCTGCAGGCAGGGAACGAGTACCACCAGCGTACACCAGCTTCTTAAGCCGGAGGCATGGCACATGCATTTGCTTGGCTGGAACTGTCACTGTGCACCATCTAACTGCAAGGAGTCAGCGAGATAAGGGCGTGGGCTGGGCAGGTGCTTCTCAGCTACAGGCCAACTACTGTGGAAGGAAAAAACGGCTTCAGTGGAAAAATTGCATCTCTGCCATGGGTTTCCTTTTTTCCTTATAGTTTTGCAGGAGTTAATTTTATTCTTATAATTATTTTTTACCTGTCATCTTGTTTGTTAACTTAGACTAGAACCCTTCATTACATTGCAATTCTTAGATTTCCTGCAAAATTTTATTATGCAAAATTTCAAACATGGGGTCCAGCAGAAGGTGTAGTGGTAAAGTCACTGTATTGCCACATGGTTCAAGTCCTGGATCCAGTGGCTTGAAACTCACGCTGGACGTGTGCGTGTGTGTGTGTGTGTGTGTGTGTGTGCCCAAGACCCCAAGAGGAAAATGAAGGAGAAGGGATTGAGGCATGGCCATCCCCCATAGGAAAGTGATTTCTCACTTTCCCTCTCACTGTCTCTGTCTCTCTCTCTGGTGAGTGCATGCACCTCTAAAACCTTTTCTTTTTCCCAAACATGTGGTGAAGTCAAAATAATAGTACCATGATCACCCATGAACTTACCAGCCCAGGCCAACACTGTTAACAATTTGTTGTATTTGTATTTGGGTATATGTGCGCAAGTGTGGGTCTGTTTGGCTGAATCATTTGAAAGTAAGTTTTTCTTTTTTTAAAAGAATTATTTTACTTGACTTTATTTATTTATTTATATTTGATCAGAGAGAGAGCGAGCGAGTGACAGAGAAAACAAGCCGCCAAGTCTGGAACTTGAACCATGGTCGGCCATGTGGGAGTCCAGCACCCTCAACCACCATGCCACCTGCCGACCCTGAAAGTAAGTTTTAACTAGACATAGAAGCATCTTCCTTTTTTTTTTCTGGAAGGACCAAGGAAAAGTTCATTGATTCTTTTTGCAATTTAAATTTTGATGAATTTAAAACAAAATCTTTTGTATACTGTATAATTTTTATTTTTATTTCCCCTGATACCTGACACAGTTTGGACCCAATGAACTTCTGTGCCCTGAGTAATATGAATGAATGGGATGGTGATCTCATGGCGTAGGAATCTCAACTAACTCGGCAGTGGGAAGGGGGCTGGTTCATGCGATAGATCAAGGGACATACATTTTATTTGTCAGCCCCCAGAAATCCACACAGACCGGTTTCACTTTCTAGCTGCTCCTAGGAAGACTGGCCTAGTCTCCACAAACTATTTTTCTTAAGTTTCTTTCTTTTTTCTAAGAGAGAGAGGGTGAAAGGGACAAAGAGAGACCCAGCGAGATCGCCACGCCTCTGTGCATCCACAGCCTTAGCCGTCCTAGACCATGACAAGCATGTGTGTGCATGAGCGCGATGTGCCCGCTGCACACGTGTCCTCCCACGGGATTCCAGCATGGCAGCGTGACACTGCCGCTGTGCCACCTACTGGCCCCTCTGTGATTGTTTAAATAACCCATGAGGCTTTTTTCTTTTCTTTTTTAGATTTTTGCCAATAGGGTATGTGCACTCGTCAGAGAGACAGAGAGGGAACATGAGGAATCATCCCCCAGGGTGATGGCCACGCCACAATCCCTCCTCCATTTTCTTCCTGGGACTTTGGGCATGCAAATTACACCTGCCCCATGTGATTTCCAAGCTGCCAGTCTGGGACTCGAACCATAGTTGGCCACGTGGAAGTCCAGCCCCCTTCTGTTGGCCCTGAGGCTATGTTTTAGGTACATAAGAAGATTTGAATTTTCATACTTTGTGAGACTTATGTTTCATCCTATGTAGCGTTTTAATCCAGCAAGATTAATATGTTTAAGAAAATTCCTATTGTGTGTGTGTGTGTGTGTGTGTTTACTGAAGAGAGGCAGAGAGAGAACAAGAGAAGGAAAGAAAGCAACCCCCAGGGAGGATGGCCATGCTGCAATTCCTCCTCCTCCACCTTCCTCTCAGGATTTTGGGTACAGGGCACATGTGCCCAGTGTGGGCTGTTGGTTTTTCTTTTTCTTTTTTTTTCTTTTTTTTTAGATTTGAACAGCTCTTTATTTCAGTAAATTTTAGTAAAACAATATACAATATTTCTTTCTAAAAGAGCTCAGTAAAAGATCACAGACAGGCTTCTTCCCAGACACTGTACTTTAGCTGGGGAGGTAATCACACAGCAAGGGAACGGAAGCTAACTTCCAGTCATCCTGAGAAGCTCTGGTTTCATCCTATATTTTCCCAGCTAAAGGTTACTAATTGAGAAAGTCCAGATTTAAAAATCCAGATACTTGTGTTGGGATGTGTCGCAGTCACACTGCTGGTGGCCCATTGTGTCGGAGTCCGGTAAATGGCCCCCAGTGTGGTTTTCAAGCTGCCAGATACGGTGCAGTTAGCCATATGGGACCCAGCCACCTCACCCACCACACCACCTGCTGGCCCCTAACGTACCTGATTCCACAAGTCTTCCTCCAAGCTTAGGAATCAACCTCCCATCCGACTTAACTCATTATGGCTCTGTCATCCCTGAATTTATCTAAACATCCTATTCTCATAAATTTGTACTAGAAATAGTAGTCTGATATCTTTCATTTACTAACGATAAACATCAATAGTCTATCTCACTCAAGTGGTTCACAATAATCACTGGTCTTTGATTTTTGTTTGCTTGTTTTTAAACAAGATCTCACTCTTTGAATTCTCCTGCCTCAGCGTCCGTCCCGGCCAGGGGCAGAGGCATACACCCAGATAGGGTGTCTGTCATTGTGTTGCACTTACCAGCCTTGAGCTCTCAGTCCTCCTCCTCAGCCTCCTGGGCCCCTGGACTGCAGGCATGCACCACCTTGCTGGCCTTTAGGTGGACAAGAATCAAGCCAGGCCTCCCCGTGGTCCTAGACTACAGACCACAGTACCCTGGAACACACCACCGCGGCTGGGCCAGCTGATCCCTGATTTGCCATCAAAGCCTGGGAGGAACCCCACCAAAATGTCCATGGTACCCAAAGAGCATGTCATAGGAGATTTTCTTTCTCTTCTTTCTTTTCTTCTCATTCTTCCCTTATAAAAGTTTAACTTAAGGCTCACGTAGAGAAAAGGAAGCTATTTTTAATTAAGAGCACAATCCTGTCAAACCTGCCAGCTGTCGATAGATGGCATCTTGTTGATGTCGTATGTGCTGAAGTCTAAGACAAAAGCTGCAATGATTATGAGAGTAAAATTGTGAGCCTACACACTGCTTTTGATTTTTTTTCCACTCTCTCTATCTATATATATATTAGATGAGTTCTTAGTATGTTCTGATTGACTCTTTTATAATAGATTCAGGGGATGTAGTCATGAGCAAAACAGAAAACCATGCATGTTTTCATGTAAATATTCTGTCATGATTTACATGGTAACAGGGATATGTCTGGAGAAGTGAGTCACGAGGCGATTGTGTCGTTGTGTGAACACCATAGAGTGCACCGTGCAAACCTAGATGCTGGAGCTGATTCACACCCAGGCTATGTGGGATGGCACACGTGTGCTTTATGGACCCTCCATCATATATGTAGTCCACGCTGACCAACGACATTATGCTCACACGATAATATGTGTTTTGGGCACTATAGACAATAAAAAAGACAAATTAAGGGGCCAGACAGTGGCATGGTGGTGAAATAAGATGCTTTGTCAGGCTGACCCACATGGGAAGGCTCTGAGTTTGCATCTAGAGACCTCCCTGAGGACGCAGGCACGGGTGCCCATGATCTGGGGTTGGCTGGGGCTGGACGTGGATCGTGGTGTTGGGAGCCTGTTGTGGGTGCTTTCTTTCTCTCTCTCTCGTACATATTTCTTTTTTTCTGGAGAGGTTTTTGCTATAGGGCGCGTGCATTCACCAGAATGACAGAGAGAGACAGAGAGACAGAAAGCGAGAAATCATCCTCCAGGGGAATGGCCATGCCACAATCCCTTCTCCTCCATTCTCCTCTTGGGATCTTGGGCACGCACGCACACGCGCCTGGCGTGAGTTTAAGCCATTGGGTCCAGGACTCGAACCACAGCTACATGGGAGTTCAGCGACATAGCCATTAACTGCTGGTCTCTCTCTCTCTTTCTGTGTCTCCCACTCTGTCTCTTTCACGAATGGAAGACATAAATAAATAAATTTTACTAAAATCAATTAAGTATCATTTCAGTTCATTAAGTTGTAGTGTGTTAAGATAAATGATGTAGAGATGTGTTAGATTAAATTCTAGCATACAGTCAGAAACAAAATTTCACTAAGAAGTGTCTTTTGCTCAGAGACAGGAAGGCTGTGAGGGAGCCAGTCAGCCATGCAGAAAAGAGTATTCTGGACACAGGGAAGGCCAAAGGTGGGATGATCCATGTGTACACAGAAGAGTGAGGAGGAGGCCAGGTGTCAGGAGTGAGGGTAGCAGCAGGAGATGAGGACAGAGAAGAGGAGCGGCAATGATTAAGTATGACTTTTAGGTCATTGTGGGGTCGTTGTAAGGGCTTTGACTTTAACTCTGAATGAGAGGGGAAGCCTTTGGAGAGAAGGCTGCAGGTCTTCTGACATTCCACCCCCAAATACTTTCTCATGCAACTCCTAAAATAAAGACACTGCATAATCAATACATCACTAGTAGAATATTATTAATATCCAAACATTGTCTACTCTTCAGCCACATTCAAATTTCCCAAATTGTTATGTAAATAATTTTGGAAATGACATGTATGCACTAGAACATGTAAGTAAATTCACACGTTAGTCCGAGTGGAGTTTCATTTCCTCCTCCACTACCTTCAGGCGTATCTAGTCTTTCCCAGGCTTAGACGTTAAATGCACCCTGAGATGCTACCTGGGAAGCTGTAGTTCTCCTCAAGGACAGTAGGGGGAGTCAGGAGCATGTACTTCTGTTACCAGTGCTGGTGATTTCCCAGGCTGCAAAGTGGGTGCCCAACGCTCAGACTGGGTGGACAGCTGCATCCCACAAGCACTGGTAAGTCCAGGGCGTGCAGAACCACACAATGTCATAATTTTCCTCATGGGAGGTTATAAAGACTTCAAAGTATAATTATGTATTATTCTGTTAAAAAGTCAGCTCTAGCCACACAGTACCATCTCTGTGTAATTTTCGAAACTGTGCTGTGAACTCAAATAAGCCATAAGCTATAATTCCATGAGCTAACTATCTAAAGGAAGTGACAACAATCATTTCTCAAATGCACTTGTTCTCAAAGATGGATTTGCAAATCCAGTTGTCAGCAGACAACTATAATTCAACTATTCCATATGAAAAAAATATATATACACACTTTAGAGAGAGATATTTTTGCTATAGGGCACATACACTCACTGGAGAGACAGACAGAGGGTGACAGAGAGATAGAAAGTGAGAAATTACCCCTGGGGTGGGGCTTGGCCACACCACAATCCCTTCGTGAGTTTTAAGCTACTGGATTCAGACTTGAACTGTGGTTGACTACGTGGGAGTCCAGTGCCATAACCATTATGCCATCTGCTGCCCCCTTGTTTCTATCTTTTTAAAGAAAGTTCTTAATGTGTTTCTTCCAGGAGAGTGAGAGACAGGCGCCTCCAATAGGGTCTTCATGCCATGATCCACCCCCAAATCTCAGCCTGCCAGGATCATTGGCAAGCATACTGGCATGCTCAGGGAGGTCCCAGGCCTTGAACTCAGGACTCTTACCATGTGAGTTCAGCTGTATTATCACTGTACCATCACATGGCTTCTAATTGTACCTCTTGATTCTCAACTTTATCTGTTGACCTCTAACAACAAGAGATAAGAGTTTAGTTCACTTACACTGAATGTTAGGTCACTGGGAAAGTCATGACGTATTTTTCTATGCAAAAAGAGAGAGGCGAGTACTCTTAACAGGGCCTCATGTAGCAATCCCTACCAGCTTGGTCAGTCAGCCAGCATCGTGGGTGTAGGTGAGAAACCGAATTTCCAAGTGAACCTAGCATTGCTTGAGCAGCTGTGTTACAGCTGTGCCCCACGCTAGTCCAGAAATCATTTCAAATGATTATTTTTGTGACTGTAAAGAATATACTTTAGCTTCTATTTCTTCTTTTTAGAATTATTTATATATTTAATTCTGTTATTATTATTATTATTATTTAATTTGACCAGAGAGAGAGAGAGAAAGAGAAAGCAAGAAAGCAAGCCACCAGGCCTGGGACTCAAACCGCGGTCAGCCATGTGGGTATCCAGCACCCTTAACCACCATGTCACCTGCTGGCCCCCTTTATTTCCTTTTTTTTTTTTTTTTAAAGAGTATTCTGGACACAGGGAAGGCCAAAGGTGCGATGATCCATGTGTACACAGAAGAGTGAGGAGGAGGCCAGGTGTCAGGAGTGAGGGTAGCAGCAGGAGATGAGGACAGAGAAGAGGAGCGGCAATGATTAAGTATGACTTTTAGGTCATTGTGGGGTCGTTGTAAGGGCTTTGACTTTAACTCTGAATGAGAGGGGAAGCCTTTGGAGAGAAGGCTGCAGGTCTTCTGACATTCCACCCCCAAATACTTTCTCATGCAACTCCTAAAATAAAGACACTGCATAATCAATACATCACTAGTAGAATATTATTAATATCCAAACATTGTCTACTCTTCAGCCACATTCAAATTTCCCAAATTGTTATGTAAATAATTTTGGAAATGACATGTATGCACTAGAACATGTAAGTAAATTCACACGTTAGTCCGAGTGGAGTTTCATTTCCTCCTCCACTACCTTCAGGCGTATCTAGTCTTTCCCAGGCTTAGACGTTAAATGCACCCTGAGATGCTACCTGGGAAGCTGTAGTTCTCCTCAAGGACAGTAGGGGGAGTCAGGAGCATGTACTTCTGTTACCAGTGCTGGTGATTTCCCAGGCTGCAAAGTGGGTGCCCAACGCTCAGACTGGGTGGACAGCTGCATCCCACAAGCACTGGTAAGTCCAGGGCGTGCAGAACCACACAATGTCATAATTTTCCTCATGGGAGGTTATAAAGACTTCAAAGTATAATTATGTATTATTCTGTTAAAAAGTCAGCTCTAGCCACACAGTACCATCTCTGTGTAATTTTCGAAACTGTGCTGTGAACTCAAATAAGCCATAAGCTATAATTCCATGAGCTAACTATCTAAAGGAAGTGACAACAATCATTTCTCAAATGCACTTGTTCTCAAAGATGGATTTGCAAATCCAGTTGTCAGCAGACAACTATAATTCAACTATTCCATATGAAAAAAATATATATACACACTTTAGAGAGAGATATTTTTGCTATAGGGCACATACACTCACTGGAGAGACAGACAGAGGGTGACAGAGAGATAGAAAGTGAGAAATTACCCCTGGGGTGGGGCTTGGCCACACCACAATCCCTTCGTGAGTTTTAAGCTACTGGATTCAGACTTGAACTGTGGTTGACTACGTGGGAGTCCAGTGCCATAACCATTATGCCATCTGCTGCCCCCTTGTTTCTATCTTTTTAAAGAAAGTTCTTAATGTGTTTCTTCCAGGAGAGTGAGAGACAGGCGCCTCCAATAGGGTCTTCATGCCATGATCCACCCCCAAATCTCAGCCTGCCAGGATCATTGGCAAGCATACTGGCATGCTCAGGGAGGTCCCAGGCCTTGAACTCAGGACTCTTACCATGTGAGTTCAGCTGTATTATCACTGTACCATCACATGGCTTCTAATTGTACCTCTTGATTCTCAACTTTATCTGTTGACCTCTAACAACAAGAGATAAGAGTTTAGTTCACTTACACTGAATGTTAGGTCACTGGGAAAGTCATGACGTATTTTTCTATGCAAAAAGAGAGAGGCGAGTACTCTTAACAGGGCCTCATGTAGCAATCCCTACCAGCTTGGTCAGTCAGCCAGCATCGTGGGTGTAGGTGAGAAACCGAATTTCCAAGTGAACCTAGCATTGCTTGAGCAGCTGTGTTACAGCTGTGCCCCACGCTAGTCCAGAAATCATTTCAAATGATTATTTTTGTGACTGTAAAGAATATACTTTAGCTTCTATTTCTTCTTTTTAGAATTATTTATATATTTAATTCTGTTATTATTATTATTATTATTTAATTTGACCAGAGAGAGAGAGAGAAAGAGAAAGCAAGAAAGCAAGCCACCAGGCCTGGGACTCAAACCGCGGTCAGCCATGTGGGTATCCAGCACCCTTAACCACCATGTCACCTGCTGGCCCCCTTTATTTCCTTTTTTTTTTTTTTTT
>NW_006204954.1:236771-294100 GCF_000334495.1 Tupaia belangeri chinensis
TTTATGAAGGAGGAAGTTGTTTTTAGTTTCTGCTATAGGATGCGTGCACTCATCAGAAACAAAGAGATAGAGAGAGAGAGAGAGAGAGATGGAAAGTGAGAAATTACCCCCCCACCCCCCTGAGGGGATGGCTGCATTGTTATTCTTTTTCCTACATTCTTCTCTCGGGATTTTGGGTATGCATACACACATGCCTGGCTTGTTTTTCAAGCCACCAGGTCTGGAACAAACCGTGGAGTCAGCTATGTGGGTCCAGCACCTTTAACCTCCATGGCATCTACTGGCCCAACTTCTGTTTCTTATTCTTTCACTTTCAGGCACTAACTCCAGCCTACCCAGGACAGCAGTTGATAAACTAATATCATCTCTTTTCTCTTTACGTCCTCCTTCTGCTCCACCTTCTGACCTCTGCCAGCCGTACCTGTGCTTTTGCATGCTCAATGTTGAGAACACGTTCGTTTGTTCTGTTATCACAAAGTTCTCGTTGTTGGGAGTGTCCAGAGGCTGAGGATCAGTAAACTGTGATTATATTATTATGACTATGGACAATGTTCTCAGAAAAGCCAGAGTGGGATCTGTGATTATGTTTTCGTCTCCCTGTGTACACGGTCATATTCCCTCTGCCACACTACTAGACTATTTCTAGAACTGATTCTCTTTTCTTACATTCCCCCAGTTGCTCAAAATTATACCATAATTCAATTTGCTTCATATTAACATTACGCATTTTTTGCACAGGTATTTTTCCTCTGTAGTTTTTTTTTTTTTTGGAGAGGTTTTTGCTATAGAGCGCGTGCGCTCTCCAGACAGAGAGATAGAAAGTGAGAAATCACCCCCAGGGGGGATGGCCACGCCGCAATCCCTTCTCCTCCATTCTCCTCTCGGGATCTTGGGCACGCACACATACGCATCGGCATGAGTTTAAGCCACCAGGTCTGGGACTCGAATCCCAGTCGATTACGTACGTGGTAGTTCAGCAACATAGCCATTACGCTTACTACTGCCCACCCCCCCTTGTAGTTTTTAACTACTTTTCTTCCTTTCTTTCTCTCTCTGTCTCTCTCTCTCTCCCTTGTGTGTGTGTGTGTGTGTGTGTGTGTGTGTGTGTGTGTGTGGCATGTGGTGCTTTAGACAGAGTCTTGAGTACCATGATTCTCCTGCTTCAGCCTCCCAAGTAGCTGGAACCACAGGTGCGTGCCACTTTCAGATTTTACCTTTCATTTCTCCCTCCTCCCAATTGTGCAAGGGTGCATATGTTCACCAGAAAGAGACAGAGAGAGGACGAGAGAGAAAGCAGCCTTCAGTACGGTGTAGTCATGCTACAATCCCTTCTGCCCCATTTCTACATCCAGTTGGGATTTGGGGCATGCATGCACACATGGCTGGCAATTTTTCAAGATGCTGAGGAGCGAACTTGAACTAGCTTCCCTAACCACTAGGCTATATATTTGGCCCAACACCTTTCTTTCTTTTTTTAAAAAAGAATTATTTATTTAATTTTATGTATCATCATCATTATTATTTAATTTGATCAGAGAGAGACAGAGAGAGAAAGAGAGAAAGAGGGAAAGTGAGAAAGCAAGCCACGTCTGGGGCTCAAACTACAGTCCGCCATATGGAAGTCCAGTGCCCTTACTGCCACACCACCTGCCAGTCTCTACCACCTTTCTCTCTCTCTGTTTTTTTTTTTTATAAGAAAGTATCGAATTTATTTCAGTATCTAGTTTCATTTTAAAATTAGAGTTGTTGACAATTTTTTGTAACTTCACATACATTACGAGAGGTGCAGAAAACATTACTAAGCTTTTAAACACTGACAGTGAATAAAATTACTGGGCCATGCATGTATGTAGGCCATGTTTAATGGTAAGAAGGTCCAGTTTCCAACTCAAAGGTACATCCTTTAACTCTGTACCTGCATTTATTCGTTTTTTCATAGTCACCACTACGGTGAACAAAATTTTTTCCAGATATAAGTCTTTCCTTACCACCATGAAGTATAACTAAGAATTCTTTAAAAGAGATATGAAATTTTAATTTTCAACTTGAACCTACTTTGATAAAAAGTGTAAGACATCACTACCACATGAGATAAAAGGAAGAATGGAATACAGGGACCAGCAGTTAGCGTAATGGTTATGTCGTTGGACTCCCATGTAGTTGACTGTGGTTCCCGTCCTGGACCTGGTGGCTTAAAATTCACGCCGGGTGCGTGTGAGTGCGTGCCCAAGAGCCCGAGAAGAGAATGGAGGAGAAGGGATTGCGTCATGGCCATCCCCCCTGGGGGGTGATTTCTTGCTTTCTATCTCTCTGTCTCTCTCTGTCTTTCTGGCAAGCGCACGCGCCCTATAGCAAAAACCTCTCCAAAAAAAAAAAGAATGGAATACAAAACAAAAGGGGTACCTTTATATCAGCACATTACCTGATTAGGACATTTTAACTATTTCACAGTTCTACTAGGCACAATAAACTGGTTACAAGAGATACGTACAGCATTTGGCATTTTTACTGCGAGCTTTACATCATAGTGTTACTTCTCTCACCCAGGCATCTCTAAGAAAGTGGCATTGTTGCTAAGTACAAAAACTGTTACCAATGGTAGGTAGTGGGACCAGCAGTTGGTGTAATGGCTATGTCTCTGGACTCTCATGTAGTCGACTGAAGTTCGAGTCCTGGACTCCGTGGCTTAAACTCATACCAGGCACGTGTGCGTGCGTGCCCAAGATCCCGAGAGGAGACTGGAGGAGAAGGGTCTGTCTGTTCTTCTCTGTCTTTCTGGTGAGTGCGGTGCCCTATACCAAAAACCCCTAAAAAAAAAAAAAAAAAGTAAGTGGTATTCTACATAGTCAAGGTAATTCTTTATAAAATTAGGTTTAAAAAAATGTAGAATGTCCTGATAATTACCAGTTGTTTCAAACGTTAGAATCAGAAAATGTTAAGTATTTTTGATTAATATTATTTTAATATTATTAAAATTATTTATAATTTCTGCCTTCATTAAATTTCTTCTGTTCCAAGAAATAAGCAATAATGTCATTAATATACTGTCTCTCTTTTAGGCAAAGCATACTTTTCACCTGGGAGATGACAATTCTGACCTCCGTTCTCAATTCCTTTGTGCAGAACAGGACGCCGTTTTAAACCGTTGTTTGAATGGCCTTCATCATCTTGTCTTTTTGTCCACAGGATGTTTTCGCGTCAGTACACAAGCTGCTAACTGGCAATGACCCAGCTGTATAAAGACTTCGTGCTGCAAAACGCGAGTTTACAGTAACTGCCAACAGACACCAAGTACACCCAAGCCTCAAAGTTAAACAATATTGAGGTCAGAACGTGATTTTTCCTTATAAAAATAATTTACGTTGCTCTCATCCTGAATGGGTTCCTCTACTGCTTGCATCTCACATATTGCTTTTTAACCCTTGAGTTACCACCCAACTTTTTTTGTGTGTGTACTGGAATACATCCTCAGACATGCCTATCTGCTTTTGTTTTTTCTTTTAAAGTTTACTTTATTTACTTTTTTTTTTTTGAGATTTCTGCCTTAGGGCACTGCACTCACCAGAGAGAGAGAGAGACAGAGACAGAGAGACAGTGGAAGGGGAAGTGAGAAATCACCCCCAGGGGGGATGGCTATGCCATAATCCCTTCTCCTCCATCCTCCTCCTGAGATCTTGGGCACACACACACATGTGCCCAGCATGAGTTTCAAGTCACTGGGTCCGGGACTTGAACCATGGTCAACTATGTGGGAGTCCAGCGACATAACCGCTATATCATCTCCTGGCCCCTACTTTTTTTTTTTTTAATAATAAAGAGGGAGAGAAAAAGAGAGAGACTTTGACAAGAGCTTGTCACACTGTGATTCTTCCTCTCCAACAGCGTTCCCTGCCAGTCAGGATCATGTGCGTGCATGAGCTCACCTGGTGCATTCAGGCCAACCTAGAACCTGAGCCCAGGACTTCCATATGACTCTGGTATCTTGCAGTGATGTCCTGTCATCTGTGCCACTAGAGCCGGGCCCTAGCTGCTTTTTTTTTTTTTTCTCAGAATTTTGCCATAGGGCATATGTCTCTCAAAGGAGAGAGACAGAGAGAGAAAGAAAGTGAAAAAGCACCCCCCCCCCAGGAGAGATGATCATGCTACAATCTCTTCTCCTCCATTCTCCTAAAGGGTTTTTGGGCACGTTTGCACACATGCCACCAGGTCACAGTCGGCCATGTGAGATCCAGTGCCTTAACTACTACACAACCTGCTGGCCCTATTTGCCTTCATTTAAAAAAAAAAAATTAAATTATTTATTTAATTTTGTTTATTCATTCATTTATTTTAATTTTACCAGAGAGAAACACACACAGAGAGAGAGGGAAAGTGAAAAAGCAAGCCACCAGATCCAGGACTTGAACCATGGTTGGCCATGTGGGAGTGCCCAGCTCCTTAATCACCACACCACCTGCTGGTTCCCATATTTGCCTTGATTTGTGACAGCTAGTTTAGATGATTAAAGGATTCTCAGTACTAAATTATTTCCATAGCATTTTAAAAATCCTGCCTTTAGGCTTGTTTCCAGTCTCTCTCTAAGTTTCCCAACCCTCCCTTGCAGACTTTAGACCAAGCCCTCTGTGGGCAGGAAGTTCCTCTCCACTAAGTTCATTCCTGCACATAACCCTGACTCCTTTCATGTGCTCTTCTCATTTCCCAGAAATTGGTTAAAATTTCTCAACTGCTGATGTTCAACCCATCCCTCATTGTCTTAGTAAATGTAGATTTCTACTCTTTTAAATTATTTATCACTTCAAAAGGATCTTCAGAAAGAATAATGAAAACCCTACATTCTCAGTTTATCTTCTTGAATTGGAATCTGTTTTCATATAAATGCCATCAGTTTGATTGTCTTTTTGTTTGTTTTTATAAATAATATCAGGACTGTGTTTAACTCTCTTTTGCTCGCAGTTTTGCAAACTTTACCAGGTCTTTTGGATGTTTAGGAATTTCTGACATATTAACTACTGGTGTAGGTGGGAAAGAGGTATACAGGAGCGTATCCTGGCCCCAAGCCAGAGGATCAGTCCTGATTACTTCTCAGAGCAATCATTCATGCACTCAACAGGCTTTCGGGAACATACTCTCTGAGGACAAATCACTGCTCCTATTCCTAATATGCTTACATTTCCAAGAGCACAACAGGCACAAGTATTTATACCACTGACCAGAGAGCAACCCCACTGCAG
This sequence comes from Tupaia belangeri chinensis, assembly GCF_000334495.1. Lineage (NCBI taxonomy): Eukaryota > Metazoa > Chordata > Mammalia > Scandentia > Tupaiidae > Tupaia > Tupaia belangeri. The sequence goes on from NW_006204954.1 coordinate 242,003, forward strand.
AGTGAGTAATGGGAATGGACAAAATCATCCCGGTCCCTAGGCCTCCTTCATTGTCAGGCCTAATAATGTATTTGTTTGAACAAAAGTCTGTCATGTCAGGTAATCATGCCTTTAAAAGAATGGGAATGTTGTCTTCCATGGAGTTATGTGGACATTTTGTGTAGCTAAACCTTTCTTGCAAGGACTGAAGATCAGTTAGTAATTTCATATTATTTAGGCACAGGGTCTTATTGAGATCAATGATAACTGGCCTTCACATAATATTCTAAGAACCACAAATATTAGAGGACTTCGAGAATTTCATGGAAAAATAGAAAGTATGAGCTTATTTTGGTCCAAAATATTTGAAATGCATAGTTTTTTTCTTAATTCATATTTTCCATTAATTTTTTGAAGACCCCCTGTATTGTAAGATCTATATTATTGGGGCCAGCAGGTGGCATGGTAGTTAAGGCAAGGGACTCTCACATGGCTTACAGCGATTCAAGTCCCGGACCTGGTGGCTTGCTTTCTCACTTTGCCTCTCTCTCTTTGTCTCTCTCTCTGGTTAAATATAAAACATAAAAATAACGATGTATAAAATGAAATAAAATAATTCTAAAAAAGAAAAATCTACATTATCTAACTTTTGTAGGGTACCTACTTTATGCTTTGCATTTTGACATGAGTCATGGAAAGATACTAAACTTTGTATTTTGATCAGCATTACTGGAGGATATTAAACGCTCTGACCTCAAAATTTTACTTCAATCTCTATAACTATTGCAGTGCTCTATGGTTAAATTAGTAGAGGTCTTGCTTGTTTTCTGTTAAAATATTTGCATATTGTGTTTCCTCTTGATAATAAGCTTTTAAAAATAATTTATACATATTATGCGTGGTTGGGAAGAATAAATTTTTAATTGAGCTCTGCCCAAAGTCTGCTGGACTCACTTATTTCCTTCGCGTTTTGATCCCTTGGACTCCATACTGAACTTGGAGTGAATGAGAAAAGAGCTAAGAACTTAATATGTAAATGAGGTGTGTGTTCCAAACACATCAAGGCCAGGTGCATGAATGAGAGCTTAGCCTTGGCGTGATAAGGGAAAAGGAGTGAGAGGATGGAGTCGTCCATCATATGGCCCGTGGTAAGGCAGACGAACTGCACTTAAAGAAGAACCTGCACCATGACCTCCAGTTTTTAGAAAACTACAGGTGGTCAGGAGCAGAAACCCTGAAGACACACTCCCCAGGTTCAAAACCTGGACCTGGCACTTCTTAGATGTGTCTCTTTGGAAAATTTATTTAACTTCTCTGGGATCATTGTCTTTTTCAGTTATATGAAAAAATAATAATGTAATATTTGCAGGACTTGCCCCTGCAGTTGTGAGGTTAAATGAGTTAAGTCATTTAAAGTTCTTTGGCCCAGAATATATAACATTTGCTTAGAAAATATTGCCTACTATAATTACTGTTGGAAGTGGAAATTTAATTTCAGTAACCAACATCACCTAAAGGGTAAGTTAATTTGCTAAATTGGATTTGGCTGTTTATTGTAGTTTTGTTTGTATTTCCTTTGTGGATTTGTTTTTTATTCATATAAACATTAGGCCTTTATGCTCTCTTTTATGAGTGCAGCCTTAGATAAAAATGATTCCAGTCACCATTTTAGGTACATGCCTTCCTTAAGATTTTTTTAGAAACTTTGGTTTGTATCTATCACATGTGTTTTTTAGGAGAAAAGATTACTAATCTCTTTTTTAAAATAAAAAAATTAAAAAATATAAGGAATTAGCTGTTGTAGTGTTGTTCTCCTAGAGTAGGCTGTGGCCTTGCTTGGGGGGACCTGGTAGTGGGGAGGTGTTCTAGTCAAGGCCTGTAGCTGCTGCCCCAGCATGCTCCTGTGCTGCCCCACCTGGGGTGGATGCAGCGGGGAGCTGGGAGAGCAGGGGAGAATGGGGCTGACGGTAGGAAAACCACACTTGGCATTAACAGTGACTGAGGCTCACCTCTTAGGACTGGGTGGCACTCCTGGGATTCCTGGACCTATCCAGGAAAGGGATTTGGAGAGGAAATACAGACATTTTCACTCTGAGTAGAGTAGGTCACCACCTCATAGTAAAAGGCATAACAGGTCTTCGTAAAGTTTATGGAAAATATATATTATGAAAAAATTGTGCATAGATTTCAAAACTTTTTGTACCAAAATAAACTCATACATTCATTCTACTTTTCCACAAAACTTTTGAAGCCCTCACAGTGAAGTTGGATGTATAAATTATGCATTCACTGACTTTTCCTTTGGTTACTTCTCTTCGTTGGTTGCCCAGGAGACTTAGGTCGTCTTCTGTGTCAGCCCCTTGGCAATGACTGCAGTGCTGGCCCGTGAGCTCAGAGTTGCTGTGGTTGTCTCAGTCCTGTGCTAACACAGCGAGGGGACTTCTGTGTTACTCCCATTGGTCAGACCCTATAACCTTTATTGGTATCACCAATAAACTAAGAAGAAACAGGGTTTGGCGCCTGTAGAGGGTTTGAGTGAGATGGAAAAGGACATCACTTCTTTAGTACTGTGAGCATTGACTTGCCCAAAGATGACAGAAAAGTTGGCTGAGTGGTGAGGCCATTCTTTGAATCGTGTGAGAAGAAGACTCCGCCTTCTCAGGAGAAAGTACAAGAGCCATCAGACACACTGGTTATGGAGCACAACTGACAGCCACGTCTGCTAAATCATGCCCAACACTATTTGAGACCAGACAACTGGAGACAAACTGTCCCTCCACAGCTTTTGGTACCTTGTGTCTTTCTTTGGTAGATCCTGTTCTGTGGAATGGGAAAGGTGAACTTCGGATAGTCAAATGTACTTAGGTACTGCTCGGCTTTTACTGCTAAATGAATGGTCATTCCCCTCCCCCTCCCCAGTTATATTTTTAAAAAATGATTTATTTAATTTTATTTATTATTATTAGTTTAAATCTTCTATAGGGCACATGCACTCATCAGAAAGAGGTAAAGAGAGAGAGTGAGAAAGCAAGTCACCAGGTCCAGGACTCGAACCTCAATAGGCCTTGTTGGAGTTCATCACCTTAACCACCATGCCACCTGCCAACCCCTGAAATAATTACTTTGTATAACTGAATCATCTGCTCTGCTACCTCTATGATGATAAGTTAATGGGCCCACCTCTACTCTCTGAGTAAAGCAATTTTATGATTCTCCCAGAAAGTTGGGTACAGTTTGTTGGTGTTTCTTTTCATGATACAAAGATTAAGGAAAAAATATGTCTAGAAATCAACAATTAGAACCAGACCTCCAAGGTCTGAAAAGACAGTACTGGCAACAGGGACACTAGACACGATGCCCAGCAGGCTTAGCCTCTGTGCCTTCTACTTGACTTCAGAGCATTCAGACACGCAAGGTCAAGTCTGGGGCCATATGTATCCTGTCATATTGCAAATGCCTATGACTGCTTTGCCTAGCAGGATATGGGAGAGAAGGGGCAGGATATGGGAGAGCAGAGAAGGAAAGAGTCAGTCACAACAAGAACATTTCAGAATGTTTAATAGTAAGGAGTGATTTTATTTTTAAAAATTATTTATTTAAATTTATTTATTATTATTATTTTAATTTGACCAGAAAGAGACAGAGAGAAAGAGAGAGAGAAGGAAAGTGAGAAAGCAAACTGCCAGGTCTGGGACTCGAACCACAGTCAGCCATGTGGGAATCCAGCACCTTAACCACCAGTCACTTGCCAGCCCCACAAGGAGTGATTTCTAAAATACAAGTCTATGGACAACAGCTAGCCATTAGCTAAAATGTGTGTGCAATGTAGTTAAGGAATTGCTGTGCTTACAAAGCCACATTCAGCTTATTTACCTCTTCCCCCCCACACCCCCCAGAGGGCATGCATGCTTACCAGAGAAAAACAGAGAGAAAGAAAAGGAGAAGTACACCTCATGGGACATAATCATGCGGAAGTCCCTTCTCCTTCATCTCTCTCTCACTTTTGGAATTTGGACATATACTCATACCTGCCCAATATGTTTCTCAAGTCACTGGGTCTGGGACTCACACACTGCAGTTGGCCTTGTGGGATCCAGTTGCCTTAAAAACCATGGGCTGGCCCTGTAATTTTAAAATAATGCTTTTCCTTGTTGGGTATGCAAGTGAGCAATGGAGAAAGTGGTGCATCGGCAACAATGGCTGGTGCTGAGGGTTCCAAGCCTTCCTGAAGATGGATGCTAGAGAGCCTTACTAGGCTCTCAGTCAAGGTGCTCCCACTGGAGTCACTTTTGAACTTTGGATCAAGCTTAAATGTGCAAATATTAGTCACAGTTGAGGGTGATCTCTAAAGGTTTCTTGAGTCAGTCTTTGGATTCTTTCTGTTGTGTTTTCATGAGTAATCCTTGAATCCACATTTATATACAGCCCAGCCATTCTCTCTTGAAGAAGTGTTGCAGAGTTGTGAATTGCTTTTCTGTTTTCAGGGTTTTGCCACAGAGCATGTGCACTTGTCAGAGAGAGACAGAGAGAGAGAGGGGAAGTGAGGAATCCCCCTCACCCATGAAGGATGGCCATGCTGCAATCCCTTCTCCTCCGTTCTTTCAGGATTCTGGACATGCATGCACGTATACCCAGTGTGACTCTTAAGCTGCCACACCAGGACTTGAACAGCAGTTGACTATGTGGGAATCCAGCACCTTAATCACCACAAGAGAGAGCATTTAAAAATGGGATGGTCAGTAGGCTGTGGCGTGGAGACTGGCTTGCTTTTCCTCACACAACAGAAACAAGTGCAGAACCAGAGATTCCTTTCTCTGCCACAAACTTATGGTCTGCAGTTGATTTTCAGACCAAAAACCTCAGGCTTTTAGGATTGTCATCATTTCAGCCATGTGGATTTTGAGGATGGCCCTCCTGATAAATGCAGCAACAGTCTCATCTGCCTTTTTGGCACTCCAGTCAACACCAGCCATCTCACTCCCCAGCAGCTGAAGCTGCTCGCTGCTTCTTCAAAGTTGCCAACTGATGAGTGGTCAATTTTTGTGGTTTTTGTCCTTTGTTTTTGCCAGAGGGCACATGTGCTCACCAGAGAGAGAGGGCAAGAGAGAGATTGAGAAAGTAAGAAATCACTCCTCAGGGAGGATGACCAGGCCAACATCCCCTCTCTATTCTCCTCACAGGATTTTGGGCATGCATGTGTGTCCCGCCTATCTCTCAAACCCGGCTCTGGGACTCTTTAACAGTATAGTTGACCGTGTAAGGTCCAGCCTCCCCAACTTCCATGCTAATTGCTGGCCCAAGTGGTAATTTTTTTCTTAAAGAATTACTTTATTTCCTTTTATTTATCACTATTATTATTATTTTTTTTTTTGGAGAGGTTTTTGCTATAGGGCACGTGTGCTCGCCAGACAGACAGAGAGAGACAGAGAGACAGAAAGCAGGAAATCACCCCCCAGGGGGGATGGTCACGCCGCAATCCCTTCTCCTCCATTCTCCTCTTGGGATCTTGGGCACGCATGCACACGCGCCCGGCGTGAGTTTAAGTCACCGGGTCCGGGACTCGAACCGCGGTCGACTACGTGGGAGTCCAGTGACATAGCCATTACGCTAACTGCTGGTCCCGCTATTATTATTTTTAAATTTGCTACAGGGAACTCACAAGAGAGAAAGGGAGAGAGAGAGAAGGTGAGTAAGCAAGCCACCAGGTCCAGGACTGGAACTGCAGTCGACTAGTGCCATACCCACCATGCCACCTGCTGGCTACCCAAGTGGTAATTCTTAAAGTCAGTATTCACTACAGTAGGCCTCAAACAAGAATCACCCTCCTCAATGCGGTTCCAGGTCAACTCTAGAAAGGTAATTGGTATGACTAAAAAATAAATAAACATAAAATCTCTTCCTTCCCTTAGACACCAGATTCTGGTTAGTTGCCAACAGTTGCAAATTCCACCTTTGGCCAAAAAATTTGTCTCCTGTCTTTTCAATTTATGGTGAAGTAGAAGTGTAATGTGGGCTTGATGATGAGTGTTGCAGAGAGAGAGAGAGAAAGAGAGAGAGAGAGAGAGAGCGCCAGGAAATTGTACCCTCCCTTCCTGAGAGCCTGACAAAGAGCTCCAGAAGGTTAGATTACACCCTGAAGAACCTGAAGCTCCAGCCAAATCAGGGTTCAAGGTCAAACCACTGGCCCTCCAGGGGAAGCCAACTCATTCAAATGCTAAGTAAATGTTCCCTAAAAAAAAAAATTGACCCCAGGCATGAGATTCTTTCCTAGGTTAGGTCATCCCGAAGTGGCTTACTGAAAGCCATGTGGACTCTGAAAGCATGACCTTTTGAATAACATGCAGTTTGTGGATAGGAACTCATTACTTTAAAGAGCATTCTGTGCTGCCACTATCTTCCCTTGGCCTGACTCTGTAAGAGGTGCAACTCAAAACACTCCTTATCACAAATCAGGTGGAGAGTGACTGAGAACTCAGGCAATCAGTTCCAAACTAATCAGAACAATAGCTACATGCAGAGCTCTTTATAGACATCACAAAGTAGATAGCATTTAGGTTCTTGTGCTACTTTGTCATTTCTTTGTCTTACAGAGGAATAGATACCTTGAGAGTTTTCCAGGTACAAAACAGGTGAAGTATTAAATAAAACTCAACCTCCAGAACAGAATAATAACAAGTAAGGAGCTTGAATCAGTAGTTAAAAGTCTCCCATCAAAAAAGAAGCCAGGGGTCTGATAACATCATTGTTGAATTCTACCAAACATTTAAAAAGGAACTAATAACTATCTTTTTGCAAGCTCTTCTAAAAAATTAAAGAGGACGGAATACTTCCAAATTCATTTTGTGAGTTTACTGTTGCCTATAACCAAAGCCAGACAAGGTCATTACAAGAAAAGAAAATTATAGGTTGATATTCTTGGAGAACATAGATACAAAACTCCCCAACACAATACCAGTAACCTGAATTCAAACAGCACATTGAAGGAATCGTTTACCCTGATCAGGTGGGATTTACCTCTGAGGTGCAAAAATGGTCCAACAAATGCAAACTGGTAAATGTGATGCACTACAATAACAGAACAAAGGGCAAAATCAGGATGAGCTCAGTCATGATTCTGTCTAATGCAGGAAAAGCATCGGACAGAATTCAATATCCTTTCACGATGAAAACTCTCAACAAATAGGTATAGAAGAAACGTACCTCGACAAAATAGAGGCATATATGACAAGCTCATGACTAATATACTCAATGGTAAAAAGCTGAAAGCTATTCCTCCAGGATCAGTAACAAGACAAGGATGCCTCTCTTGCTATTTTTTCCCCCATGACAGCAAGTGTGGGCATGAGAATGAAAAGAGTACGCTTGACAGGGTCTTGCCATTCTGCCATCCACTTTCCCCAGTCCCTTAGCTTTTCAGGATTCTGGGCACCTGCGCAAGAGCCCAGCATGTTTTCAAGTCCTCTTGGGTATTTGAATCCAGTTCAGCCACATGGTTTCCAGCCCTTGCAGTCATCTATAGATATATTTTAAAGAATTATTTTATTTAACTTTTTAATTATCATTTTAATTTGACCAGAGAAGGACAGAGAGAGAGAGAGAGAGAAAGGAGAAAGCAAGCTGTCAGGTCTGGAACTGGAAACGTGGCCGGCCATGCAGTCATCGATATTACCACTGCACCACAGCAGCTGGACTCACTCTTGCCACTTCCATTCAACCTAGTGCTAAAAGTCCTAGTCAGAGCAATTCTGCAAAAACAAGAACTACGACCTTCAGATATGAAAGGAATAAGTGACATTGTCTCCTTTTGCAGATAACATGATCTTATATATGGAAAGTCCTAAAGATTCTATCAAAAAACTGGTACAGGTGTCAGCAGGTGGCGTGGTGGTTAAGAGCACTGGATTCCCATGTAGCCAACTGCAGTTTGAGTCTTGGACCTGGGGGCTTGCTTTCTCATTTTCTCTCTTGTGCTCTCTCTCTCTCTCTCTCTCTCTCTCTCTCTATCCCTCTCTGGTTAAATTAAAATAAAATAAATAAATGGATAAATACAAAAGTTAAATAAAATAATTTTTAAAAAACTGGTAGAATTGATAGATAAATTCAGTAAAGTTGCAGGATACAAAGTCAACATAAAACAAATCAGGGCCGTCTTGTAATGCAGGAGTTAGGCCCTTTATGTGGGGAGCTGAATTCTGTATGGCTGACTGTAGTTCAAGACCCAGCCCTGGTGGCTTTGAAAAACACACTGTGTGCATCTATGTGTTCCCCAAATCCTGATGGGTGGGAGGATAGAGGGAAAAGGATTCAGCATAACTATAACTCATTGGGGGATACTTTCTCTTTTTCTCTCTTGTTCTCTCTCTGGCAAGTATCCACTGAAAAAAAATTTTTTTAAGTACAAAAATCAGTAGTGCTTCTATGCTTAACAATAGGCCATATGAAAAAAATAAAACATTCCATTTACAAAGAAATAAGAAACAAATTTAACTAATAAAGTTAAAGATGCTTACACTAAAAACTAAAAAAATACTGTAGGAAAAAAACTGAAGACACAAATAAATGAAAAGCTATCCCACACCCATGGATTGTAAGTTTTATATTGTTAAAAGGTCCATACTACCCAAAGCAGTCTATAAATGCAATGTGATTCTTATAAAAATTCAAGTGACATTTTCCACAGAAATAAAAAAGATAACTTTAAATTCCTACTGAACCACAAATCATGTCAAATAGAGCAATCTTGAGTAAAAGGAACAAAGCTGGAGGCATCATAACCTTATTTCAAAATCTTCTGTAATGTTATAGTAATCAAAACATCATGGTACTGGCATAAAATCAGACACATAGACTAATGGAGCAGACTAGAAAGTCCAGAAATAAATCCATATAGTTATGGTCAGTTGATTTTCAAAAAGATGCCAAGAACACACAATGAAAAGATGACAGTCTCTTTCGTAAATAGTATTGAGAAAACAGAATATCTGCACCCAGAAGAATGAAATTAGATCCTCATTTCACACCATACACAAAAATCAACTTGAAGTGGATTAAAGACTTACATATGAGACCTGAGACTATAAAACTACTCAAAGAAAACAAAGGGAGAAAGCTCCATGACCATATTCTGGGCTATTTATTTATTTATTAACTAGGATTCTGAAAGCACATGCAATGAAAGCAAAAATAGACAAATAGGAATACATGAAACTAAAAGGCTCCTGCATAGCTAAGGAAAAGTCAAGAGAGTGAATAAACAACTTATGGAATGGAAGAAAATATTTGCAAATCGTATTGATATGATTCCAAAACATATCTGTTAAGTAGTTATATCCAACATATATAAGACAGTCAAACAGCTCAACAGAAAGAAAGCAAATATCCTGATTTAAAAAATAAGCAAATGGAGGCTGGCAGATGGTGGGAGGTTAAGGGCGCTGGACTCTCACATGGCTGACTGTGGTTCAAGTTCTGGACCTGCCGGCTTGCTTTCTTACTTTCTCTCTCTCTCTCACCCCTTCTCTTGCTCTGTCTCTCATTGATCAAATTAAAATAAATAAATAAATTTAAATTTAAAATAATTATTGGGAACCAGCAGTTAGCGTAATGGCTGTGTCACTGGACTCCCACATAGTCGACAGTGGTTCACATCCTGGACCCGGTGGCTTAGAACTCACGCCAGGCGTGTGTGCGTGCGTGCCCAAGATCCCGAGAGGAGAACGGAGGAGAAGGGATTGTGGCGTGACCATCCCCACTGGGAGGTGATTTCTCGCTTTCTGTCTCTATGTCTCTCTCTGTCTGTCTGGCGAGCCCACACGCCCTATAGTGAAAACCTCTCCAAAAAAAAATTAAAATAATTATTAAACATTTTTAAAAATATGCAGCTGGCAGGTGATGTGGTGGTTAAGGGCACTAGACTCCCACATGGCCGACTACAGTTCGAGTCCCAGACCTAGGGGCTTGCTTTTGCTCTCTTTCACTCTGTCCCTCTCTGGTCAAATTAAAATAATTAAATAAAATAAAAAAAATAAATAAAGTTAAAGAAAATAAATATTTTAAAAATTTTTTGCAAAAATAAAATAAGCAAATAACCTGAATAGACATTTATCAAAAGAAGATAAATAAATTGGGACCAGCAGTTAGCGTAATGGCTATGTCACTGGACTCCCATATAGTCGACCGCGGTTCGTGTCTCGGACCCGGTGGCTTAAAACTCACGCCGGGCGCGTGTGCGTGTGTGCCCATATGGTCAGTTGATTTTCAAAAAGATGCCAAGAACACACAATGAAAAGATGACAGTCTCTTTCGTAAATAGTATTGAGAAAACAGAATATCTGCACCCAGAAGAATGAAATTAGATCCTCATTTCACACCATACACAAAAATCAACTTGAAGTGGATTAAAGACTTACATATGAGACCTGAGACTATAAAACTACTCAAAGAAAACAAAGGGAGAAAGCTCCATGACCATATTCTGGGCTATTTATTTATTTATTAACTAGGATTCTGAAAGCACATGCAATGAAAGCAAAAATAGACAAATAGGAATACATGAAACTAAAAGGCTCCTGCATAGCTAAGGAAAAGTCAAGAGAGTGAATAAACAACTTATGGAATGGAAGAAAATATTTGCAAATCGTATTGATATGATTCCAAAACATATCTGTTAAGTAGTTATATCCAACATATATAAGACAGTCAAACAGCTCAACAGAAAGAAAGCAAATATCCTGATTTAAAAAATAAGCAAATGGAGGCTGGCAGATGGTGGGAGGTTAAGGGCGCTGGACTCTCACATGGCTGACTGTGGTTCAAGTTCTGGACCTGCCGGCTTGCTTTCTTACTTTCTCTCTCTCTCTCACCCCTTCTCTTGCTCTGTCTCTCATTGATCAAATTAAAATAAATAAATAAATTTAAATTTAAAATAATTATTGGGAACCAGCAGTTAGCGTAATGGCTGTGTCACTGGCATCCCACCTACAGTGGTTCACATCCTGGACCCGGTGGCTTAGAACTCACGCCAGGCGTGTGTGCGTGCGTGCCCAAGATCCCGAGAGGAGAACGGAGGAGAAGGGATTGTGGCGTGACCATCCCCACTGGGAGGTGATTTCTCGCTTTCTGTCTCTATGTCTCTCTCTGTCTGTCTGGCGAGCCCACACGCCCTATAGTGAAAACCTCTCCAAAAAAAAATTAAAATAATTATTAAACATTTTTAAAAATATGCAGCTGGCAGGTGATGTGGTGGTTAAGGGCACTAGACTCCCACATGGCCGACTACAGTTCGAGTCCCAGACCTAGGGGCTTGCTTTTGCTCTCTTTCACTCTGTCCCTCTCTGGTCAAATTAAAATAATTAAATAAAATAAAAAAAATAAATAAAGTTAAAGAAAATAAATATTAATTATTAAACATTTTTAAAAATATGCAGCTGGCAGGTGATGTGGTGGTTAAGGGCACTAGACTCCCACATGGCCGACTACAGTTCGAGTCCCAGACCTAGGGGCTTGCTTTTGCTCTCTTTCACTCTGTCCCTCTCTGGTCAAATTAAAATAATTAAATAAAATAAAAAAAATAAATAAAGTTAAAGAAAATAAATATTTTAAAAATTTTTTGCAAAAATAAAATAAGCAAATAACCTGAATAGACATTTATCAAAAGAAGATAAATAAATTGGGACCAGCAGTTAGCGTAATGGCTATGTCACTGGACTCCCATATAGTCGACCGCGGTTCGTGTCTCGGACCCGGTGGCTTAAAACTCACGCCGGGCGCGTGTGCGTGTGTGCCCAAGATCCCGAGAGGAGAATGGAGGAGAAGGGATTGCGGCATGGCCATCCCCCCTGGGAGGTGATTTCTCGCTTTCTGTCTCTCTGTCTCTCTCTGCCTGTCTGGCGAGCGCACGCGCCCTATAGTGAAAACCTCTCCAAAAAAAAAAAAAAAAAGAAAGAAAAGAAAAGAAGATAAATAAATTGCCAACAGGTCTACGAAAAAAAATGTTCAACATCACTAATCATTAGGAAAATACTAATTAAAACCACAGTGAGTTGTTACTTCACATCTCTTAGAATGGCAGTTATCAAAAAGATGGAAGATGGGTTTTCTAACCTTGGCTCTGGACCCTGTGCCCATGACAAAGTTGATACCCAAGAAGAACTGAATTGCCATTTATGAACTCTATTATTTTAGGTTTTTGCTATAGGGTACATGAACTCCCTGGAGAGAGACAGAGAGAAGGAAAGTGAGAAATCACTCTCTGGGGAGATGGCAATCCCTTCTCCATTCTGATCTCAGGATTTGGGGGATGCACCCACACACACACCCAATGTGATTTTCAAGCCACTGGGTCCAGGCCTTGAACCATGCTTGGCCATGTGGGAATCTAGTGCCTTAACCACCAAACAACCCACTGGTCCTTTTTGAGGAGGGAGTGATGGTAGCCAAAAAGGATGTCCATACTCTCAAGTACTTGGATCTGACTGACAAAAATATGCCCAACTTTCACATCATAAAGGCCATGTAGTCTCTTAAGTCTCAAGACTACAAGAAATGGTATGTTTGGCTGGAGAAATTTCTTTTCTTTTCTTTTTTTTTTGGAGAGGTTTTTGCTATAGGGTATGTGAACTCGCCAGAAAGACAGAGAGAGAGAGACAGAGAAACAGAAAGCAAGGAATAACTCCCCATGGGGAACGGCCACACTACAATCCCTTCTCCTCCATTCTTCTCTCGGGATCTTGGGCATCCATGCACATGTGCCTGGCATGAGTTTAAGCCACCAGGTTTGGGACTGGAACTGAAATCTACTACATGGGAGTCCAGTGACATAGCCATTATTCCAACTGCTGGTGCTGGTTGGAGACATTTCTACTGGTCCCTTACCAATGAAGGTATTCAATATCTCCATGATTACGTCCACTGACCCTCTGAGATCAGGCTTACCACCCTGCACCAAAGCCATCCTATGACTGGCATGACTCAATCCGAAGGTCTGGAGGGTGAGCAACCTACAAGACTCACAAGAGGGGAAGCTGACAGACAAATACAGATGGAGTACTGTGTCCCCTGGTGTTGACAGGAAAACCGAGGGTGGGATATGTCAACAATTGAATTCCGGTTTAGATGAAGATTTGGTGGAGGATGTAGTCAGCCATCTTAGTAAATGTGGAAGGGATTATTTTGTGTAGAATAAACTTGTAGCCATGAAACCTTAAACAAAAAAGAAAAAGGATGAAAGATGGGCTGACTTGTTGGCACAGTGGTAATGCACTACTCAAGTGATTTCGGGTCCATATGGAAGATCACAAGTTCAGTTCCCTGGCCAATCTGCATATACTGGGTGTGTATGCCTATGATCCCAGCTGGCTGGAGGGGCTAAATGCAGTGTGCAGTCCTGTTTAGGATACTTGTCTTTCTCCCTCTGTCTCTCTCTCATGAAATAAATAAACATATAAAAAAAGATGAAAGATAAGTGCTAGTAAGAATATGGAGAGAAGAAACTCATACACTGTTGTAGAAATATAAATTAGCATAGTCAGTGTGGAAATTTCCACACTGATACTAAATATGATCAAGCAATTCTACTATTGATATACATATGCAATAGGAAAGAAATTACTATTTTGAAGGCGTATCTATCTGTATTCCCATGTTATTTTTGGTGCCAAGATACGGAATCAATTCCAGTGTCCATTGACAGATGAATAGATAAAGAAAACGTGGCTGGTATACTATTTAGCCTTCAAAAAGAAATCCATTTGCGATGACATAGATGAATTGGAGGCCATTATGTGAAGCGAAATAATCTAGGCACAGAAAGACAAATAGTGGGAATGAGAGGTGGTGTGGTGGTTACGGCGCTGGACTCCTTTTTAAAACGTATTTACTTATTGCTATTTTAAGTTTGCTATAAGGCACACACACTCACCAGAGACAGAGACAGAGAGAAGGAGAGGAGAAAGCAAGCCACCAGGTCCCAGACTTGAACTGTGGTCAACCATGTGGGAGTCCAGTGCCTTAACCACCATGCCATCTGCTGGTCCCAAAGTGCTAGACTTCCACATGGCTGAGTACAGTTCAAGTCCCAGACCTGGCAGCTTGCTTTCTCACTTTCCCTCTCTCTCTAGTCAAAGTAAAAAAATATTAACAAATAAAATAAAATTAAATAATTTTTAAAGAATTATTTTATTTAACTTCATTTATTTATTTTGACCAGAGAGGGAGGGGGAGAGAGAAAGAGAGAAAGAAAGTGAAAGCAAGCTGCCAGGTTCAGGACTGGAACCACGGTTCACCATGTGGGAGTCCAGTGCCCTTAATCACCACACCACCTGCCGGCCCCTAAATAAAATAATTCTTATAAAATAGAAAAATACCACATGATCTCACTTTTTTATGAGAGATTTTTGCTATAGGGTATGCATGCTCTCTGGAGAGATAGAGAGAAAGAGAGAGAGAGAGAGAGACAGAAAGCAAGAAATCACCCCCCAGGAGAGATGGCTCCACTGCAATCCCTTCTCCTCCAGTCCCCTCCTGGGATCCTGGGCATGCACACATACATTCCCAGCATGAGTTTTCAGCTGCTGGGTCCAGGACTTGAACTGAATTCAACTACATGAGAGTCCAGCAACGTAACCATTACATCATCTGCTGGTCCCTACATGATCTCACTTTTATGTGGTTATCTCTTATGATAGCAGCTATCATGCTGTTGACTAAAGGATTTACCTTTTTCCCATTACATACTATGTTTCCAAGTGTAGAATATCTCCCCAGGGGCTTTCTCTGTGCTTGACCCATGGTAGATTCAGTCTGATGAAAGAATAAGTCATAATGACTATGTCGCTGGACTCCCACATAGTCGACCGTGGTTAGAGTCCTGGACCCAGTGACTTAAACTCATGCCGGGCGTGTGTGCGTGCATGTCCAAGATCCCCAGAGGAGAATGGAGGAGAAGGGATTGCAGCGTGGTCATCCCCCCTGGGGGGTGATTTCTCGCTTTCTGTCTCTCTGTCTCCCTCTGTCTGTCTGGTGAGTGCATGTGCCCTATAGCAAAAAAAACAAAACAAAACAAAAAACCTCTAAAAAACAAAAACAAAAACAAAACAGTGAACAAATAATTGTCTAGAACTTTACTGCCTTATTAAATGGGACACCGAACAAAATTTGACTTTCGTGTGTGACTAAGGATCATCGTGACAAACACATACTGCGGTACCGAGTCGTGATGTGGCCCCACGCTAAAAGGAATATTTACCATCATTATAAATTACTGGTGCCATGAACTAAGGAGAACTTAAGATTTCCACTGAACACCAGTTAAGCAAACTTGAAAATAAGCTTAATTTTCTATGGAATTGAATCTAAGTGAATAAACTCTGGTCTAAAGATGATCCTGCTTTCCTTCTCGAGAGAATCTGCCCTGTGAGGGCTATGGCAGTTATTTTGACTTGTTGTGAGGAACTGTTTTTTGTTTTTTCAAGAGAGACTTTTTTTTTTTTGAGAGTTTTTTTTTTTTTTTACTGTAGGGCACGTGCACTCGCCAGACAGACAGAGAGAGACATAGAGACAGAAAGCGAGAAATCACCCGCCAGGGGGGATGGTCACGCCGCAATCCCTTCTCCTCCATTCTCCTCTCGGGATCTTGGGCACGCACGCACATGCGCCCGGCGTGAGTTTTAAGCCACCGGGTCTGGGACATGAACCATGGTCGACTACGTGAGAATCCAGCAACATAGCCATTATGCTAACTGCTGGTTCCCAAGAGAGACTTTTTTTGTTATAGGGCGTACGTGCTTACTAGAGAGACAGGAAGCGAGAAATCACCCCCTGTGGGGATGGCTACACCGCAGTCTCTTCTCCATTCTCCTCTCAGGATCTTAGGTACAAACTCATATGCACCCGGCACAAGTTTTAAGCTGTTCGGTCCAGGACTGGAACTGCAATTGACTACATAGGAGTCCAGTGACGTAACCATTAGGCCATCTCCCTGCCCTATGGAGGAGCATCTTTGCACATTTCTCAGATCTCATTGTAGAAATCTGAGTGGGGAGTAAACTAGCATGCTGACCACACACTGACCTTGTGCACGTTCACCACCGTCTCCTGCTGATGGTGGCCTGTGTGGGTGGTTGGTAGCAAGACTCCCACCGCCCATGACAACCACATCTTCCATCCGGTCCACCCAGTTGCTGAAACCAGATTCATAGCTCAGCTGCTGTTGGTAGCTTTAACTCCTGATCTTTAATGTAACTGACAGACTTCAATTCAAACAAAATAACTAAACTATGTAGAAGAATATCGTATGTCCTTAATTCTATTAAGAAATAAAAATCCTCATCTGTTCTTTCTCAATTTATTCTAATGAAATTTGAACTCCTCAGGCTGGAGAGACAGGCGCCCCAGACAGAGTTCCTATGCTGCAATCCTTTCTCCAGCCCTGGAGCCAGCTGGGATCAGAGACAAGGCTGGGTCATGAACCTGGAGCCTTCCCCCGGGCTTCCGGCATTGTGTTATAGCAACCCTACCCCTGTGCCACAACTGGGCAGACTTGCTTTTTCTTATGAATTTAATCTAATAGCATTCTGCACCTAAACTCTGAAAATGTTTGAGTTGCATTTTTCTTTAGCCTGTTTTCTGTCATTGTCAGAGGGCACATATGCTTGCCAGAGAGAGAAAGAAGGCATCCTCAGTGGGGCATAGTCATGCTACAATCCCTTCTCCATTTCTCTATCCTGTTGGGGTTTGGGGCACACATGATGTGTACATGGTTTGTTTCTCAGGCCGCTGGGTCAGGATTTGAACTGTGGTTGGTATGTGGGATTCAGTTCCAAATGTACAGTGCTATAGGACTAACCCTCGTATCTTTTTTTTTTTTTCCGTAGAGGTTTTTACCTTAAGGTGCATGCACTTGCAGGAGAGAGAGAGAGAAAGAGACAGTGAAAGAGAAATTGAGAAATCACCCCCAGGAGGGGTGGCCATGCCACAATCCCTTCTCCATTCTTCTCCTGGCATCTTGGGCATCCACGCACATGCACCGGCATGATTTGCAAGCTACCAGGTCCACACTCAAACTGCAGTCAGCCATGTAGGAGTCCAGTGACATAAACACTATACCACCTGCTGGCCTCTCAAATCTTTTCTTTTTAAAAAAATATTTATTAACTAATTTTTTTAAAAAGGACTATTCTATTTAACTTTATTTACTTAATTTTACCAGAGAAGGACAGAGTAAAAGAGCAAGAGAGGGGTGGGGAGTGAGAAAGCAAGCCGCCTGGCCCAGGACTCAAACTACAGTCAGCTGCATGGAGGCCAGCGCCCTTAACCACCACGCTACCTGCCAGCCCTGGCCTCTCAAATCTTAATTAACCACTAGACTTAAAAAAAAAATACCCTCAGAGAGAGAACAATGACAAAGTATTCCCTCTTCTTAATAGCTGTAGAGGAAGAAATCAATTCTATATCTTCAAATTCATTCCAGAACATTATCTCATAAAGCGTCAAATTGACATCATTCATAGAAAATCAGTCTTGCTCTCCTATACAACATAGCGAGTTGGTGATTATTCACCAAATGTATTTGGACAAATCAGTTAAGCCAGGGAGTATATGAGATACTCTGGCTTCAGAAATAATCACCATGGCATGGCCTATGATAGAAATCCTTAACCTTTAAATAGAAATTTGTAATCTGCTGTCCTACTGGGTAATTTGCTGCTCCAGTAAGGATGCTATAGTTGACATCTCTGTTTTCCTAAACAGTCTAAATAGAATTCCCCGGGCTGCTCATCTCAGAAACAGGACAAGGGCGGGGCGGGGGGGTGTCACAGAGACTCCTGCAATGCAGAGAGGAATGAGATGGGTATAGGCTCCAGGGGTGCTTACCCTCTGCAACCACCTGCTGCCCAGTCTCCTAAAGGGACCCCACAGGTTGGAGTTCCACAGCAGGGGCCGGGAGGGCTCTGTGCTCCATCGGGCAGACACCTGCAAACCAAGCACCAGACAGCCAGGAAGGAAAAGCTCCGCCCAGAGAAGGCTGACTCAGCCGTTTTGGTAAAAGGAACTTGAGGTTTTAGGCCATTTTTCTGAACCCTAATAAAACACCTGAACATTGTGGACCTGTTTTGAGGTTATTCAAATCTACAGTCAGAGAACTGGAAAGATGCTTGCTCTCTCTACATAACCTCTGAGCAAAATCCCAGGAAGACAGAGAAAAGGAGGGCAGGACGCGGCAGAGGAGAGGGAGCTCGGGAAGAAAGCGTTTTTGTATTTTGTTTTGTTTTGGTTTGCTTCGTATACAGTGACACCTCATTTGTCAGCCATATTGGAAAACAGCCTTGTTTCAAATCCATGCGTGTTCACATAAAGGAAGTTTACCTTTCTGCCCCAGTGCAGGCTCTTCCAGAGGCAGTTCCTTTCTCAAAAATGCAAACTGGTTATCTGAGAGATGTAGGGACCACCTCTAGGGGTGTAGAGAATTGATAGAGGATGGGACAGCAGCCACTAATGGGACACTAGCAACTCAGTTACCACAGAGGGTGACGGGAGCGCCATCCAGTGGAAAGACGGTGTAAAAGACCCACCCCACTGGAGAGGCAGGAGAGCCGATTTATTTACACACAGACACCTGGCAGTTATTAGTTGCCAGCTGCTCCTAGGGAGTGAGGGGTATTAATTTCCTGGAACCTTTGGGCTGCTAAGTAGGACTCTGTTCAGGAAAGTAACTTTCTGGACCTGCATCCCAGGTATCCCTAGGACCTGAGACACGGGAAGAAAAGAGACAGAACAAGAGCAATTTTGGCAGCAGACTGTTCTCAGTGAGTGGAGTGTGCTACCTCAAGCACCAACTCCTGATCCAGAGTCATTCCTAGCCAGGGGCTTGACACGGTCTGCAATATTTCAGAGAGCCCAGGGCAGCGCAAAGTAAGTCAGACTCAAGTGAACCTCATAGCCCGGTTGATCTTATAACACTTCTTAGGTTGCTGCAGAATAATGATTTTTAGTTGAGTCGCGAGTGGTGGGAGGGGGAAGAATGGAATGGTATAGCTGGAGAAAAAGCCATTCGGAATTTTGTTGCTTTGTTGATTTTTTAAAAATAATTATTTTATTTAATTTTATTTATTATCATTTTTCAATTTGATAAGAGAGAGACAGAGAGAGAGAGGAGGAGAGTAAAAAAGCAAGCCACCAGGTTCAGGACTTGAACTGTGGTAGGCCATGTGGGAGTCCAGCGCTTTAACCTCCATGCCACCTGCTGGCTCCTGTTAATTTGTTTTTAAAGTTTATTTCTTCAGAGAGGAAGGAGAGAGAGAAAAAGAGAGAGAGGGACCCCCACCCCGCAATGGGGCCTTCACGCTGTAGTAAACCCCCAGCCCAGCCTGCCAGGATCACAGGCACACGTAGGCACAGACACCTTGGGATGTGACCCTGGGACCTTCCCACTTTGGCATTATGGAATATTGCAGTACTAGAACCATGGCAGGCCTGTTTTCAGTCAAAAGTAACTTATTTTTAAATTTGCTCCAAAATTCAATATTAATGTTTCTCTAAAAGGTATATGAACATGAAGTATTTGAGAAGACCTATGGTTGACTGTATAAACCAAGAGCTCCAGGCTGGATTGGAATGCCCGGAAGCTCACGCTCCCTGAACCTTCCTCCTGTTGTTTCTCTCCCGCCCACTCTCCCTCTGCTCTCTTTCTGGAAATCAGATTACAGCAAGTCAATACTCAAAGCTGTTGCAAGGTTCACGAAGCCCATGAGATAAAGTCCAAATGACTGTATGGACCTCAAGTTCCCTCTGTCTGACCCTACCATACAATTTCCAACTGTATTTCCTGACTTTGTTCTCCACTTGCACTTTGCTCTCAACACCAGGCTGTTGGATTTCTCTAAACACGATTCTCTCTCTCCACCTTTGATTGGACTGGAACTTTGCTTTCTGTCTGTCTGGAGAGCCCCAACTCATTGCTCAGGTGCCTTTCCATTAAGCCCCTCTCACCAGCCTGGCAGGACAAATTGTTTCCATTCTTCAAAATGATACAAGTTTGTTGACTGAGAAGTCAGTGTGTAGTCTTCGGGAGGGGCAGGGAAGTTCAAAAGTCATTTGCATATTTGTACAGTATGGCTCCAAGACAGGTCCTGTGGGTCAGGGCATTTCTTTTTTCCTTATTCACTCTTTTTTTTTTTTTTATCGTGGTAAATAGATGAAACAGATGATTCAGCATTTTAGGGCCAATCCTAAAGCATAGTCATTAGGTGCTGTGAGCCGGGGGCTGGATTCCTCATTGCTACCCATGATTTAAATCCAGCTCTGGCAGTTTGAAAAGATGCCAGGTGCACACATGCCTCAGACCTGGATGGGATGGACAAATGGAGGAAAAGGATTGCAGTGTGACCATGCCCCATTGGGGAGTGCTTTCTCTCTCTGGTGAGCACATGCACCCTCTAACAATAAAAAATAATTACTGTGTTAAAGGTATGAATCTGTGACATTATGTACATTCATATTATTGTATAACCATCCCTACCCTCTAGCTCCAGAATTTTTCATCTTTCCCAGATGAAACTTCATACCCATTAAACAATAACTCCCTATTATCTCCTCCTCAAACCCTTGACCATTTCCCTTCTACTTTCTATGAATTTCACTATGCTAGCCCCTCATGCAAGTGGAACTGTGCAACGCTTGTCTTTTGTGTCAGGCTGATTCCACTTAGCATACCTTTTCAAGGTTCATCCCTATTGGAGCATGTCTCAGACTTCTCCTTTCTAAGATTGAATAATATTCCACTGTACATATATACCACATTGTGTTTATCCTTTCAACCACTATTGTACATATGATCTACTTCCACCTCCTACTATCGTGAATAATGCTGTTTATGAACATGGGTGTACAAATATTTATTTAAGTTCCTGCTTTCCATTTTGGGGGGAATATACCTAGGAGTGAATTGGTAGATCATAGATGTTCTAATGCGGTCTGTTGCTAATAACCGAAATGTGTGAGTCTGGGCAATTTAAGAGAATAGAGGTTTATTTGACTCACAGTTTTAAAGGCTGAGAAGTCCAAGAGCCTGGTGCTGCCATCTGGTCAGGGTCTTCTTGCTGCATCAAACACGAAGGAGGGCAGAGGAAAGGTCAGTAGGTGAGTACAAAAATAAAGATCTGTGGATGGCCCTCTTACTTTTATCATGACCACTCTAGTGGGAACTAACCAGTTCTCAGTGGGAATAGGAAGGCATTCTATCCCAGCAGACAGCATGTATCTATTCATGACCGTGGGACTTCATGATCCAAACACTATCCACTAAGCCTTATTTCTGGCAAGGGCTACCACCTCTCAACACCATTATAGTAGGGGCCATGTCTCCAGCACATGCACCTCTGGGTGTCAAATCATAGCCATGTAGTATTGCAACTCTATGTTTAAGTTTTTGAGGACTCATAATACAGTTCTTTTGTCGCATGCACACAGCCTCTAGGAAACAAACCAAACCAAACTGTATGTGGTCATGCTACAATCCTTTCTCTCCACTTCTCCATCCTTTTGGGATGCAGGCATCCACACAGGCAGGCATGTTTCCCAGGTTGCCAGGTATGACATTCAAAGTGCGTTTGGCCATATGGAATCCATCTGCCTCAAGAACCAGGACACAGGATAAGCCCAATACTGTTTTGTTTTGTTTTGTTTTGTTTTTGGAGAGGTTTTTGCTATAGGTTACGTGTGCTTGCCAGACAGAGACAGAGAGACAGAAAGCAAGAAGTCACACCCGAGAGGGGATGGTCATGCCGCAATCCCTTCTCCTCCATTCTCCTCTCGGGATCTTGGGCACGCACGCACACGCGCCCGGCGTGAGTTTTAAGCCACCTGCTCCCGGACATGAACCGCGGTCGACTATGTGGGAGTCCAGCGACATAGCCATTACGCTAACTGCTAGTCCCAAGCCCAATACTGTTTTATAATAGAAGCTGTACTATTTTACATTCCCACTAACATACAAGGGTTTTGACATTTCCACATTCTTGTCAATGCTTGTTATTTTATGTCTTGTTTTGTATAAAAGCTATCTTAATGAGTGTTCGATGGTGTCTCACTGTGGTTTTGATTTGCATTTTCCTCATGATGTTCTTTTTTTTCTTAAACTGTTGTTTTATTGAGGTATAATTTATTGAAGTATAATTTATGTACAATCAACTGTATCTATTTGAAACTCAATGGATCTTGACAAATGTATTCACCCAAAACCACCACCACTACAGTTAAGTCTCGTAAACTTCCATCACCCCATGTGGACCCTTGGTAGAAAGTTCTCCTTTTCATCCCCAGTCTAGGCAATAAGCTCTGATCTGCTTTCTGCCACTACATATTAGTTTGCATTTCTAGATTTCTAAATAAATGGAATCATGCAATATATATTCCTTCATGTCTGTTTTTCTTTTATTATACTCAGCGTAATATGTTTGAGTCATCAGTGTTGGTGTGTATATGAGAATTCCATTGTATGGATACATCATAATTTGTCCATTCATCTATTCATAGAGATTTGTATTATTTACAGTCTTTGGACATAATGAATAAAAACTATTGTAAACATTGTCGTGCAAGTCTTTGTGAAGCATGTTTTGATTTTTCTTGAATGCATGCAATGGAGTAGATTTGTAAGATCCTAAGTAGCTGTATGTTTTACTGTATAAGAAACTGCCGAACTTTTTTCCTAAGAGATTTTGTCATTTTATATTCACACTAGCAATGAGGTTTCGAGATGCTCCATATTCTTGGGGCCTCCTTCCATCTGAAATGCTCTCTGACTCCCTCTAGCTGAGCTCAGAGGGTCACGAGGCTGGGTCTCTCATTGTGTCTGTGGGTACCAGCGACAAACTAATGGAAAGGACAAAAGGGAAGAGAGAATGCTGTATAAAGTTTTCAGGCATCTCATGTGAGAGTTTTTCAGGATCAAAATGAAATCCTTTATGTCAACCCCAACTAAACCAAGCCAGGAATTCCATGGAGGAGGTGTTTTCTTATGCTAACATTATAACCGTTATTTAGAGAACTGTACCGGAATCACAACCTTGCAGTCTGACACAAGGATGACTTCTGCAAAATCATCCACCCGGACACTGCCAGTCGAACCTGGGACTGGCACCATTTTGCTATTGATTCTGATAGCCTGGGGTCCATTCCCTTCTCTCCTTCCATCTGTGATTTTTGCCTCTAAACCCTGTCTGAGTATTGTAAGACCTTGGTGAGCATGTGCGGGGCTCCCTAAGGATGCTCACAGGGCTGCATGCTGGTACAACACTCAAGCTTAGCCTAAATAAAATCTTTTTTGCTTTATATACTTTGACTCCGTTTACCTTTCTAGGTTAACACTGAGAATATGGAGGGCGCTGAGGTCAGAGGGCAACAGTTTACAAAGGCAGTACCTGTTCCATCAAGTGCTAGTGTGAAGGGACTTCAAAAAGCTTGTGGAAAAACTAGATCAATATGTAAATATTTTTCTAGTGCAAGAAAACAATTGAAATCTATACACAGCTTTTTATAATATGCACTTCCATGAACTTTTAGAAGACTCCTCCCACGTATATGCCCAAATCTCACTGGCAAATTTCTGAAATAAATTCCAAGCTGTTATATGTAAGTCTAGACTCATTGACCTATGGCTTAGTCACAGAATGTTGTGTATTGCCTCTTACTTTCTTTTTTTAAATAATTATTTTCTCTAACTTTGTTTATTTATTTACTTATTTATTTTTCCATTTGACCAGAGAGGGGGAGAGTGAGAAAGAGAAAGAGAAAGCAAGCCACCAGGTCTGTGACTCGAACCACAGTCAGCCACGTGGTAGTCCAACGCTCTGAACCACCATGTCGCCTGCCAGCCCCCATTGCTTATCACTTTCTATCAGAGAGAAATGCCCCACTCTTGTAGTTACTGCATACCAACCACTAGGACTAAATGTGGTTGGATCAAGAACAAAAAGGAGAAAAGTCTACGGATATGTGCTGAACTCCTACATGGCCAACCGTGGTTTGAGTCCCAGATCTGGTGGCTTGAAAATCATGTTGAATGCATGTGCATGCATACCCACAATTCTGGGAAGAGGATAAAAGAGAAGGGATTGTGGTGTGGCCATCTCCCCTGGGGAATGATTTCTTACTTTCCCTCTCTCGGTTGCTGTCTCTCTCCAGCGAGTGCACACACCCTAAGGCAAAGGCCTCTTAAAAAAGGAAAGTCCAAGACATTCCACATGCATATTAAAGTACTTAAAAATTTTAGTTAAAAGGTTACTTTAAAATAAATCAAGATGAGGTTACTGATAGCATCCAAGACAGTGTGATCTTAAGAAATAAAATTTATTAATTAAAATAAAATAGCAGTTGAAATTAAGTTACATGGGAAGCAGAAACCAGTATCACGCTGATGTTTGTTTTTTAAGGGTCACTTTGAGAGCATGAATACTTGATTCTACTAATAAAAAGCTAACCATGTGAATCAGTATTAGAACACTAAAAATAATCTCAAAAAACATGTTAACAAAGAAGGGTAAAGCTGTACTCGATTGTCTTTTTCATATGGTTAATACATCACACCCCTGCAGAGGAAGTTAGACATTTAAGAGCAAATCTTGGACCAGTTTGTGGCCTGGCAATTAAGGCGACTGGATGGTACATGCCCAGATGCACAGTTTGAGCCCTGGACCTGATAGCTTGAGGAATAAGCCAGGCACATGGACACGTGTGCCCTAAATCCCAGCAGGAGAGAGAAATGGAGGAGAAGGGACTGCAGCATGTCCACTCTCCATGATGGGGAGGGGGTGATCTCTTTCTCTCCCTCTCTCGCTCTCCGGGGAGCACATGTGCCAAAAAGTAAAATTTAAAAAACTTGTAATACAAACCTCACAGGCACATTTACGTAAAAGCACAGTACTTGGCTACCAGGTCGAGTGCTATGTTTGACGATGATGGTAATGAGTTTCCAGTCATTTTGTATGGCTGATTTCAAAAATGGCCTCAATTCTTTATCACTCCCTTAGTCACAGCTTGGCCATGTGACTTTGCAGTTCCTTTCTTTTCTTTCTTTCTTTTTTTTTTTTAAAGAATTATTTTATTTAACTTTATTTATTATTATTATTTTCCAGTTTGATCAGAGAGAGACAGAGAAAGAGAGAGAGGGAAAGTGAGAAAGGAAGCCACCAGGTCCAGGACTTGAACCGCGGTCGGCCATGTGGGAGTCCAGCATGTTTATCACCACGCCACCTGCCAGCCCCGATTTTATTTAACTTTATTTTAATTTGACCAGAGAGGGACAGAGAAAGAAAGAGAAAAAAAGACTCCAGGTCTGGGACTTGAAACATGGTTGGCCCTGTGGGAGTCCAGTGCCCTTAACCACCATGCCACCTGCTGACCCTGTAGCTCCTTTCAATAAAGAGGCATGTCTACTGCCGTGCCCCTGAATCTGAGATGGCCTGTGTCTTGCTTTGGCCAGTACAATGTGACTGTAGTCTTGTGCCTTGCCATCCACAGGAACGCATCTACTGCTGATGAGAGACGTGTAGCACCATTCAGCCACCTCAGCCATCCTAGTCGGGGCCTGCCTAAGTCAGCTAATCGACCCAGATATGCCCGCAATGCTATCTAGCTGACAGTGCCAGAGCATTAGCAGTGTTATATCCTCTGGGGTTTGTGACGCAGTGACACCTGACTGGTATCTGTATGTCAAAAAGAGATTTAAAAAAAGTATTTATTTAATTTGATGTATTATTATTATTTTAAAGTTTGCTATAGGGCATGTGTGCTCACAAGTCAGAGAGAGAGAGAGTTGGGAAAGTGAGAAGGCAAGCAGCCAGGTCCAGGACTTGAACCTCTGCCTTTGGGAGTCCATTGCCCTAACTACCATTCTGCCTGCTGGCCCTCAAAAGAAGTTTTTAAAACTAAAAGGCACAATGTTAAAATAAAATGACCTCTTGTATACTCTCTTTTTGCCTCCCAAAAGTGACAATGTGTTTCCAGATCATTTAAAAACCATATGGGGGGCAGCAGCAGATGGCATGGTGGTTAAGGACACTGGATTCTCACTTGACCAACTGTGGTTCAAGTCCCAAACCTGGCAGCTTCATTTCTCACTTTTCCCCTCTCCCTCTCTCTCTTTCTCTCTCACTCTGTCCCTTTCTGGTCAAATAAAAATATATAAAATAAATAAAGTTAAATAAAATAATTCTTAAAAAAAAAATCCAGGGACTAGAAAGTGGCATGATGGTTAACGTGCTAGACTCCCCCACATGACTGATTGTGGTTCAAGTCCTGGACCTGGCGGCTTGCTTTCTCACTTTCTCTCTCTTTCTTTCTCTCTTCCTCTCTCTGGTGAGAAAACTACCCAATAACATTTTTTTTTAAATTAATTTTTAAAAATTTAACAAAAAAACCCTTATCCAATACGACATGCAGGAGATTGTTAACTGTGGTTGCCCGTGAGGAAATGACAGGGGTGTGTGTGTGGCTGATTTCACTGTATATCCTGTTCTTTTACAATTTGAGCTGTTACCTATTCCAACAAGTTCAATAAAAATCCTACATAAATATAGATCATTGACTAGTATTTCTAGAGAAAAGAGAGATGCAAGACACGGTACGTGACAGAGACTATTATTTGCAAGACTCAGTCTCTCAACGGATGCAGTCAGATCTCTAAACCTTTTTCTAGGGTGAAATGGCTAGAGACTATTCATATCCTAATAACTTTACAGATAGACAAGTTCCTTGAGAAGTCAATTCTGAGAAACTTTCGCATCTCAACAGATAAACTGTGGCTTTCCTCTTGCTGACCACAAAATGCATTGGGTCAGTGCTCACTTCGGCAGCACATATACTAAAATTCAAACGATACAGAGAAGATTAGCATGGCCCCTGCACAAGGATGACACGCCAATTCGTGAAGCGTTCCATATTTTTAAACTAATCCAAAATCAATTCATATGAGTTTTCTGAGCAAAAATATATATTTTTTCTGGTGATAAGCATGCAACAATAAATCTCTAAACTTGAAAAGAAAAAATGCACTGGGTCAGAGATTTCTTCTAAACACCAGTTTTTTTTTTTTTTAAGAGTTATTTTTATTTTAACTTTATTTATTATTAATATCATTATTATTTTTCAGTTTGATCAGAGAGAGACAGAGAGAGAGAGAGGAAGTGAGAAAGCAAGCCACCAGGTCCGAGACTTGAACCGTGGTTGGCCACGTGGGAGTCCAGCGCCTTAACCACCATGCCACTTGCCAGCCCCTTAAACACCAGTTTTATGATTCTCAGAGTTTTGCATGGATAAGGATCACCCTTAGCTCTTGTTAAAAATGAAGATGAGGCCAACCAGCAGATGCCATAATGGTTACGTCACTGAACTCTCACGTAGTCGACAACAGTTCAAATCCCGGACCCTGCAGCTTAAAATTCATGCTGGGTGCCTGTAAGTGAGTCCCCAAGACCCCAAGAGGAGAATTGGGGGAAGGGATTGGAGGAGAATAGAGGCGAAGGGATTGTGGCATTTCTATCCCCCCAGGGGGTGATTTCTTTAGTTGGGGAGGGGGCTGACAGATGGCATGGTGGTTAAGGCACTGAACTCCCACTTGACTGACTGTGGTTCAAGTTCTGGACCTGGTAGCTTGTTTTTTCACTCTTTCTCTCTCTCGCTCATCAAATAAAAAATAATGATAAATAAAATAAAACAAATAATTATTTTAAAAATGTAGATGGGCGTATCAGATGGTGAAGTCACAGTAAGGTGAAATGCTCTGCAAGGCTGACCACTCTGGGAAGGTTCCAGATTTGCATCTGGAGATTTCCCTGAGCACTAGAAATGCCCATGTTCTGGGTCGGACCACCTGAGGCTGGGATCAAGACCCTGATGAAGTTGCTGTCTCTCTTTCTCTCTCACTCATGGAAGAAATAAATAAATAAACTTACAAACCCCCACAAGACTTGAGATACCATGAAAAAGAAATGTAGATGATCCAGGTCCCACCCAAGAGATTCTGATGCAGGTCTGGGGTGGAGCTCAGAAAGCTGCGTTGTAAGAAACAGCTGAGATGTTTGTGACCTCCATTCAAGTAGCATTCTGCAGTCCTGCTGAGTGGCTCACAGACAGCAGGCCTGTGGGCACCTGATTCTGTGTCACCAGTAGAAACCATTTAATGTGATAACAATAAGAAAAGGGATAAATTCAAAGCCCAACAGCAGGGGCTGGCAGGTGGCATGGTGGTTAAGGCCACAGACTCCCACATGGCCGACCACATTCTAAGTCCTGGACCTGGCAGCTTGTTTTCTAACCCTTGCCCCTCCACCCCTCAGCCATGTCTCCCTGGTGAGTGCATGTGCCCTGTAGCAAATTTTAAAAGTAAAAATAATGATAAAATAAAATGAAAAAGTACTCAACAACATGGTCAAGGAATGCAAAAATTAAATAAAGCTCCAGTATTATTTTTAAAAAAACGACTTTATGAAAGAATTAATTTGAGTATTCAAATGTGGGAGAATATGAGGGCACTTCACAAAGTTCTTAGGAACACAGAATTAAAGAACACGTTTATTTTGGTGCAACAATTTTTCAAACCTATAAGTAGTTTTTCATAATATGCATTTTCCATGAACTTTGTGAAGTACTCGTGTTAAAGTGTGAATTACATACATAAATGAATTTTAAGAAGAAGAGGACTGGGACCAGCAGGTGGCAAGGTAGTTAACCACATGGCCAACCACGATTTGAATCCCAGACCTGGTGGCTTGCTTCCTCACTTTCCCTCTCTCTCTCTCACTCTGTCTCTCTCTGGTCAAATTAAAATAAAGAGTTAAATTAAATAATTCTGAAGAAAAAGAAGAGGACTAACTTAATTATGTGATAAAACCACTTAAAATAAACATTTTGGCATGAAGTCCATCAGACTGCAAAGCTGCACTCTGGTTATGTATGTCATCAGAATCTGAATGTTCTGGCAGCAGCTGGGGACAAATGGAGACATTGCTGGCTTTAGAATCTTGCTAAAGACATTTTTATGTTTTTGAGAATTCTAGGGTTCCACAAAATAAAGAAAGAGAGATAGGGACCAGGTCAAGAGTCTTGCCATGCTGAGATCCCCACGTAAGCTTCATAACCAGCTGGGATCACAGGCCATGTGGGCTCATCCGGTATGTTCAGGTTGACCTGGGATCTGAACCCGGGTCTCCTTTGTGGCTCC
The DNA here is from genome assembly GCF_000334495.1 of Tupaia belangeri chinensis. Classification (NCBI taxonomy): domain Eukaryota; kingdom Metazoa; phylum Chordata; class Mammalia; order Scandentia; family Tupaiidae; genus Tupaia; species Tupaia belangeri. The sequence goes on from NW_006204954.1 coordinate 271,197, forward strand.
AGCATTGCATAGTGGTGTCTTGCTGCCTGTACTGCTGTGACTGGGCCATAATTTTTGGAGTCTTTTTTTTTTTTTTTAAGAATTATTTATTTAATTTTATTAATCATTATTATTATTTTTAAATTTTGCTACAGGGCACGTGCACAGAAAGAGATAGAGAGAGAGAGGAAGGGAGGGAAAGTGAGAAAGCAAGCTGCCAGGTCTGGGACTCGAACGCTATCAGCCATGCAGCTGTCCAGTGCCTTCGCCACCATGCCATCCACTGGCACCTTTGGGAAACTGGAGGCATGGACTCAGAATTCACTAACATTTTTATCCCCTACTGGAATAGCATATTGAATAGTGAAATAATAATTATGGCTAGGAAATGCTCTGAAGAGTCCCCCCCCCCCAATTATTTGACTTTGTTTTGTTTTAAGGTGGGTTAGTTTTTTGTGAAAGAATTATTTCATACTCAGAAAAAGGTAGTCAATATGGAAAAGGAAAATAAAGAAACAGCTCCGGGGCCAACAGATGGCACGGAGCTGGATCCCACATGGCCAACTGAGGACTTCGAGTCCCAGACCCAGCAGCTTGAAAACCATGCTGGGCATGTGTGCAGGTGTGCCCAAAACCCTGACAGGAGACTAGAGGAGACGGGATTGCAATGTGGCCATCCTCACTTTTTCTGTCTTCTCTCTGGTGGGCGTATATACTCTATAGCAAAAACAAAACAATACAAAAACTGCTCCAATCTCCAAAGGCAAGTTTAAATATCTTGGTATTTTTCTCATTAGGCTTTGTTCCCACTTGGTTCTCTGGTTCCCTCATATTGTTAGTTTTATTCTGCATGTATATCATAAAGCCTTGCTTCTTATTTATTTTAAAATTTATTTTTAATAATTATTTTATTTTTATTATTATTATTATTTTAATTTAATAAGAGAGAGAGAGAAAGCCACCAAGTCTGGGACTCAAACAGTGGTTGGCCATGTGGGAGTCCAACACCTTAACCACCATATCTTCTGCTGTCCCCAGAATCTTGTTTTAAAAATTTAATATTATAAGCACTTCTCTGTGCCATAATATGTACTTAATACATGTCAATTTTTAAAATAATTCTTTTATTTGATTGTATTAATTGTCATTATTTTAGTTCATTTTTCAAAGTTGACCAGAGAGAGACAGAGAGGGCAAGTAAAGCAAGCTGCCAGGTCCAGGACTCGAACTGCAGTCAGCCATGTGGGAGTCCAGCTGCCTTAACCCCCACACCACCCACAGGCCCCACTATATATCATTTTGAATAGGTCTAATAGTCTTTGGAGAATTCCTCTAAAAAACTGGATTGAACATCTAGGGGGCTTTTAGTCTTTTGCTAATATGAAAATAAGACTTTTTTTGGTTTGTTTTTTTGAGAGGTTTTTGCTATAGGGCGTGTGTGCTTGCCAGAAAGACAGAGAGAGACAGAGAGATAGAAAGCGAGAAATCACCCCCCAGGGGGACGACCATGCCACAATCCCTTCTCCTCCATTCTCCTCTTAGGATCTTGGGCACGCACGTACATGCGCCCGGTGTGAGTTTAAGCCACTGGGTCCGGGACTCAAACCATGGTCAACTACATGGGAGTCCTGCAATGTAGCCATTATGCCATCCCAATAAGGCTGTTACTAACAACCAGAAGTCTATTTAGTCTATTTTTTTTTTTTTTTTTTTGGTTATTTATGATCCTTTCTTGGGCATAGATTCCCAGAAATCACGTGACTAGTTCAAAGACTGTAAACATTTTCAGGGTGATGACATTCTGTCAAATTGCTTTCCTAAAGCATGTCCACCCACATCAGCTCACCCTTGCTGGTGTTCATGATATTTTCCTTCATTCCTTCTATAATATTTACTAGGAGCCGTTTACTAGGGAGCAACGTATAGCTGTCCCAGGGAAAACAAGCTGCGAATTGCCTAGGAGCCGTGTTATCTTGCTTTAGATTGCTTGCTTTGATGATCACTGATATGCAACATTTTTCCTGCTCTTTGACAAACGAATCAGTTTCTCTTTCACCATGAACATGGAAGAGAACTTCTATGATGAAGAATTTATACCAGGCTGATCTTTGTGTGGCTCATATGTGTTCCCAGAGCTGACATTTGAAATCTTTCTTTCTCCCCAGGCACAGTGGAGTTATTGATCCTCTTAGCCTAGGCTGACTCACTTGCTTTTGGGTCTGCCAAGCTCCTCATTCCAGCACCATCAAGCGGAAGCTCCTGATGCTAACTAGTGCCCCCGTATGTCCACGAGGTCACCATTTTCCAGCCAGACTGAGAGACAGGAAACATATCCAAATCTGCCTTCTGGTAGCCAGGAGCTGCCACTCTCTGCCAGGCACTATCTTTAAAAAAACTGGAGTCGCCACTCTAACCCTCCAGTGTCTTGTGAAATGGTTCTACGTGTGAGATTAGAGCCTTTTAGACTCTATACTCCTAGAAAAGAATCTAAGAGGTGAGACAGCATACAGTGAGAGATAACACCTAAAACAAATTTCGATGGAACCTCCATGCTACCTCTGCATTAAAAATTGTCCCAGTTTTATCAGAATAAAAAACAATTGCCCTAGTTTTTCTTGGAAGCAGCCTGAAGTGCCCTGTGAAAATCACTTGCTATCCATTTGACTCGGAGAACCCCACACATTCATGTAAATCAAGAGGCTTAAGTCTTCGTGTCCTCTTTAAGAATACTTGTGATGGGACCAGCAGTTGGTGTAATGGCTATGTCGCTGGACTCCCATGTAGTCAACTGCAGTTCAAGTCCCGGACCCAGTGACTTAAAGTCACACCGGGTGCATGTGTGTATGTGCCCAAGATCCCAAGAGGAGAATGGAGGAGAAGAGATTGCGATGTGGCCATACCCCTGGGGGTAATTTCTTGCTTTCTGTCTCTCTGTCTCTCTCTTTCTGGCGAGTGCATGTGCCCTATAGCAAAAACTTCTAAAAAAAATTAAATAAAAAGAATACTTGTGAAACTGCCCAGACCATCAAGGGCATGCATTTCCAAAAAAACCTCCAAACAGCTGACAGATGTCACTTCACAGAAGCAATGTGTGTCATTCTGTTGTTACGGTGGTGGAGCCGGTAAATGTGCCCAGGCCTAACAGTGGGGCTGGACACAGGGTGGTCAGTAGCACACACACAAAGCTTAAATTTTTGCAGCACATGATTTAAAGTGCAGAGAGTAATTGCAACTTAAGTGTATAGATGTCGATTTTTTGGTTTATCGAGCATATTCAAGTTAACCAAGCACCTAGGATACTCTGCAGTGTCTACACAGCTCAAGGTCAGATCAACCCATACATGAACTTCTGCTGCCACATCAGACGTCTCTTACTAAAAAGGAACAGAATGTTCTTAAGCAAGGAGAGGAGGCTACACTGAAGAATCTCTGAGGAAACAGGAGAAACAAAACCGTCTGGCATGGGAATACATTCAGCCAAAAGATAAAAATAAGTAAAAGTTTTTTTAAAAATGTCCCAGAAACTGATTTGAAGGATATGAAAACTGAATTTTGTCAGACCTCCAACCTAGCTAAATTTTGTCCTCAAGTTATCCCTTAGGGCCCTGGTAGTCGAAGTATGGTCAGAGAGGGTCAACTTCAGCATTAACTTGATAGGTTGCTAGACATGCAGACCCCAGCCTCAACTAGTCCATGTGTGTCTGCAGTTTAACCAGATCCCTAAGTGACCTGTAATCATGCTAAATAGGAGAAACCCTTACAACAGGTCGTGATATCAACCTGGGTTTACACGTTAGAGTCTCTGGAGGAGCTTGTAAGCAGTATCTATGCCTAGGCTCTGCCTCCAAAGGTGCTGATTCATATTGAGTGTGGGGGTTGGCATGGAATTATTGAGATGCTTTCCAGTGATTGTATGTGTGGCAGAATTGAGAGCTGATTCACAGTTTCTGAAACTTCCTTGCAGAGTTCATAAATTAAACTCTGAAGGTCTTTGAATTTCATTTGAATTAACATCTTAACTAATAGTATGTTTTATGATTAAATCAGAAAACTATTGGGTGATTAGAAAAGTCATGATGCACTTTTGCATAGAAAAATAGAAAAATACATTGTGACTTTCCTGACAACCCAACAGCTCTTGGAGGATAGGCGTGTGTGTGTGTGTGTGTGTGTGTGTGTGTATGTGTTCCCTTACTAGGTTGCCTAGGCTGCCTATGAGCTCACCATCCTCCTGCCTCTGCCTCTCCAGTAGCTGGACTAGAGCAGTTTTTTTTTTTTCCCCCTTCACATTGTATTGAACTTTCAACATTGGTCAGTTTCGAAAGCAAATAGGTACCTCAGGCTAAGAAACAAGACACACACAAAACAATTGCAGTCATGCTGGTAAATGCATCTGAGTCTTGGCAATCCCACCCCTGGTAGTGGTTTGACACCTTCTACCTTGGATGGCCCCACAGCAGCACATGAAGATGGCCCAGTGACACCATAAGATGAGCAGATGGCCAGACTGGCCTGATGCCGCTTTCAAAGCTAGTCTCCCTACCTCTTATGAGTCATTTCCTGAAGTGAAGAACACAAGGCCAGCTGGGCAGAAACTACACATGCCATGTTATCTGAAGTCCAAGATGCTGCTGAATCTGACCACTGCTTTTTCCCGTTTCCCCAAGACCAGCATGCAATTATCAATCCCCAGGACAGCTGGCTAAGAGTTTGATTTTCACTCTAGAGGGATGCCACCTGCTGCTGTTTGAATTGCCTCCTGGCCTGATGGTCTGCATCCTTGCTCATAAAAGCCTTTCTTTTCCCTTTCGGCAGTGTTAGCTGTGGTTCACACGCCGGCTGAGACCCAGACCTCACAGGGAGCTCTCAGCCTGTGGGCCACACCATACCTGGTATCTGGCACCCGGCTCTATTGCATAGCACATCCATCCCCTTGGCTGTGAGACAGCCAGAAACCCAGTGAGGTGGCCTATAGCAATGAGCCTATCAATTTCCTGTTTGCTTTATAATGATTGCAATTTTCTGTCTTCTTGAGGTCAATACATCTGAGAAACGTGTCAAAGCAGTAGTTTGAAAATTTCTTTGGCTCAAGGCACCTATATTAATATACTTAAAATTTCTGAGCTTTCATTTACATGGGTTACATACAGGGGTTTGTTGAAGTTAGCTTATATCAGCCCCTGATAATTCAATATGCAGTAATTTTTCAAGCTGTTAAGCTATGAGAATTTTGAAATTGTCAATGAAGAAAAGTCTTTACACCATGGAAATTGGCAAATGCTACAATTCAAAGCTTTTTTACTTTTCCTGGATATCCAGTTCACTAGCACACTACTGACTATATCAACTTATATTTACTATATTAGACATTTGAAATGAGGAACTTTTGAGCATATTTATTTTAGTTAATTTAATAAAAAGACTTGAATCATTTTACCTTTCTTTTCTTTTTTTGGGAGGGGGTAAATGCTCTCTTTTTTTCCTTTTTGGAGAGGTTTTTGCTATAGAGCATGTGCGCTCGCTAGAAAGACAGAGACAGAAAGTGAGGAATCATCCCCCCCCCCCAGGGGGGATGGCCACGCCGCAATCCCTTCTCCTCCATTCTCCTCTCGGGACCTTGGACACGCCAGCACACACGCCCGGCGCGAGTTTTAAGCCACTGGGTCTGGGACTTGAACTGTGGTCGACTACATGGGAGTCCAGCAACATAGCCATTACACTAACTGCTGGTCCCGGTAATGCTCTCTTTAGTGGCTGGCTTAATAGAAGTCAACTTTGCCTCTGTATTCAATCAGTTGCATTATCACAAGTCATACAGTCTCTGGAAAGTCAACTATACATTTGTGAGAGCATCAGAGCAAAAAAGGCAAAAAAAAACCCCTTTGTGTTTTAAGAGTTTTGACCTTGGAAACCTCCTGAAAGAGTCTCAGGACTCTGGGGATCACTGCATTAATGCGTTTCTCTGTTCTCAGACTGCAGCTTACTTAACTGTACCTCTTGTAAAACACCAATAGGTTTATCCTCTGGTCAGTTACTCCCCATGCTCATTTGGTATGGTAAATTTGAAAGGCAAAACTGCACAGCATATTTATTATGCCAGAAAATTACTGCAGGTGACTGTTTTTTTTTTTTTTTTAAAGAATTTTTTGTTTAATTTTTTTTTTTTTTTTTATTTTTTTTTTAAAGAATTATCTGTTTAATTTTATTTATTATTATTATTATTATTTTACTTTGGCCAGAGAGAGAGAAAGAGGGAAAGTGAGAAAGCAAGCCACCAGGTCCAGGACTTGAACCATGGTTGACCACGTGGGAGTCTAGCATCTTAACCACCATGCCACCTGCCATCTCCTGCCCTCAATTTTTCACTATAGCATCTAGATGAAGATTAATCTGCAAAGGGAAGGACTGGACGTCAGAAACAGAAAAGGCTTGGCCTCTATTTGCTTTGGAGTCCAAGACTTTCTGAAGGACATGCCAACAGTTTTATTATTATTATTTTTTAATTGCTAGAGGTGTGTGCTCATCAGAGAGACAGAAAGAGACAGAGAGCAAAGGAGAAGAAAAATGCACCCCACAATGGAATACAGTCATGCTGCAATCTTCATTTCTCCATCCCATTGGGATTTTGGGCACACTTGCACATGCACCCATCATAAATCACCGAATTTGGGATTTGAATTGTGGAGTTGGGCATGTAGGATCAGGATCTCTTAACCCCTAGGCCACAGGGCCAGCCCAGTTTTATTAATTTCTGAAAGAGTTTTATCAATGACCTTATTCAGAGGTATAACCTAATATTTTCCAAGTGTACACTCAACAGCCAAGTATTCCATTTCTTTAAAAATGTTATTTTTGACTTAGTGGAAAAAAAAGATAATTTTGTGTCTAGAAACTTGAAGTGTGTTTTTAAAAATTCAAACACATTTGGAAAAAATAATAGAAGAGTTTAAAGGTTACTTTATGGTCAGAGTGAAGATCCTATTTTTGGTAGCCGTGAACTGAGAAACCCATGTGACTTCATTTAGTACATCTGTTCCTGAAGCACTTGTGGAAAGCCCAGGCCTCAAAAACTTTAAAAGCTTATGTGAAAAAAACATATAATAATAAAAGCTTATGTGTTAACTTAAAAATTCTGTATGTGAACAGAATTCTGGTTTAGTTAAAAATTCTTCCATCAACTATGGTCTAGAAATACTTCATGAAAAATGTTTACTGCTTTTCTGCTCTTAGAGGTTCTTGCCATTTTGCTTTAAATCTCCACTCCTCCCTTCAGCCTGCGGGAGTGTGAGATGGTGGAGGATTATCACTCACAAACAGAAGACAACACAGCCCTCTATGGGTTTCCTCCCTGCTCTGACATTTGATTTGTTTCTCACTTGGAAAGAACCACAGATGCTACTCACGATGCCAATAATTCAGGAATCTGAATATGTTCTCAATGATACAAGTTTGACTTGCCCTAAGGGGTTAAAAAACAAACAAACAAACAAACAAAAAAACAAAGCAAATCACCTAAAAAAAAAAAAAAGCAGATAAAGCAGATCACCTAAAAAAAAAAAAGCAAAATATACAGGAAATAAAAAATGGAAAATTATTTTTTGATAACATGTTTGTTGATGTGCTTGATTAAGCCAATATACAGTGTACTCTGGATGGGAAATCTCATTTTGTATGCTGTAATGATGTACAGTGAATGAATGTAAATAGTATAGTGAATGAATATAAATAAATAAATTTAAATTAAGAAAAAGCAGACCACCTGCCTTTGGCAGAAATCATCCTGTCTCTACTCCCCCCACCCCTTGTTCTTCCAGACCCATCCTCCATTGCCAAGGAAGCTGACATCACCCAGGATCCTGTGGCTTCTGCGTTTTTGGTTAAGATCACAAGCAGTGGGAGGCACCAGTAAGAGCCCAGATGGTTGGAGAAGTCAGTGTAGTCCCCTTGCCACTCCTGCAGGTTGTGGGTGGTAACAGCTACTCCTAATTGTCAGTCTTGGGTGCTTCCCCATCCCTTGTTGCTTCTCTTAACTGCCCAAACTCTGCAGGGTTTATGAGACACTCTTCTAATTAATGCTAATCACTCTATTAGATGTTCCTCAATTAAACCTTTAAAAATGCCACCCTGCCAGGGCCTAAAAATAAAATAATTTACTCCACACAGATACCAAGCACATTTTCATGTTTATTAATAGAGGTTACATCAATCTTTTTTAAAAGAGAGCAAACATAAAAACAGTGGGACAATATTTTATTAGTAATGATAGCCATGTCAGGGGTACTTAAATATATATGGATTAAATAAACAATGACAGTAAGCCACCACTGATTTAGATAACATCAATATTAAAACCAAATTAATATAACCAGTCCTAACTTATGTTTATAATAGTTACATTATTTTTATGTAAATTATTCTATAGTATTTGGAAATAGTTTGCTCTTTTAATCAAACTTTTGCCTTGCAATTTTCCACTGTGTTCACAATGTTACTATTTTTCATGAGGAAAAAAGATCCATTTCAACCTATTTTTCAAATTACTTTGTCATATCCATGAAGATTTTCTACACTTGACACATATCATGGGGTTAGACAATCAATTCATTAACTCTTACGAAAAGTGAATGGAAAATACAGAATAATTTTCCTAAATTTTAATGTCAATTACATCTTCTTCTAGTATTTCTAACCAGACTGATATAATTCTTAACAGAAAACCTCATTTCAGTAATTTATTGAAAAATACTTATAAATAAAGTGTCCAATTACTATATACTGGACCTATTTTTTAAAATATACATCCTGTGTTGTGTCATGTTTTCATCTTAAGTTTTAACACAGGAAGTGGCAACCCAAATGTTCAAAGTTCTGGAGCTGTAAGGCCTTGCCTGTGTCAAACATACATGGTGACATCTGCTAAAAGCACTTCTTTATATGACATATTTAGTGTACATACAGCATATGCTATGTAGCATCTCTTTTTTTTTAATGCCAGAAAGTATGTGCACAAGCATGAGAGAGAGTGAGAGTGAGAGCAAGCATGCACCCATGGGCGTGTACTCCCCAACAGGTTTGGTTATGCTGCAAAGATTTTCCCCTCAGTTCTCCATCCCTTCAGGATCCTGGGCATGCACACACTTCTAATGTGTGTTTTCAAGCTGATGGGTAAGGACTAGAACCCCAGTTGGCCAAGTGGCATCTGCTTCCCATGTGTAGTGCTATGGGGCTGGCTCTACTTTGCTCTTCTTGAGGACAGGCCTTGGTCTTATCCCTCTCCATCCTTGTGGTACCCATCGGAGTACCCACAAAACCTAATGGTGCTTCCCGTGAGAATTGCCCATGCAGACAACTATGGGGCGTGACCATGTCTTCTTTCTCATCTTACTATGGCTAGAGAAATCTTTCATAGTCATTACCTCTTAGAATATCACATCTGGTTTGCCAAGTTGTAATAAACATGACCATTTCACAGCCAGCCTTTGGGGGAACTCCAGGAGGATGGAGCCAGCATGATAGTTCCAATTCCTCTGTTCTCTGGGAGGCTCAACTGGAGGGATTCTGGCAATCTGTGTAGTACACGGCCCTGCCATGCATTCTGCTGCTTGGAGTCCTCCATTGTGAGTGGATGTAGGTAGCTCTCAGGGGTGGGCGTCTCTGAAAGCCAACCTACAGTTACTACTGGGACTTATGCTTAATCTTGGTTTATGTATACAATATGAAAAATGTCAGAAATGTTACTCATGTCAAAACAAGAGCTTCTAATTGACTTTAATAATATTAATAATTCAAACTTTGATATGTTTTTAAAAATCCAGAAATTTTTATTAAAAAAAATATACACAGTGTCTCACTGTCATGATCCTCCTGCCTCAGCCTCTCAAGTAGCTGGACTTACAGGTATAATTGCCTTGCCTAACTTTCAGGGTGGACCAGAAATCAAACCCGGGCCTCTCACGTGGCCTCAGCCTGCCAAATAGCAGGACCTGCCAATGCACGTTACTGCAGTCTGGGCCAGAAAACACTAACTTTTTCTACGCACAGATACTACTGAATCTCATCCTTCAATAACTTAAATACTGTTGTTCAACAACTTCAAAATACTCTTATTTGCAAAAGTTAAGTAAATTTACACTACAGAGTCCCTCACTATTGATGGGCATCTTCAGATGTTCAGGGCTACACTCACCAACCTGACTACATGTTTAATCAGGAAAATGGAGCTACTTCTGTAATTGCTGAAGAAAAGAGGGGTTTCAAAGTGCCTGTTCTACACCGCACTGCAAATAATGCAAGTGTGTATATATACACACACACGTACACACATATGTAAAGTCAGTCACTTAAACACATCCCAAAGTGACGTTCAGTTATTACTGTAGCACCATCTACGCTCCCTTGGAATAACATTATCATCTATTCCTCTTATCTCTTCCTGTAATTAGCAAATACTCATATGCTTAGTGGCTTTATAAGAAGCAAGCATGCAAATCATACATTTGTTTTAGGTGGTGAAGAAAATACACTTTTGGCAGGAACTAGCAGAATCCTCAGGTTATTCACTTTTTTATCCACTTTTTCTTAACCTGTCAGCGGTCCTTTCCCTAAGTTAACAGCTTTTTGTATATACTATTACTCAGGTGACTGGAAGAGGTGTCTATTTTACTTGCCATCAGCTGACCGCTGCTGTTGTAACTCCCGGGATCTGAACTTTCTTTGCAGCATAAGATACTGTAGAGGTACCTCTGGCACTCGCAGGATGCGTAGTAGTAAATTAAGGGGTCAATGCAGCAGCTTATGCTGCTGACACAAACACAAAGCAGGTAGGCAAAGTAAGTAGCCTCTGTCACGGAGCTATGAGACAGGAACGCGTAATGCACAATCAGGAGGATGTTCGTGGGTCCGAAGCAGATGAGGAAGATGCAGAAGACAGTAGCCGACAAGAACAAAGCCCGGGACTTATTGCTCCGGTTGGTAACTGTGGAGGAGCTGAGACATCGAATAATAGACACGTAACAGACTGTGGAAATGGTCAACGGCACAAAAAAGAAGACAGCGGAGAAGGCTGAGAAGTAATAGGCGTAGTAGCCCTCGAGCAGGGTTTCATTGAGCACATCGTGACAGGTGGTAATGTTGAGTCCCGGCACCTGCATGGTTTGCTCCTTGAGGAGAAGAGGCACCACCCCTGCAATGGCCATGGCCCAGATGGCCAGACAAGTGAAGGACGCCCTTCCCAGAGAACGCCATGAGAGGGACTGGATGGGGTACACCACAGCCATAAACCGGTCGATGCTTATGGCCGTCATGAGCATGATGGAGGCATACATGTTACAGTAAAATGCTGCCGTGACGAAGCGACACATTGCAGACCCAAATTGCCAGTCACTGCCGGAAAAGTAATAGCTGATCCTGAAAGGAAGCATGGACACAAACAGCACATCGGCCACGGCCAGGTGTAGCATGTACACCACAGCCGGCTTCTTGACCTTCATTTTCAAGATGAACACGACGATGGCCAGGATGTTGAGAGGAAGGCTTACTAAACATACACCAGTGTAGACAGAGGGGACAAAGAGGGTCAGCCAGGAGCTGGTCAGATACCCTGAGGCACTTTTCGAGATGAATGTATCTGAGGCACTTTTCGAGATGAATGCAGCAAGTGGCTTTTGAAGGGGTCTGCTTTGGTTAATGGAGGCGAGTCTGTCTTCAGTTAGTCTGCTTTCATTTTTCTCTAACTCCAACAATGGCAGTGGTTCAAATCCACCACTGGACTTCCTGAGGGAAAATGACCGAGGATCCACTGTAGCATTGGATGCTTTTGACTCTGAAAAATAAAAATGAAAAATAATTGAATTAAAAAGGTGAAAGACAAGTAGAAAAGACATCTTGCTTCAGTTTGTGCTCTGTTGTCTTACTAGGATGGCAGGAGATGCACTAACAGATCACAGGCTTTACCAGAGAATAAACAAGCTCGAAATACTGTGAAATGCTTTGTTTGGATACAAGGGGACACTTCAAAAACTCTGCTCCTCAGAGGGAAGGGGTGAATGACACACTTGGAGAGATGTATTCTGCAGACATCGGGAAGGCTGAGCACCTGACATGAAGGAGACAGTGACTTCTCTTCCACACTAACCACTGTACATAAGCAAATGACTCCCAGCTCCTATGACTTTTCTTTCCTCCATCTGCCATCCCGTGCATATTTTCTTATCTCATTTCAGCCATCCATGAAGTCCTTCCCTCCCAGTGGCAAAATCCATATATAAAGTTGAGGGGACTTCTCAAAGTTTATGGAGCTAGAGGAAAATTCAGATTAGGACAGAGGAATTCCAGTTCTCTGACCATTATCCACAGAGCCTATGTTCTTCTCTACTCCTTTAATTTATTTACATGGAAGAATGTCCCAAGTCTCACCATATCTGGGTCCAAACTCAGTCTCTTAGGTTATCTCCTTACATGACCACAAGATAACCATCATGTCAATCATCGTACTGCCTCCTTCCTGAATAGGTCAGGGAGTTGCAGATGCTCTCAGCCACTCCAGCCAGGTCAGTGGTCTTCCGCAGCTCTGCTCTAGAATGCTACATGCCTTGAGGCACATGCCAGGCCAACCAGGCTCTTCGGAGTATCAACTGGGTGTTAGAACAAAGGCTCAGCTGTACATTTCCTCCTTTTATCATCCTCTTCCACCAGAAAGATCCATCTGAAATGTTCATCAAAGCAAAGCAACACTGACCAGCTGAATTCAACCCACTTTCTTCCAAGGAGTTTTGCTAAAATTCTGCTAAAGAGGAACCATGGACAGAAAGCCTTCATTGGACCCTGAGATGCTGAGGAGGGAAGGCAAAAATTTCAAGAGAAAAAGGAACCAGTCTCTCACTGAAAGTTCTCACAACAATGGCTGGATGAGCAGGCAACTTAGAAGTGACATTAGAGAATTTAAAAACTGGCTGGAAGTTGGACAAGTACAATAGATTTTCAGACTCACTTGTGGAATCCTTCCTGCAAAGAAACACTTACATAGAGAGGCATAACGCAGTAACAGAGAGAGTTCTGCTTTTGTTGTATCACTTTTAAGTTCCTACCAGACTTAACCACTCATGCCCCTTCTCACATGCCTTGCCCAATACATCTTTTCCATCTGGCTGTTCATGTGTATCCTTTGTACTATCCTTTATAATAAGTAAATAAACATAAGTGAAATGTTTCTCTGAGTTCTGTGATGTGCCTTAGAAAATTAATAAAATTTGAGGAAGTGTCTCTGGAAACCCTCAGAGTCAACTGGTCAGAAGTTCTGGAGAGGGCCAGGCAGTGATGCAGTGGTAAAACAACCTGACTCACATGGGAGAGGTCCTAGATTTGCTTCCTGGGGCCTCACTGAGCTCACTGGGTGCGCAAGTGTACATGTATGTGTCTGTGATCTGGGACTGTTGAGAGTGGGGTGAATCATGGTGTGATGACCCTGTCAGAGATGTCTGTTGGTTTGCCCCTCAGAAGAAACAATGAATAATCTAAAAAAAATTCCAGATGCCTAGCATTATAACAGGCATCTATCTGAAGTAGAGGACAGTCTTATGGGACTGAGCCCTTAATCCGTGAGATCTACCTCTATATACAAGTAATGTTAAAATTGAGTTAAATTAGAGACTACTCCAGATACCCACTGACAAATTTGGCAGATAATTGATTGCTTGGTGTTTGGGAGAACAATTTTCCCACACATCTGTTGTCAGAAGCAACGAGCGAGGTGCTGTGTAAGAGCATTGTAAATACGATTTTTTTCCCTATATTTACAACAGTGCCATAAAAGGTGACTAAAACTCTGACAGAAAATCTGTAATCTTTATGGCCTGAAGAACCAGAGGAAAGAATCCAGGGCAACCATAGTCACTGTAAAGTTAGAGAATCCAAGAAAAGAAAAATCCAGAGAAGAGGCACTCTAAATTCCAGTGCAAAATCTATTCTAGGTTTTGGCTAATCCTTGAACCATGAATACATAGGGAAGATGCAAAATATCTCTGCCAAAGGTAAAAGAATTGCTCAAAAGAAAGTTTGCAGCTTGAGTCCAACCAAAACAACTGCTTGCTAAAGCAAAAATACCAATACACTTTGAGAGACTATAACAAAAACCAGAATCTTTTACAGAATACAACATCCAGAATTCAATATGAAATCACTAAATTTAAGAAGAATCAGGAGGCCCTACTAAATCTAACCATTCCATACACAAAAATTATAAGCTCTGGACCCCCTCTACACTCCTATCTCATATACCATATACACAAAATTAAAAATGAATTAAAAACTGAAATATAAGAGATAAAAACTAGCAGATGAAAACAGGAAAATTAGTAGATGAAAACAGGAATCCATGACATTGATATGGGCAATGATTTTCTGGTTATTATCTTAAAAGTACAAGCAGCATGGGCAAAAATAGACATGGATTACATCAAACTAAACAATTCTGCCCAGCAAAGAAAACAATTATAGGAGTGAAGAAACAACCTATAAAATGGAAGAAAATATTTACAAACTGTATATAATAGTTTGGATAGTGGTTCATCCCCCAGGTTTCATGTTTTGAAATTTAGTCTTAGTGAATCATGAAGGAATATCCCCCAGAAATGTATGTGTTGGGACTTGATTGTATTATAAAGATGTTAAATAAAAACTGAATTCTCTCACAGTGTCCTAGGGTGAGGCCTTTGAGTGTGATGACATTATTAGTACAGGGCCTCCATGCATGAGTTCTGGTAGGGTTTATACACAGAGAGAATGAGACCTGAATGGCAGAGACAAAGCCACCTGGATACAGACCAGGCACATTCTCTGCTCTACTAAAAATGATGCCTTCTGCCATTTTGTGTTGACTTTGAAATTTCTAGCCATCAGAGTCATGAGTTTTGTGAAAAAGTCCCTATTTTCTTAATAAATCATCTAGTCTCAATATTCTGTTAGCAACACAATAATGAACTGAGACACCATACATCTGATAAGGGGTTATTAGCCAACATACATATGGAACTCAAGCAACTCAATAGCAAGAAAACAAAATTCCATAAAAAATTGGCAAAGGACTTGAAGAGCCATTTTTCAAAAAAAGACATGCTGATGCCCAATAAATATGTAAAAAAATGCATAATATCACTACTCACCAGAGAAATGCAAATTAAAATCACAGGGAGATATCTCCTCATAGTTATTAGAATGACTATAATCAAAAAGATAAAATTTAAGTATGGGTGAGAATATGGAGAAAAGGGAATTTTGCATTTTTTTGTGGGAGTATAAGTTAGCAAAGCCATTAACAGACAGAAGTATGAAAGTTCCTCAAAAAATTAAAAAGAAGGACCATGTGATCCAGCAATCTCACTGCTGGTATATATATATCTACAGGGAAAGAAAGAAGTATGTCAAAGCGATATCTGTATTCTCATGTTCACTGTAACATTATTCACAATAGCCAATATATAGAATCAACCTCAGTGTCCATCAGCAGATGAATGGATAAAGACAATATGGTGCATACACAATGGAATTCCATTCTACTTCCTAAAGAGGGGATCCTGTCATCTGTGGCAACATGGATGAACCTGGAGGATATTATGATAAATGAAATGAATCAAGACAGAAAACAAATACCACAGGATCTCATTAATATATGGAATCTTAAAGAGTGGAATTCAGGGAACCAGCAGATGGCGTAATGGACTCCCATGGACTCAACAATAGTTCGAGTCCCAGACCTGGCAACTTGAACTCACACTGTGTGTGTGTGTGTGTGTGTGTGTGTGTGTGTGTGCGTGTGCGCACGGGCACACGTGTATGTGTGTGTCCAAGATCCCAAGAAGAGAATGGAGGAGAAGGGATTGTGGCATGGCCATTCCTTGCTTTCTATCTGTCTCTCTGGTGAGTACATGTGCCATATAGCAAAAATCTCTCTCTAAAAAAAAAGGTGAATGAATAGAAGTGGGAAGTAGAATGATGGTTACCAGGAGCTAAGGTAAGGTTGGGTGGGGAGCGGGCAGTGACAGGAAGAAGAGGAATTTGGAGAAGTCTGGTCAAATGACACACAATTTCATTAGATACAAAGAATAGTTCAAGGAGTCCATTGTACAACATGGTATAATATATACTGGGTCTAGTGGCTGTGGCAGTAACAAAACTAATGTGGGAAAGGCCTGGAATTGTGTCCCAGAACCTCCCGAGCATCTCCCAAGTGCAATGTCCTGAGATCCAGGCTAGCTGAAATCACAGAGTGAAGACTCTGTCAGGATGCCTCTTTCTCTATCTCTCTGAAGAAATAAATACATTAATTTAAAAAATAAAACAAGGGGCCAGCAGGTGGCATGGGGATTAAGGCCCCCGTCCACATGGCAGACTGAGATTTGAGTCTCAGACCCAGCAGCTTGCTTTCTCACTTTCTTTCTCTCTCTTCTCTGGTAAGCACGTGTGCTCCATAGCAAATTAAGTAATAATAATAATAATAAAAATAAATAAAGTTAAATACTTCTTAAAACAAAGCAATGTATTGAATACAGTCATTCCTCAGTATCCACAGGGGATTGGTTCCAGGATGATCTTGGATATAAAATCTATACATGCTTAAGTCCCTTTTATAAAACAGCATGGTGTTTGTACAGAACCTCCGCACAGCCACCATATACTTTACTCTCTGAATAATTTATAGTATCTAACACAAGGCGTATATATCAGTTCATTCATGTGGATTCAGTGTAACACTTGGCATGCAGCAACTTTAAGTTTTGATTTTAAAACTTTCTGGAATTTTTTTTCCCCAAAATATTTTCAATCTGTGGTGTGTTGAAATCAAGGGTACAGAGGGCATGGATATGGAACTTGTGGATACAGAGGGCCAACTGTACTCGAAAACTGCTAAGAGAGTAGATTTTAAGTGTTTTTAACACTAAGAAATATATGTGTGTGATGTAATGCATATGCTAATTACCTCGATTTAGCCATTCCATACTGTACACATATTTCAAAATATCACATTACACATGATAAATATGCACAATTTTCTTTTTTCAGTTAAAGAGAGAAAGAAAAAAATAAAGAAGAATCTGGAAGTGTGACCCAGTCTCAGATTAAAAAGACAATGGAGGGGCTGCTAGTTGGCGTGGTGGTTAAGGGTGCTGGACTCCCACATGGCTGACCATGGTTTGAGTCCTGGATCTGGCAGCTTGCTTTTTCATTTTCCGTCTCTCTCTCTCACTGGTCAAATTTAAGTAAACAAATTAATTTAAATTAAATAATTCTTTACTAAAAGAAAGACGATGGAAATGCAATCTCAAGATGACCAAGGCGATGGAATTTGCAGATAAGGATTTTTTGAGAATGTATTGCAACTATGCTCAATGTAGTACAGAAAATATTTAATTGAAATGAATAAAAAAATAGGAAATAAGACAGAGAACTAATAAACGGAAATTCTAGAATGAGAAAATACAACAGAACATGTTGGGATCTACTGCCAAGATGAAGAGCAAAGCTGGAGGAGTAGCGACTCAGTAGAACAAGGCCTAGAATGAAAGGCTGAGCCCCGACTACCTCAACAAGGCCATAATAAGTCCCCTGAGGGAGATGGGTGGACAGCAAGAGATATGTCATGGGGAAAAGACAGACATCTCTGGCGATGAATCTCTGAGAAAACATGTATGCCTAGACTGTTCCTCAAGGACAAGGACTATTCCTTTAATCGTGAGCCTCTAGTAGATAGGCTGCGTGCACGCTCCTTAAATTAGTCATGTATTTGCACTCTCATATTGGCTCTGCCAAGAGTCACTTAACATCTCAGCTCAGGATCATTCAAATGGGATTCCAATACCTGCCTGGCCTACAAATCTGGGAGCCAGGAAGACCTCATGTGAAACAGGACATATGCTCACTTTGGAAACTATAAAACTTGGGACCGGCAGTTGGCCTAATGGCTATGTCGCTGGACTCCCATGTAATCGACCATGATTCAAATCCTGGACCTGGTGGCTTAAACTCACACCGGGCGCGTGTGCGTGTATGCCCAAGATCCCGAGAGGAGAATGGAGGGGAGTGATTGCGGTGTAGCCTTCCCCCCAGGGAGTTATTTCTCGCTTTCTGTCTCTGTCTTTCTGGTGAGCACACACACCCTGTAACAAAAACCTCTCCAAAAAAAACCCCCAAAAAACAAAAAAACCTTAAGCAATGTAAGAAATTATTATCCTTCTCATCCTGCTTCCATACATATAGTATGCTTTTAGACCCAATTGTTTGTTTATTCAATTATTTTGTTTCTTTATTTCCTTGAGAGACAGAGATTAGGCATCCTCACCAATGTCTTCATGCCGGGATCCACCCCTAGCCTCAGCTGGCCAGATCACAGGCACACATGCAGGCCTGGAGCATAAGGGAGACAGCAGGATGCAAACTTGGGACCATTCCATGTGGCTTCAGCAGGGCGAAGTCAAATACATGACTATCCTCATGGTTGCCCAATTATTTTAAATTAAAATGGATCCTAGACCCCTCTTCCCTCCTGTTTAGCAGTGTTTAGGTTTTCAGTACAATGAGAAACATGAACAGGTTGTAAATTAAACAGTGCCAGGGATCAGAGCTGTAAATCAAATTTCAAATCCATAGCCTTTTCTGGAAGCCGTTCTTCCTGTTGTAATACATCTAATCTATTCTATATTCACCTTGACCTTGTCACAGGGAGGCCTGATATTGGTACTGACAGCGCTGGTGGGCTGTGAAGCTACCCTCAAGGCCATAATGAATATGTGTGGGCAGGAAAAAAAAAATGAATGGATTCTGGCACTTTAATACCACAAAAGCATGCACCCGTAAAAATGCTGACCCAGAAGACCCTTAAAACAACACAATTCTCCTCTGCAGTTTTGGAAGCTTGATCAGATGAAGGACTTTGGTGACACACAGAAAATAAAAGATACCCACAAATGTGCACACGAACACACAAACATGCTCAAGTAATGTGTGGCATCATCAGGAATCAAGAAGTTACCTGGAAGAGTGCTACAATCTGAAAACCACTCATAGCTAAGCTTTGTAGATAATACGACTTGGTCTAAAAGTAAACAGTCATTAGCTTTACTATGTATTTAGTACTTTGGCAATAAGTATTTGTTTTCCAAAATGTTTTCCCTGGCCTTCTCAGGCAGTGCCGTGTTTATGATGGTAACATTATACCCAGGGAAACATGCAATTTTCATAGGCTAGAACCCAGGAAGAATGCATAATCCCCTGATTAAATATCACTGCCTGAGGTGTTCCCTTTCCTTGCCCCTGTAGGTGAGATAGTCCACTTTTTGCAAAGTTAAATGTCAGCAAAATAGTCTCTTTTTCTAAGTATATACCAGAAGAAAGAATGAAACCAAGACAGTGACCAGAGATTTCCAACTAGCTCAAGTCCCTGAGGGTGAAATTTGAGTTTGAGAATCTGAGTTTTCCTCCTGTCCTAGCAGTTCTGAGGTCACAGAGAAAGTGCCCGCCAGCACACCAAAAGCTCTTGTAATTCATCCCTGTTTTTGTTGTTAAGCTATAGTTTCACAATAAAAGCAGCGCAGGTCCTCAGGTCAGTTCTAACTAAATACTTTTTGCTAAATTTCACTTATTTCAGGTTTTTCTACAAGGTTGTACTTTTGTTATTGAATACAACATATTGCTAAATAGCTTAAATAAGGACTTTCAAATGCCAGGGATTTTTAAATTAGTGAGTCAGGCTTGGAAGCAGAATGGTGACTAGATGCTCTTACAATGTCCCATTTGATCCTGGGATTTATCCCACACGAACTTCTCACAACAGGACAGCCCCAGTTTTGACTCAGAGCTCTGCCCTACAGGGTTCACGCTTTTGGGGAACGAACAAGACAGAAATCCCGGGACTTTGCCCACATTCCCACACACAGTGGAGTAGCTGTGCCCTGAACCTCTCCATTACAGGCTGAAGAGAAATGAAGAGGAGGATGACAGAAAAATAACAGAAGGAGACTAACTCTACCAAGTGGACAATAACATATTATTAGAATGTTCCACTCCCTCAAATTCAAACACCATTTTCCAATGAAAAGAACTGGTGCTCTTCAAAGGAAGGTCTGGTTCCAGATCTGGGGCAGGAAATGCAAAAATGAACCTTGACAATCCTCAAAGAATACTACGGTTGGATCAAGGAGACTAGAGTAAATCAGAAGGAGCTCCCACTGGCCAGAGATGTGACAATCTGGTCATCGAAAGAATAGTGACGGAAATGAATTCAAACACTTTATACATGTTACGTTCCACAAGTTCAAGATGTAGTCAGCCAGATCCAGTATGTGAGAAAGTCTTTAAGACAGATTACTCAGTTTCTCTGACAAATAAATAGCAATAAAAAAGAGGTGAGGAAGTCAGCCCTGTAGCCCAGTGGCTAAGGGAGCCAGATCTCACATGGTCGGCTGCAGTTTGGAGAAGATACGGGGCATGTGAATATGCAAGCCCCAAGTCCCATGGAAGAACAACAGAGGAGAAGGGACCGCAGCACAACGGTGCCCCACTGGGGGGTGCTTTCTTCCCACCCCTGTCTGTCTCTGTTGAGCACATATATCCTCTGGCAATCAAAGTAGGGGTCGGGGGACAGTGGCAGGTTAAAAGACATATCAATCAAATGGAATGATGGAGCTTATTCTATCCTAATTAATATAAACCAACTGCTAAAACACATTTATGAGACATTTGGAAAATTTGAATATCGATGGAATATTATATAATATTAAGGAATCATATATATTTTTAGGTGTTAAAATGATATTGCAGTTCCATGAGAAAAATTCTAATCTCTAAAGATAAATGCGAATGTATTTAGAGATGAAATAATATGCTATCTGGATCTGGCTGCCGGCCGGCAGGTGGCGTGATGGTTAGGGATGCTGGATTCCCACATGGCACACCCTGAACCTGGACCTGGCAGCTTGCTTCTCACTTTCCCTCTCTCTTTCTCTCATGCTGTCCCTCCCTGATTAGATTTAAATAAAATGATCTGGTTGGGGGAGGAAAAAAGTATCGGTATAGATGAAACAGAATTGGTGATATAGAAATAATGTCGAAGACTGAGGATGGCTGTGAGGAGAGGAGTAACTCTACCGTTTATTTTGGGGTATGTCTGAAATTTTCCATAATAAAAAACAAATAAAAACAAT
This sequence comes from Tupaia belangeri chinensis, assembly GCF_000334495.1. NCBI lineage: Eukaryota > Metazoa > Chordata > Mammalia > Scandentia > Tupaiidae > Tupaia > Tupaia belangeri. Next base: position 292,367 of record NW_006204954.1, read on the forward strand.
ATATAAATAAATATTTTATGCATATTTACTTGTCACTAGAAATTAAGGGCAAGGGTTTTTGTTTTTTCTTAGTTCTGAAGAAGAAATAGGTTTTGAAAATTCACACACTATGTCTATGAACATAGTTTTACATTGAGAGAATTCTCTGGTAAGCACATACACCCTAGAGCAAAAAGTCTCTCTCTCCAAAAAAAAGAATTATTTGTTTATATTTATTTATTTATTATTATTATTGACTTGACCAGAGAGAGACAGGGAAAGTGAGAAAGCAAGTTGCCAGGTCTGGGACTTGAACCGCAGTGGGCCATGTGGGAGTCCAGCACTTTAACCCCCATGCCACCTACTGGCCCCAGGTATCTGGGTATTTTGACTAGAAGGAGTAGCAAGGCACAGAAGCCAGAGAGAGCACAGCTTCTTGAGCTAAGAACTGGAGGGTAAGGCTGGGTGAAGTGGAGGACAGGGGTGGTTGGACAGACCCTCTGCCAAGGGAGGGGCAGTTTACCCTATGCTAAGGCATTGGGCCTGGCCTGGGGAAGGAGGGTGCATGGACTCACTCACCCAGACTGCTCTGCCACGGTCACTACCAGCTGTTCTTGAAAACCCTTTCATTCTCTATATCCTGATGGAAAGTATAAACATCACCTTTGGGACCAGCAGATGGTGTAATGGTTACATCGCTGGACTAACACGTAGTCAACCGCAGTTCGAGTCCCAGACTCGGTGGCTTAAACTCACACCAGGCACATGTGCGTGCATGCCCAAAGTCCTGAAAGGAGAATGGAGGAGAAGGGATTACGTGTGGCCATCCCCTGAGGAGTGAGCTCTCGCTCTCTGTCTCTGTCTCTCTGATGAGTGCATATGCCCTGTATCAAAAATCTCTCCAAGAAAAACCAAACAAACCTCCTACTTCTCATGCAAGTAAGAGGTGATATGGGGAGCTGAACAGTGTTGGTGTAGACAGGAAAACCACAGGATAAACACTGGCTAATCTATGGACACTGGGTTCTGGTACCACTTTGAGAAGGAAGAAGAAAAGACAAGAGAACAAAACGAGCCTGTGTGAAGTGCAGCGTTCCATTTCGGACCCTGGGCCAGTGAAACTCACTCGGATTGTCATTTCACCCTCTCAAAACATCTCGTTAAGGCGGGCGTTGTCTTCTGCTGATTCTGGAACCTAGGCTCAGAGACAGGAGCACACCGAAAGGGGGAGTAGGGTGGTTGGAATGGCCCACTACCCTTAATGTCAGCAACAAGTGGGATCTCAGCTTTTGAGATTTTTTTGTTTGTTTTTTGAGAGGTTTTTGCTATAGGGCGCGTGTGCTCGCCAGAAAGACAGAGAGCGACAGAGAGACAGAAAGCAAGAAATCACCCCCCGGGGGGATGGCCACGCCGCAATCCCTTCTCCTCCATTCTCCTCTTGGGATCTTGCGCACACACGCATAAGTGCCCTGGTGAGTTTAAGCCACCGGGTCTGGGACTCGAACAGTGGTCAACTACATAGGAGTCCATCGACATAGCCATTATGCCAACTGCTGGTACTGGCTTTTGAGAATTTAAAATTGTAATAAAATCACCCAAAGGGCTAGCTGGTAGCATGGTAGTTAATGTGACTAAATCTCACCTGGCCAACTTAGTGGTTCAAGTCCCAGACCTGATGGCTTAAAAAAGATGCTCTGTGCGTGTGCGTGTGCGTGTGTGTGTGTGTGTGCGTGTGTGTGTGTGTGTGTGTGTGTG
>NW_006204954.1:294368-297631 GCF_000334495.1 Tupaia belangeri chinensis
CTCACCAGAAAGAGAGAGAGAGAGAGAGAGAGAGAGAGAGATAGAAAGAGAGAAATCATCCCCTGGGTAGATGGCCACACTGCAATCCCTTCTCCTCCATTCTCCTCTCAGGTTCTTGGACATGCACATACATGTGCCCGGTGTGAGTTTAAGCCATCGGGTCCAGGACTCGAACCACAGTCGACTACATGGGAGTCCAACGACATAGCCATTACGCCAACTGCTGGTCCCACACAAGACACTTTCTACAGCTGACACATGTTTGCGTACCTTACATGAACTATCTTTTTTTATTATTTATTTAAAGAATGATTTTATCTAACTTTATTTTTTATTACTATTTTAATTTGACCAGAGAGGGACAGAGCGAGAGTGAGAGAGAGAAAGTGAGAAAGCAAGCTGCCAGGTCCCGGACTCGAACCACACGGTCGGCCATGTGGGAGTCCAGCACCCTTAACCACCACGCCACTGCCGGCCCCTAAGTGAACTGTCTTATCTACTCCTCAGAACAGCCTTGTGGTAGATGTCATCCCCATTTGACAGAGAGCCAGAATAGTGAAGTCACAAGTCCAGACAGAGGTAACACTGAGGTTCTGGCCACAGACTTGTCTTTCCTAAGTGTTTTCTCTCCTTCCTAATGTTCTTCCTTCTGTTTTTCCTTCCTTTTAAAAATTAAGGTGACATTCACATAACATAAAACTAATCATTTTAAAGTGTAAAGTTGAGTGGTGTTTAGTACACTTAGAATTTCCCGCAGTCGCTACCTGTACCTACTTCCAAAACGTCCTCGCCTCCATCGGAAACCCCACATCCACCCAATAGTCGGTCCCAGCCCCTGGGAATCACCAATTTGCTTTTGTCTCTATGGATGTACCTATTTTTCAGATTTCATATGAATGGAATCAGACATGTGGCCTTTGTGCCTGGAGAGCTCCCCTAAATTTAACAAGTTTTCATGAGTACTTGGGTCCCCCTTCGACTGCAGGTACTCACAGAAGCTCCTGGTTGTCAGAAGAATCATTAGAAACCCTGACTTTGGCTTAGTTTATGCTATGGTCAGGAAAGGCATGACACCTTATTGCATAGAAAAGCACTGGAAAATGCATCAGGACTTTCCCAATGACCTAATATTCAGGGCCCACAGTTCTACAGTTCGGAATTCTCTGTTTCTCTACTTTGTGATTTCTTTCATCTGCCTTTCCTCTCTCTTGCTTATGACCAGCACTGTTGGGGTAAGCAGCTCTCTCTACAGGCTCTGATTTTTTTTTTTTTCTGGGTATGAGCTTTCACTCCCCAAATACCCTCTTCCACTTTGACCTTATCTTGGTGCTTGGAGGAACCCACTGAAAGTTCATAGTCACCTTCCAGCCCACGGCATCTAATGGGATTCTGTGACTTCGCCTGCTCTCACGGCCTGCTCATATTTCTCATTTGCAGTCAAAGCATCAGTAGTGTTAGAGGTCCATAGTTTGCCAGTATTTTCTTTTTCACTAACCCACAATAAGAACTGCAAGAAATACACTTAACATTGTGACATAGTAGAGAAGCGTGTGTGTGTGTGTGTATGTGCGCAATAAATAGGCAAATTTTGGGCATGCACATATGCACACCTGACCTGAGTTTCAAAACACTGGTATGGAACTCGAACTGCCATCAACCACATGGGAATCCAATGCTTTAACCACTACACCACCTGTTTGCCTGAAATTAGCAACTTTCAACATCACTTTCTACTGGAAGTCAAAAACCTTCTAGTTGGGGCTGGCAGGTGGCAGGGTGGTTATGGGTGCTGGACTCCCACATGGCTGACCATGGCTGAACCCACATGGTTCGAGTCCTGGACTCGGTGGCTTGCTTTCTCACTTTTCCTCTCTCTCTCTCTCTCCCTCTCTGGTCTAATTAAAATAAGTAAGTAAATAAAGTTAAATAAAATAATTCTTTTAAAAAAAATCCACAACCTTCCTGGTGGTTATGGTGAGAGGGCAGTTACGTGGCTAGAGCATTTGTAATAGACCTATTCTCGACCCCATCAGCACAAATCACAAACAAAAAGCTGAATTCTCAAGCGCCTGCCCCAAAACCAAAATTTAGCAAATACATAATAGTACGTAAAATACAGTATCACCAAAAAACAGTTTTTTGGAGTTCTGCATGAGCTCACGTTATCCACAGCAGGCTGGAGTGTTGCTGCTAAACTCAGGGCTTTGCCCGTCTGGGACTTTGTTTTTCTAAAAGCATCTTTTCCAAACTCACCCTGAACAAAGCTGGGGAGCAGAGCACATGCTATGTCTCGGTTGTCTTTCCATCTGGACGTGTGGGAGTAAAATAGAGCGCACCTTCTTTCACAGATAACAAGCAAACCAGCGAGAATTGTTTCTGCATAACAACGGCAACAAAAATGGCTACAAGCTTACTAAGTACTGTTGCTAGTAAGACATTAAAGCATTTCTCTCTCCAGTGCCTTTATAGGCTAAAAACCCACCACTCCTCTGCCCCACTTTGGGGGAGAGAAGTATGGAGACTATCTGACCAGATAAACGAATCAGATTTATGCATTTGGCCAAGTAGCTATGTACAAATACAGTAGGAGGGAATGTATTCTAAGTGAGCAATCTCCCTGCAGCTGATCAGAGATTTGTTTTAAAAATAGTGGGATCTGATAGGGTCCTAGTGAGCCCTGTTCTGGGGTAGGGGGGTCCATGTCCTCAACTCACTTGAAAGAAATGGGTTCTGGGTAACAAAGCCTCCCAGCCTCCGCGGCCGCCACCTGTGGGCTCTGCGCTCGGTCCAAGGCTGTCGGTATTACCTCTCTACCAAATGTGCCAAGGGACCCACTTCCCTCGCCTGTAAATGCGCAGGAAAAAAGGAGACGAAGAAAAATCCAACAAAGCAGACTCTCAGCAGGAGCTGGTCCCACTTCCTACTGAAAAACCCGGGACGTTTATGGTGGACCAACATGAGGCCCTTTCTTATTCTGTGGTGGTCTGGGGAGAAACAGGTCGCACAATGACAACAACAAACAGCGTGGGCCCAGGGGCTCCCCGGAAGAGCCCGCCGCTCCTGCCGCACGTCCGACTCCGTGCGCCGCAGGCGGCCAGCACCCTCCAGAACCCAGTCCCAACGCGCCGCGGCCGGGCCCGCACCGAGGGCGGCTGGGCTGGGCACGCCCCGCCGACGGGGGCTGGGGACGAGACAGCCCGAACGCCCGGTGGGTTTCAGGAGGAGCATTCGGCAGGGATGCGTCGGGGCAGCCCCCTCGGGAA
>NW_006204954.1:298155-298394 GCF_000334495.1 Tupaia belangeri chinensis
CCGGGACGCCAGCGGGTCCGCGCGCCCCCGGCACCGGCCCCCGCCCCGGGCCGCGTGGGACAGGGCGCACTCCGCACACGTGACGCTGTCTTCGTAACCCGGGGACGGTGGGTTACAAGGCGCTACAGTGACAGGGCTGCCGAGCGCGACTTCCAACTCGATCCGTTTTATCGCGGAGTGGGCTTGCCCTCGCCGGGCACGTGCGAGCTCCCCGGCTCCCCGGCGCGGCCCCCCCCCCG
>NW_006204954.1:298410-298774 GCF_000334495.1 Tupaia belangeri chinensis
TGGGGGGGTGGCGGAGCCGGGCGCCGCAGAGGGGCACCCCTGGACGGCGGGTGGGGTGCTCAGAGCAAAGCGCCCCGCTGGGAGCCCTTGGAGGTCCTGGCGCGTCTGGAACCGCAGTACAAGCGTTTAGTCGAGTTGGGCTGCGTTCAAGACCCGGGGCGGGCACTCCGCGGCCGTTGCTGGAGGCCCCTGGGCCTGCGGGAGGAGCCCGAGGCTGCTTTTGCGTGGAGTCTTTGGTGAGGGCGATTTTTAGATCGGAACGGGGGACGGTCCCCCACCCCATCACCACCACCTCCCACCCCGCGGCTGGCTTTTTTCTCGGAAAAAGCCGCCGCAGCCCCATCTCCCCCCCCACCCCGGGCGC
>NW_006204954.1:305304-317118 GCF_000334495.1 Tupaia belangeri chinensis
TCTCCGCCCAACCCCGGGGCGCTGTGGCGGTTGTGCGGGCATCCTCGGCACCTCGTGGCTGACAAGGAGAGGCAGGGCTAGCGCCCTAAGGCTTTTAAAAGAAGTTTCTCGTTCCCCAGCAAGAGCCCTGACGCCAAAACCGGCTGAGAAAATTCCTTTCTTCCCTCTCCTCACAGCGCACACTTTGTTACACACAGAAGGGGCTCAACGAAGTCCAGAATGACCGACGAACACTATTTATTATTTTATTTTTTAAAGAATTGTTTATTTAGTTTTATCATTCTTCTTCTTCAGTTGGCTATAGGCACATGTTCTCACCAGACACAGAAGAGAGACAGAAGAAGTGAGAAAGGAAGGTCCAGGACTTGAACTGTGGCAGCCATGGCCATGTGGGAGACCAGGGCTTTAACCCCCACCCCACCTGCTGGCCCAATGAACGCTACTTAAAACCTTTCCCAATTCTCCTAGAACATATCTGAGAGTAGATGTGAACCATTCAACTGATAAATTTTCCCACTCACTGTTAACACTGTTTTTCATCACTCTGAAGATTTATTGATTTAACTTATGTATCAGGACCAAGCTGTCAAACTGTGTCTAGCTTATACCACCGACTATCAAATTGTGGCATACCACTGGGTGTAAGAAACAGCCTAAGTTCAGGATCGTTTAACCATGAGGAAAGGGTGTCTTAAAATCAATGAAATACGGTGAAAAGCAGAAAAGTAGTAAGTGCATGTAGTCCAAATTCTGACAGTTCAAGGATATAAACGAAAAGTAAAGTATTTGGCCTTCACGTGGTGGCGACTAATGGCCACTACTACATTACTGTCCATCATTCAAGAAATTGTATCTGCATACAAATGTGTATGCGTATGTGTGGTGTCTTAAAATCAGAAGGAGATGATTCTGGGACTGCACTTAAACTTTATCTGTTAATATTTCACTGGTGCAAAAAATTATTAAGCTGATTAGTTTCTTTCATGAGAGAAACAGAATGGGCGCCCCAGCCTCCCAGCCAGCCAGGGTCCCAGACACAGGAGCGCCTGGCACGTTCAGGTCCACCTGCTCCTGAACCTGGGCCTCCTATGTGGCTTCAGTATCTTGCCATGGCATCCTACTGCCTGCCCCATCATGCCTGGACCACTGGTGAAAAATGTTTTTAATCTTTTCTGTAAAGCTCAAAAGGGTGCTTTTAGAATAGAATGTACCTTGAATGACAAAAAGAGGGCTATTGGAATAATAAAATGCTTAAATTCTTTGTGCATATTAGCTAGGTCAAAATATCCTTCAGATGGTGAACCAAAAACAAAGGGGGGGGGGTCAGTAGATGGTGTAATGGTTATGTTGCTGGCCTCCCACATGGCCAACTGTGGTTTGAGTTCCAGACCTGGTGGCTTGAAACTCATACAGGGTGTGTGTACTTGTGTGCCCAAAATCCCAAGAGGAGAATGGATTAGAATTGCAATGTGGCCATCCTCTCTACCCCAGGGGGTGATTTTTTTGCTTTCTGTCTCTGTTTCTCCTGTAGAGCTCACATGCCCTATAGCAAAAATCTCTTTTTTTTTTTTTGAGAGGTTTTTTGCTATAGGGCGCGTGCGCTTGCCAGATAGACAGAGAGAGACATAGAGATAGAAAGCGAGAAATCACCCCCCAGGGGGGATGGTCACGCCGCAATCCCTTCTCCTCCATTCTCCTCTTGGGATCTTGGGCACACATGCACACGCGCCCGGCGTGAGTTTTAAGCCACCGGGTCCAGGACGCGAACATGGTCGACTATGTGGGAATCCAGCGCAATAGCGCTAACTGCTGGTTCCCGCAAAAATCTCTCTTAAGAAAAAAACCATTAAGTGAATAAGGGTAGAATGGAACAGAATAAGTTTTTTTGTTTTTTCCTTCAGTGCCGTATTTCTAAAGATTGTCCATTACTAACAAAGCTGTCACCAGAAGTTGGATTGCTTTCAAACGCAGTGGTTTTAACTTTTAGTATGCACAAGTGCAGATTCCTGGCCACATCCCAGATCTATGGAATTAGATTCTATACTTTCGAGAAGCCTCCCCAAGTCATGGTAATGTCTGAGTGTTCCCAAAGTTTTCCCCAAGATTATTCTAAGACAGTGGTTCTCAGACTTCACCGCAGATCAGAATCACCTAGAGAACTCGTCGAACCGTAGTGCTGGGCTCCGTCTCCAGAGACTGATTCGGTGCTGGGCTCATCTCCAGACACTGTTCCAGCGGCACCTTTTTTGTCATTAGAGGTACTTTTACTCTGGCATGATCCAAGGATGTGCATTTCTAGCAAGTTCTTAGGAAAAGCTGCTTTATCTGGGGAAAACACACTATTCAAAAAGCACAGCTTTAAAGGAACAGCAGGTGAGGTGACGGTTAAGGCAATGGTTGACAATAGTTTGAGTCCTGGACCCAGCAGCTTGAAAATAATGCCGGGCATATATGAGTGTTTGCCTAAAATCTGTAGAGGAGAATGGAAAAGGGATTGGCATGTGGCCATCCCCGCCCCCCCCCTCTGTGGTTTCTTTCACAAAAACCCCCACAGCTTTCAGAGCATTGGAAGAACTGAACAGGATTCCGTATAGTTTGTAACTTTCCTGAAATTTCACAGTATTTCAAGTATAGAGTACCTAATAAGACAGTTGTGGGCCTACAATTCAAAATCAAGGTATATGTGTTGATGTGTATATATAACGTATATATAAACATATAATATATGTTTAAGCCTTCTTTATACCTTTTTCTGATTTCATTCTTATTCCTGCCTAGAAGAGTAACTTTCTCATCCGTAATTTTCCAGTACATTTGCATATTAATTTTTCTTTAATGAGATGCAGAGAGATAAAGAGAAACAGAGAAATTCAAAGATAGGTATTTTTGACAGCATCCTGCAGTGTGGTTATCCTCCCGCTCCCCTTAGCTAGGATGACAGGTCCCAGACTGGGTAAATTCAGGTTGGCCCAGGAACCAATGTGACTTCCGGCCTCCAAGTGGTGGCACTTACCTGTGCACCTCTGCAGCAGCACCTGTTTGCAAATGCTAGGCTGGGGAATATGAGGTCTGTGTTTCTCCCCAGCAACGAGCAGGACCAGGAAACAAGCTCTAAGAGAAAGATAATTCCACACCCCCACACAGAACTGGCCAGTGACAAGGGAGGAAAGCAGGCCCCCAGCCTTCTCAGGGTTCCCTTTTATCTTGATTTAGATCCTTTGTTCATTCAGAAAAATGTAGCCCAAAGACTCCTCTGGTTTGCTACTTTTTATCTTTGTTATCTCATTTTTTTGTTTGTTTGTTTCTTTCTAGTCTCTAGACCATAGGTAGTTATTTTGAGCCAATGAATGCTACAAAGTAAGCTATTCTATGCCCTCCTTAACCCTTGTGCTCCTGGTATCCTAACCAAGACTTAACACAAAGAATATTTTGTATTACTTTGTATGTTTTAAATCTTTACACAAGAGACATATTTGCAACATTTATAACATACTCTAAGAATACTTCTGCAATTTACTTTTAAAAGATTTACTTGTTTGGTAGGCGAATATCTAATTTATTTTTTTAAGAATGTGTCCATATTTTAAACATTCGCCAGAGGGTGTATGCTCACTAGAGAAAGAAAGAAAAAGAAAGGGAGAACGCAAGCACCCCTCAATGCCGTGTCACCATGTGACATGTGTCACCAAGTCCTTTTTCCTCCATTTCTCTATGTCCTGCTGGGATTTGGGGCACGCATGCACATGCACCTGGTATGTGTATCATGCTGCAGGGCCTGGGATTCAAACGCATTGTTGAGCATGTGGACTCCTGCTCTGTTAACCTCCAGGTCACAGGTCTGACCTCTTCTAAAACTCTATATGTAGTTTTGTCCCTGCTTTTACTGCTAACAGCATTTACCTTTTTTTAATGATTTTTTAAAATTTAACTTTATTTTTTAATTTGACCAGAGAGAGACAGAATGAGAGAGAGAGGGAGAGTGAGAAAGCAAGCCACCAGGTCCAGGATTTGAACCACGGTTGGCTATGTGGGAGTCCAGCACCCTTAACCACCACGCCACCTGCCGGCCCCAGCACTTATCCTTTTTTTTTTTTTTTTTTTTTTAAAGTTTACTTCTTTTATGAAAGAGGGAGAAAAGAGAAACTAGCACCCGCCAAAGGGTCCTCACATCACAATCCATTCCCAGCCTTAGTCAGACGTGCAGAGGGAGACCTTCAGATGTGAACCTGGGACCTTCTCATTTGAGTCCGGCAGCACACAGCATGGCTTCACTGCCGCACCACGGCTACGGGCCGTCCCTTTTTGGAAATGATTATTTTACAATGCTCATGTTTTTGTTTTATTGCTTTTATTATTTTATTTTTATTTTTTAGAGATTTTTGCTATAGGGTGTGTGTGCTTGACAGAGAGACAGAGAGTGAGAAATCACCCCCAGGATGGAGGGGTGGCCACGCCTCAGTCCCTTCTTTGTCACTCTCCTGTAGGGATCTTGGGCAAGTATGCACATACCTGGCGTGAGTTTCAAGCTGCTAGGTAAGGGCTCGAATGGCGGTCGGCCACTTGGGAGTTCAGTGCCTTAACCACGATGCCACCTGTCTGCTCTTAATGTCATCTCCACACAGGCTTTCCATTCATCCTTTCTTCTTTTGAGTTTACACTTTAGTCTTAGTCTCCTAACTTTTTGTTCTTTTTTTTGGGAGAGGTTTTGCTATAGGGCACGAGTGCTCGTCAGAAAGACAGAGACAGAGAGACAGAAAGCAAGAAATCACCCCCCCAGGAGGGATGGCCATGCCGCAATCCCTTCTCCTCCATTCTCCTCTCGGGATCTTGGGCACTCATGCACACGCGCCCAGTGTGAGTTTAAGCCACCGGGTCCAGGACTTGAACTATGGTCGACTACATAGGAGTCCAGCAACATAGCCATTATGGTAACTGCTGGTCCCATAGTCTCCTAACTTCTTTTCTTTCTTTCTTTTTTTTTTTTTTTTTTTGAGAGGTTTCCACTATAGGGCGCGTGCGCTCGCCAGACAGACAGAGACATAGAGACAGAAAGTGAGAAATCACCCCCCAGGGGGGATGGTCACGCCGCAATCCCTTCTCCTCCCTTCTCCTCTTGGGATCTTGGGCACGCACGCACACGCGCCCGGCGTGAGTTCTAAGCCACCGGGTCCAGGACGCGAACCATGGTTGACTACGTGGGAGTCCAACGACATAGCCATTACGCTAACTGCTGGTTCCGGCTAACTTCTTGAATTGATTGTTATTTTCTCCTCTTCCTCCTCAAAGGAACACATCGGCTACATTTTGTAAGTTTGATACCTACATCTTCGCAATTTAGGGCTAAATATTTTGTCGACTTCATCGAGTCTTCGATCTGTAAATTGGAAGTTTTGACTGCCTGTTTGTGATTGATTTCAAATTTTGTGTTATGGTCTCTTAGTGATATTCTGTCTTCCCTGTTTAAGCCTCAGACGTCACAAAATCCCTGTAATGTTTGTGTGCTCATTCGAGCTTCTGGAAAACACATCGCTCCATCGCCTTTCCTCGTCCCACGCCACCCCTATCAAGCCCCTTTGTCAGTCTCAGCAAATGTATGTTTCCCAGAGTAGAAAAATCTACCTGAGATGAAAACATGGGAAAATCTCCCTAACCGGAGTTTGATAAACATATTTCCCCAAAACAAAATCTCAGTTTTGCTGCATCACTCATATTGGAACCACTCGGTATAATAGGGCTGTCGAGAAAGTCATGATGCAGTTTTGCATTGAAAAACATGGCCGAATACGTCATGACTTTCCCAACAGCCTAATGGTTCCTGGTTCTCACTGTCTGTTTAACTTGCCTGGCACCAATAGTATGAGTCAACAGCCACGCTCCCACAATGTGTGTGGTATTAGCGGTGTTTAAACAAAGGCGGTGCCAAATGATGCCACTGTAAATTCCAAGATGTTATGAAGGCAGTTTCTCTGAAACCACCAAATGATCCACCTGCTCCAGGTGTCATGGTCACCAAAGATGGAAGTAGAGTGTATTCTGAGAACCTGCCTAGTAATTTCCTTTCGGAAGCTAATTGTGGTAACACCACAACCTATACGAGATGAAATCAAGTTGCATTCCAAGTATGAAACACTCCAGATTCTGGGGCTGGCCTGTAGCCCAGTGGTTAAAGGCGCAGGATGCCACATGGTTGACCATGCTGTAGGGACCCTGACCTTGGCGGCCTGAAGAAAAAGAGCAAGGACTCTGGGTTCTGTGTAGATATTTTCTCATTTTTTTTCTGGTAAGATTTATTTAATATTATTATTTGCTACAGAGCACATGTGCTCAAGAGAGAGAGGAGAGAGAGAGCCACCAGGTCCAGAACTGGAAACATCGTCAGCCATGTGGGAGTCCAGCACCTCAACCACACCACTTGTTGCCCCCTCTGCCCCAAATCTGCCTTTTCTAAGCAGATAGTAGGTCTGTAATAAAATCACAAGCAAATCGGCAGGAGACCTGTTTCTGTCATTTATTGTTACTAACCTATATTGGTATTTTGGATTTTTAGGTAAAGTTAATCTCTCAGAATGAACTAACTAGATTTTCACCAATTGTGTCATGGATAGAATGGTGGGTTACCTCTGTGGCTCCGGGTGCTAAGCAAAGGTGAAATGCAGTGTATGTTAAAGAGAAACTAGAAAACAACCGAATGTTCATTCCTAGTGAATAAGGGGAATGCAGACTTTTTCAGTTCTCCTTTTTGCTGATGCCCAGTGTATTTCAGCTAAGAGATTTTATACTCTCACAAAACAACAGTGAGGCTACCGGGTGAATCTGCATGAGCGTTTGTAGATTCAATCGAAGGAATGTTCATTTTAAGTTCGAGATAATACGTAAAAGCCATTCATACAGGTGCCAGCCAACAGTTAATACTGGCCTGCTGAGGGCAGTGGGGTCTGTCTCCTTTTCAGCCCATTGCCAGGGCCCACGTCCATGCCTGCCATCTACAAGGTACTGCCAGGCTCCAGACTTCCAGAGTGACCAAAACACAGATCCTGTCCTCTGGAGCTCAGAGGACTCTCTTTCTCTCCTTGTAAAGAATTATTTATGTACTTAAATTTATTTATTATTTTTAAATTTGATCCAAGAGAGTAAAGGGAAAGTGAGAAAGCAAGCCACCAGGTCCAGGACTTGAACCATGGTCAGACATGTGGAGGCCAGTGCCTTAACCACCTTGCTATCTGCCAGGCTAACCTTAAAGACTTTCTTTTAACCAGTGATCAGGTCCTGATTTTCAGTAACAGAGAAAATACAGTTTTCAAAAGCTAACTAGCTGTAAGACCGTCCAATGCTCGCCAGAATTTTTAAAAGATACACAGCTCTCGCCATTCAGAGTTCTGTGGTTTGCCTCTTGGAATGCTTGAGGAATACCTCAAAGCCCTACTTAACCTCAGAGTAATAACAATAACATCATGAATAGCACCTCTGGTGTCCAACCTCTCCCCACACCCCACACAGCATACCCATCAGAGTTCCGATCTCTCAGATCAATGAACACACCGAGGCGGTCTCCTTCTTCGCCAGCGTCCAGTATAAGGCACACGAGGCTCCCCTCTTGGTGGTCACTAGAGCACATCTTCGAGAGCAGCTAGAGCACCGCCTACATCATTTTTGCACTTTTCTTTTTTTCTTTTTCTCTTTTCTTTTCTTTTTTAAAGCGAGAAATCACCCCCCAGGGAGGATGGCCATGCCTCAATCCCTTCTTCTCCAGTCTCCTCTCAGGATCCTGGGCACACACGCACCCGTGCCCGATGTGAGTTCAAGCCTGGGTCCAGGACTCGAACTGTGGTTGACTACATGGGAGTCCAGTGACATAGCCATTACGTCAATGTCCCATTTTTTGCCTTTTTAAAGTCCCTGGTGTCAGAGTGGAGTTTAAGGAGCATGGGCTCTTACAACTTTTCAGACCAAAGTGGAAGCATGACCAATCCAGGAGAAATGACGGGAGTCAGCTTTGCTAACATAAAGCTGTCGTTCACAGCACTCAGTATTCTGAAATGTTCCCCACTGAGCAGGAAGAGCCGTAAGCCCTGGGGAGGAAGTCGGTGAGCAGTGCTGAGTGCTGGGGTTGGACGGTCCAGTCCCCCAGAGAGTGGCACGGGCCTTGGCTTCCATTAGCTCCGCAAGCCTAGGCCTGCTACACCCACGCCTCTACTGCTTCTCGTTGCTTCTTTCCTTCTCCCTGTGCCTTCCTCGGGGTTATTCGCTCTTCCTTATCTTTCGGAAAAGATCACACACACAGCAATTGGAGTATCGTCAATAGTATCCTTGCCTCGAGGCTGAGAGAGAAAATAATCCCAGCTTCCCTTGAGGGCATTGGCATGATGCAAACATCCTAATTCATACGGACAACACTCGAGCAGGCCATTCAGTGCTGGAATAACTGCAAACCACCTCCCTTCAGAGGGGCGATGAAAGTCCAGGACTTGAACCATGGTCAGACATGTGGAGGCCAGTGCCTTAACCACCTTGCTATCTGCCAGGCTAACCTTAAAGACTTTCTTTTAACCAGTGATCAGGTCCTGATTTTCAGTAACAGAGAAAATACAGTTTTCAAAAGCTAACTAGCTGTAAGACCGTCCAATGCTCGCCAGAATTTTTAAAAGATACACAGCTCTCGCCATTCAGAGTTCTGTGGTTTGCCTCTTGGAATGCTTGAGGAATACCTCAAAGCCCTACTTAACCTCAGAGTAATAACAATAACATCATGAATAGCACCTCTGGTGTCCAACCTCTCCCCACACCCCACACAGCATACCCATCAGAGTTCCGATCTCTCAGATCAATGAACACACCGAGGCGGTCTCCTTCTTCGCCAGCGTCCAGTATAAGGCACACGAGGCTCCCCTCTTGGTGGTCACTAGAGCACATCTTCGAGAGCAGCTAGAGCACCGCCTACATCATTTTTGCACTTTTCTTTTTTTCTTTTTCTCTTTTCTTTTCTTTTTTAAAGCGAGAAATCACCCCCCAGGGAGGATGGCCATGCCTCAATCCCTTCTCCTCCATTCTCCTCTCAGGATCCTGGGCACACACGCACCCGTGCCCGATGTGAGTTCAAGCCTGGGTCCAGGACTCGAACTGTGGTTGACTACATGGGAGTCCAGTGACATAGCCATTACGTCAATGTCCCATTTTTTGCCTTTTTAAAGTCCCTGGTGTCAGAGTGGAGTTTAAGGAGCATGGGCTCTTACAACTTTTCAGACCAAAGTGGAAGCATGACCAATCCAGGAGAAATGACGGGAGTCAGCTTTGCTAACATAAAGCTGTCGTTCACAGCACTCAGTATTCTGAAATGTTCCCCACTGAGCAGGAAGAGCCGTAAGCCCTGGGGAGGAAGTCGGTGAGCAGTGCTGAGTGCTGGGGTTGGACGGTCCAGTCCCCCAGAGAGTGGCACGGGCCTTGGCTTCCATTAGCTCCGCAAGCCTAGGCCTGCTACACCCACGCCTCTACTGCTTCTCGTTGCTTCTTTCCTTCTCCCTGTGCCTTCCTCGGGGTTATTCGCTCTTCCTTATCTTTCGGAAAAGATCACACACACAGCAATTGGAGTATCGTCAATAGTATCCTTGCCTCGAGGCTGAGAGAGAAAATAATCCCAGCTTCCCTTGAGGGCATTGGCATGATGCAAACATCCTAATTCATACGGACAACACTCGAGCAGGCCATTCAGTGCTGGAATAACTGCAAACCACCTCCCTTCAGAGGGGCGATGAAAACTGGCCTTCGCCTCCAAACATTGCTCCCTAATGTTGGCTCTTTCTGTACCCTTCCACTAGCCACATCTTTCCTGACGCACACACACACCCACTGCCTCCTGTAGGGGACAGAGGTTTATTCTCTAGGGGAAACTTGAGAGTGTGCCTGAGTCCTTTCACAGAGTCTATATTAAGAGTAATATGTTAAAATGTACACATACATGAACTGTTGATAGTATTGCTTCAAGATATTCACCTCCTTGTCGAAAAGATGAAACAATCACGAAAATAGTGGATTCTACATTTTTTAACTTGAATGTTCCAAGATCTGTTGATCTTACATGTAAAGATCATTTGTGCCAAGGAAGCATAAGCTAAGCAATTTTTTTTTTAGTATTTTTCCCCCAATCTTCAAGGAGAATAAAGCCTGTCAAATGAATGAATAGAAAAAACAGTGTCAGGAAGGTCCAGTCTGAATTATTAGTGTGGTGGAGATGGCTAAATTTCCATAGGAATCACTTTTTCCCTATTAATAAAATTCAAATTCCCCAATTTGAATCAGATACATGGCTGCCTAGTTAGGTACCATCCTTACTAGCTATTACCATGTGGTTAGTTCTGTCTCACGGAATGTAAACACAAGTGACCTGTGTAATTTAAATGGGCGTACCCTGGACTTTTTTCTCCCTTCCTGCTGGGTGGGAATCAGTGCTGTGTACAGAGCCAACCGGCTGGCCTAGATCCCTGCATCACCTGGTGGACTCACTCCCCTATCTTTCAACTGCTGAATTCAAGAAAAAACAAATTTGTATCTTTTTCAGCCACAAGGGTTTTGTATCTCTTCTTTATATGGCTTACACCATATATTAATCAGTACAATTATAGGTATATTATTCTTTTCTGGATAAGCCCCACCAATAATCTTTTCTTACCCACTGAATAATTTATATTTTATTTTTATTTATTAATTTACTTTAGAGATTTTTTTTTGCTATAGGGTGAGTGCACTCACCAGAGAGACAGAGCGAGTGAGAGAGACAGAAAGCAAGAAATCACCTCCCCCCCAAAGGGGATGGCCACACTGTAATCCCTTCTCCTCCAGTCTCCTCTCAGGATTTTGGGCATGCATGCATACATGCCTGGTGTGAAACTGCCAGGTTTGGGACTTGAACCCTAGTTGACTGTGTGGGAGTCCATTATGACATCTGCTGGTCCCAATTTATACTTTATTAAGACACCATAAGAGCCACGTTAATGTAATTAAGTAACATTTATTGTACATAAAACAATTTTTGAAGAATACATTTAAAAACCATCTAGATACTGATTTTATAGCATTACAAAAAATTGAGAGGCACAATTGCAGTATTCCAATAAATTGTGAAGGGCAGAGGTGAGGGCCTATTATCACTATGGGTGTTGTTCCTTAGTCACTTAAAGGCTCTGTATACGAGTCTTTACATGAGGCAGTAGTGCACTTTCATTTAGTAGGAATAAATCACATAAAATATATACTTTTATACAGAAAGTGTTACTGTATTGTCACTTTCAATTACTTATAAAAACTTCATTTTGAATTGCACAAAAAGTTCTTTTTAAAACTGATAACTCCCAGAAGACAGAGATTAGAACTGTAAATAATTCATTACAAATAATTAGGTTTCCATTTCTCCACAGATTAAAAAAAAATCTATGAAGAATTACATTATTCAAGTGGGACATTTAAAATTTTTTTTATAGGAAAATAGGTTTACACATTTGTCCCTAGTCATCTAAAGTTTCCCCTACTTTAAGACAAATCACAAGATGTCCAAAGTTTTAAATCAGAGTACCTATACCCCACAGTACAGTGTGGATGTGTTTACATTAATTCATTTCATATATCATTCTACTGTAGCATCAAACTGTCAAAAAGGCACATGGGTACGTTCTTCAGAACAGTTTTGGTCTTAAAAAAAAATCACACGTTTGTAAGCAGTGATTTCAATCGTGTTTAAAACAAAAATAATAAACGAATTCATTTCCCAGATACAGAATCCATGAGATGTCTGTAGGCACTTCACTTCCCATAGAATTTCTTGTT
>NW_006204954.1:317164-335320 GCF_000334495.1 Tupaia belangeri chinensis
CTTTACCCTGATCAAACTTTTTCATTCCAGCCACTCCTTCATACTGCATCTGAAGTAAATCCTGAAATTAGAAGGGACGTGATTAAATCTCAGCTTTGATGTTCTACTCACTAAAAAAAAAATGAGAAAAATGTATTTGTTGACATAATTAAAATTCAAGTTTCCTGGGGTCTGCAGGTAGCATAGTGGTTAAGGTGCTGAACTGTCACATGGCTGACAGCGGTTTGAGAATCCCAGATCTGGTAGCTTGAAACTCATGCCAGGCACATGTGCATGTGTGTCCAAAATCCTGAGAGAATGGAGGAGACGGGATTACGGTGTGGTCATCAACCCTCCTCCCCTGTACTGGGCAGGGTGATTTCTTCTCTCTCTTTCTCTCTCCAGTATAGCTCGCATACCCTAAAGCAAAAACCAAACAAACAAACAAAAAAAACCTAAACCCTCCTCCCCTGTATTGGGCAGGGTGATTTCTTCTCTCTCTTTCTCTCTCCAGTATAGCTCGCATACCCTAAAGCAAAAACCAAACAAACAAACAAAAAAAACCTAAAAAAAAACCTAAAAAAACCCCCAAAATTAAAGATTCAATTGACCTAATGTGCTAGAGGGGGGAGTGGGTCCTGAAATTTAATGTGTATCAGATTATCTGCTTAAAAACACAGGCCAGGTAGGGACTAGCAGATGGCATAATGGTTATGTTGATGGACTCCCATGTAGTTGACTGTAGTTCGAGTCCTGAACCTGGCAGCTTCAGACTCACACCGGGCACGTGTATATGCATGCACATCCCCAGTGGGGGGAAGGGAGTGATTTCTCACCTGTCTTTCTGTCTCTCTGTTTCTATGGTGAGCACATGTGCCCTATAGCAAAAATCTCTCTCTATAAAACAAAAACAAAAACTGCTGTTGGCCATGTAGGATTCAGTTCCCTTAACTATGAGGCTAAGGGTAAAACAAAACCAAAAACTGCTGTTGGCCATGAGGGATTCAGTTCCCTTAACTATGAGGCTAAGGGCTGGCCCCTTGTTACTTAAATATTTAAATGTTGTTTCTACTTTAGCAAGTACATTCTACAGTACAGTGGTAGACCCATGTACATTTTACAAATAAATACGTCTATGAAGAAATGTACTCCCACTATTTAGCAAGCACGTGTGTTCAAAGTTTAGAGACCACTGTATAAAGCCACTCCTTTCTGATGTTGACTATTGTTCCTGGCTGAGAGCAAGCCCTCAAGTCATACCATCATTCTATCATACTATCACATACACAAAGGAAGTCACCTCTCTTCCTACAATAAACTGAGTCACCCCAGCCACATGCATGAGCCTCAGTGGTAATATTTCACAATAACACGGGCAGGAAGCCTTTTCCGAATGGGTGCTGTCATTCCTGGAAAGCCCTAGACGCATGCCTAGGGCTCGCTTTCTTATTTTTAGCTCTTGAAATATCTTGATTCTTAATGATAATATGCCTGGAGACTGGGTTAAGCAGAGCCAAGCACAGAAGGTGGATATGACCTTGAGAAGATGTTGGTTCTGTGTGTTTCTTCTTCACTTTCTCAGTGACCTCCAGCTGCACTATAAACACAAATAAGCCCTCCATTATTTAGCTCTGCTTCTGAGATGGAAATTCCTGAGGGAACTGAAATCCTTTCATCAAGAATGTTTTTCTACCTATTAAAGCACAGTGGACATTTATTCTTCCTCTGGAAAATGCAACAGCTGTTAACCAAAGACTACTGCAAAATAATTAAACCAATATGATTAGGTTGAGAAGAATCTTGGAGGTAGGGGAATTCGTTGGGCACTCAGGTAGGAAGCTAAGAAAAATATGACTGCATTCACTTTTGGAAGACCAGGTGCCAATCTCAGCTCTGCCATTTGCTGTCTTACAACCCTGCAACATGGGGCAAGCAGGTGACGTGGTAGTTAAGGCACTGGACTCCAACACAGTAGACTGTGGTTTGAGTCCAGGAACAGTGGTCAATGGTTTGAAAATACATGAACGGAAGTTCAAGTCCTGGGCATACATAGTCTTAGAAAGGAATGTGAGTATGTAAAAGTTTCCAATAAAAGGAAACTTTCCAATGTTTAATAGCTATGAATACTTTTATGTTATTTTATTTTGTTTAATTAAACTTCAAAATGGAAACAAAGCTTAGGAAAAGTGATTTCTATGATGTGTCATGTAAAATCATTTTAAGTTTGAATAATCCTAAAAATCACAGTTCTAAAAAACATCAACACTTAAACAATGGGTATGGGTAAATTAGGCTTGCCTTGGTTTTCTGTTAATTCTTATTGTTGTCATGAACAGCGTGGGTCAGGGAAGTTGGGGATGACCACCCATACCTCCTACCTCCCATTTGCAGAAATCCCAGCTTACCTGAATATTGAGCTGCACCTTTTCCATCTCCACACCAAGGAATTTTGATCTGACATCAAAGATGCCCACATCTTCGGTAGCTATGATGTCGAATGTAACATTCTTAAACCTGTGAAGAAAGAAACACATCTGAACTACAAACATATACCTAAAGCTAAACAAATTAATAGAATCTCAAGTTGTCATTTTTAGTGAACAGTCTGGTGTGAAAATCCTACAGAAGTCACCAAAACCCTTCCAACATCTTTCTCTCTCCGTTTCCCGAACAGTGGGTTTAGTAGCTATTACTGGGGCTTGGAGCTCGCTGAACACTGAAGTATGCAGTATTAAATAGAAGATAGTCGGTGTTCTTATGTAGCATAACATGTAATTGGACGTCCATGAGAGCTGTAGAGCAAAGGAATTAAATATTGACCTATATTGCTAATAGGCCAGGTGAGTATTGATGATAATGTATAGAAATTTCAGAAGTAGAAAAGAACATTTTTTCTGAGTTGGTACAGTCAGAGAAGGCATTATGGGATGGATAGAATAAATATCAGGCCTTCCAGGAAGGTAGGTAGGCATTAGAGAGGCAGCCAGTGCCACAGAGTCTCACTCCCCTTGAGATAAAGGACAGGGAGAGATAGGGTACTGGTCACATGATCCCAAGGAGCACTTGGTACCAGGCGTGGAGCTGTGGTTCTGACCCCAGGATTAGCACTGTCTTTGAAATGTGAAAGGTTTTGTTTTGCAAGGGTAGATCACTTAAAAGATGGGCTTTCACTCTCAATGCTAGGACTCAGTTCTTTTGGAGGAATGAGGGGAAACTCGCAAATCCAAACACAGTGGATCAGCCATGGGAAACGCAACCATCTGGTCAGCACTTCCTGTGGCTGACAGCACCAGACTGAAGGCCTGAGATTAGCCATGATAACACATGCATTCTTCCCTTGACATCTGTGATCAAGGTTAAGCTTTGACAAACCAAATGGTGCTCACTCAAAGGCCACGGGAAGCCAGGAACATGAGTCAGATTTTGTGCGAGCAGATGGTACCTGTGCTCTATGCAATGCCGGGTCACACTTACTGGTTCGTTTGCAGATCCTCTATCCCTAGCAGGACACCCTTCTCATGCAGCTTGGCTGCGGTGTACCTCACAGGCTTCGCTCTCTTGGCCCCTTTGGGTTCTCCTTTTCCATCTAGTTTAATTGATCTCCGGGCGTTTCTGACAATGAGAAGACCAGCTGTTGGCATGATGGAAAACTCAGGTGTTTCTGTTAGTGCAATACTGGATCAGACTGAGGCCACCATCCATACCCCATACTGCACCAAATGACACTGTTTTATTTTGTGATCGTAGGTAACACTTTTCCCCATGCAGTAGAACCTCACTGCTGAGCTGGGGGAGGGAACTATTTCTCAAGTGACTAAAGTCTGAATTAACACTTTTTTTTTTTTTTTTCCTGCCAGAGGGAATGTTCATTCACCAGAGATAGAAAGGGAGAGGAGAAAGCTCCCAGTCAGGAGGATGGCCATGCTGCAATCCCTTCTTCTCCATCACTTTAGGGATTTGGGACACACATGGACACACACACACACACGGACACACACACACACATGCTTGAGGCCTGGACCCGGCCATCAGGTCTGGGATTTGAACTGGCTAAGTGGATTCCAGCTACCTTAACCATGGACCATGGAGCTGGCCTGAGATTATTATCTCTAATTAAACTTACACACTATTTTCTCAGGCCTATTGAGCAAAGAGGCCATCTTACATCATTTCAAAAGTAGCTGTGAACATGAACCATGTATCCCTAAATAAAGCTATCACAGGACTGGTTTAAATTACTTAATGAACACTACATGGCTGGCACTGTTCTAAATGCTGCTTCACAAATATTACCTCAAACTTAAACATGAGCTTTTCCACAGTGCTTTGAAGTTAATAAATTCCTTTCCCGTTTATTATTTCATCTAGCTCCCATCACAATACCTGTGAAGGTAGTATTTCTAGTCCCATTTTAAAGATGAGAAAATGGAGACTCAGAGAAGGTCAATGAGCTAGCTGAAGATCACACAATGTGAGAAAGAATCAGAACCCAAATCCAGATCGCCTGACTGTAGCACTTATTGCAAAATGCCTTAAAGTTGTTGTGATAAATTTGTATAGCAGGCACCAGCAAATGGCATAATAGTTACATGGCTAGACTCTCACATAGTTGACCACAGTTCAAGGCCTGGACCCGGCAGCTTAAAACTCACACCAGGCACGTGTGTGTGTGCCCAAGATCCCGAGAGGAAAATGGAGAAGGGATTGTGGCGTGGTCATTCCCCCTGGGGGTGGTTTCTCACTTTCTGTCTCTCTGTCTCCTTCTTATTCTCTGGTGAACACATGCACCCTATAGCAAATATCTCCCTTTAAAAAAAAAAGCAAACATGTAATAATTTTATTTCTCCTGAAAATTAGCTTTATCAACTTCTTTCTCCCAAGAATAGTGTAAAATATAAACATATAAGACCCAAGCAAACAAATTAAAATTCAGAATCAGTGGGATAAAAATATATGAAGTTTACATTTGTTTATTTCCCTTCATCACCATGGAATGGTTTTTCCATTCAGCACCATTTCCTATGGCTAATTTGATGACAAGGATTAAATGAAATTATTATATTACATATTTAAATGGGCATTTAAAATTTGATTAGCACTGACTCTAGTCTATGAGAAGAATAATTATAACAAAGAATACTCAGTAGAAGCAGCTACATTGCTTATAAAAATCTATAATGCCGATGCTAATGGATTACAGAGCTGCCAAATTCTGCCTGCAGCATTAGTAATGATTTCTGTGAAATCACTAAGCAATTTCAGATCTTTAAGTCGCTATGTGTAATTACCAAATATCTGCCATTATCTACCATTTTCAAGTATATAAAATATATTAATAATAAAGATCCCCCAAACAAGAGTAATCATATTAAGATTAAACATGCTAATGTTTTTTATAAACTTAAAAAAGTTATTTATTTATTTAATTTATTTTAAATTGACTAGAGAGAGACTGAGAGAGACAGAGAGAGCGAGCGAGAAAGGGAAAATGAGAAAGCAAGCCGCCAGGCTACAGACCCAAACTGTGGTTGGCCTTGTGGAAGCGTCCAGGGACCCAACTACCATGCCACCTTCTGGTCCCAAACATGGTAACATTTTAAAAGCACCTTTGATCTGGGTCAGCAGGTGGCATGGTGGTTAAGGTGTTGGTCTCCCATGTGGCTGACCACAATTCAAATCCCAGACTCAGCAACTTGAAAATAATGCTAGATGTGGGTGTGTGCATGCCCAAAATTAAAATTCCAAGAGAATGAAGAAGGGATTGTGGAGTGGTCATTGCCCTGGAGGTTATTTCTCATTTTCCCTCTTGAACAAGTGCATGTGCCCTATTGAAAAAACCTAGGAAAACCTCTCAAAACAAAAAAATCCCCACCTTTGGGACCAGCAGGTGGCATGGTGGTTAAGTCCTGGACTTCCACATGGTTGACTATGATTAGAGTCCTGGCCTTGGAGGCTTTCTTTCGCTCTCTCTCTTGCTCTGTCCTTGGTGTGTGTGTGTGTGTGTGTATGTGTGTGTGTGTGTGTGTGTGCGCGCGCGCGCGCTCTGTAGCAAATTGGAGAATAATAAGAATGATAATAACAAATAAAAACATTTTAAAAAATAGCTTAAAAAAAGAAGCACCTTTGACTTAAAAAAGACAAAAGGAATAATGAAAATGGCTCCTCAGTATTAATGCTATTTGCTTAAAATATAGCAGGATAGGTAAACTACTTTAATTCCAGTGCTGATGAGGAATGAAAAGACTCTCGATTCATTCCTGATTTCTTACTTTGCAGTAGCAAATAACAAAACTAAGACTCAAGTTTCTGGTTATATAATAGAGTAAAAAGTTTGCTTCCAAACCCATCCCATCAGAACAGGGCAGCAGAATCGACTTGCCTTATTAACTATGTCATTACATTACAAACAAATACCTCAGTGAACAGCACGTACATGTACCCGGTATAACTTACTTTCTTTTTAAGTTGTCTAAACAAGTTTTTATGTAGGTGTCATAATAGTTAACTTGTTCTTCATAAAATGCAGCCTTCTGATTCAGTGCAGTCAGAGTCTGCTGAAGTTTCGCCAACTCAGCTTTCCGAAGTTTTCGATAGATTCTCTGATTACGGATATCCTGAAACAACAAGCAAAGGGTGTGAGATTTAAGCAAATGTTTGCTTTATGGTACTGCCAGTCTGAGTCAAGAAGAATAACAGTAGTAGTCACTTTATCAGTGACTGTGACCTTACAGTTTATCTCAGGCCCCTTATCTTACTCTAGACACCAAAGTGTTTCTACCATATTTTTTTCCTTCAGAACTGGAAAGGGTCCACGTTTCATGTTAAGAAACTTGCTGAGGTTCATTTCTGTTTTGCTAGAAAGGCAAATAAATACATTTTCAGAGGGTGTGTACATGTATACAACAGTGAGGGAGAAACGAGAAAGAAAAGAGAAGAGGGGAGCAGGGAAGTACCCCTTTCACCCCTCAAGGGGGCCTGGTACAATGTGTTTTCCTCTAATTCTCCACCTCACCAGGATCCTGGGCATGCATGTGCACACCCAGAGTGTTTTTCAAGACTCTGGGACTGGGACTCAAACCCTGGTTGGCCATGTGGATTTCAGCTTCCTCTGTGCACCGCCTAACCACTGTGCTACAGTGCCAACCCACAGAAAATAATTTTAAGAAAGCAGAGTTTAAAAGGGGCACAAAAAAACTTTCGGCAGGAGACATGCAATTTCTTCAGACTATATTGAATATTCCTTATTGAAGAATACTTTAAATTGAAAAGGCTTACCATTGATTGTTAAAAAATTTTAGAAATAAGCAAAAAACAATGTTTCCTGGCAAGTGTCTGTCAAAGCTTGAAAAAAAAAAAAAGCCCAAAAGAACAACTGAGCTCTCAAGGCTGAAATGATTCAATACCGATAATGACTACGTGGATTTAAATAGACTTCCATTTAAGAAAATTGTGCCTACTTAATATTATTTTTTCTTTTTGGACAAATTAAAAACTATTCTTCTAGGAATTCACAGAGACACTGTCTGTGTCTCTATACTTCCATATCCCTTTTTTAAGTAAAAAGTCTTCATAAATAGAATCTTTTAGCAGATGCCTTCATAATAGCCATTTTCCTTTATTAAAGCAAAATGTTAATTTCTCAATTCTATATTCTAATTCCCAGAGAAATATTTTCTACTCTCAAGCTTGCATTGTAAACTTCCTTAACATTCCATGGAAGAATGAAACTGAGTGCATTTTTCTCTTAGGAGGCAAAAAAAAAAAAAAAGATTTTTTTTTTTTTTCTGATCACTTAACTGACTTTAACCTCTAGACCCACATATATTTGTATGCTTGGATAAAAAGAAAGAAATTTCCTTTTTACCCAAATATATACTCCCTTATCCTTGACAACAGACCTCAGTCATGTCCTGTAATGTTTCCTTGCATTAAGTTGACATACTTTTTCCAGGAAGTTTCTCAAGCGTAAAAATATGGGATGAGAAAACAGAAACAAACTTCTCAGTCTGAACTCTATTTAGGGTAAACTGCTTAGAAACACGTTCTCAGAAATAGAGTTGTCATCTCAATGGCAGGTCCTAAGAGCAAAGGGGTTATATAACTAATAACTTATAAGGAAACTTTGAAAAATATCATTTAAAAACTAGTAGGGAGCAGTCTTGTGGTCTGGATGTTAAGGAAGCTGGATCTGACACGGCCAACTGCAGTTTGAATCCTGGCTGTGGTGGAGTCAGAAACACACTGGGTGCTTGAAAAACACATAGAAATATATGTGTGTGCATGTACACTCATGCTCGAGAGCCACGGGATAAAGAAATGTGGACGGGGCCCAACAGGTGGTGTAATAGCTAAGGTGCTGGACTCCCACATGGCCAGCCATGATTGGAGTCCTAGGCCCTGCACCTTGAAATACCAGGAGTGTGTGCAGTTGTATCCAAAATCCCAGGAGGATAATTGAGGAGAAAGGACTGTGGCATGGCCAGTACACCTGCAGTGTGATTTTTTTGTTTTCTGTATCTCTTTCTCTCCAGTGAATGCACAGGGCCCATAGCAAAAATCTCTCGAATGAATGAAATGGAGAAAAGTGGACTGTGGTATGACTGCACCCCACTGCAGGGTGCTTCCTCTTTTTCTGGTTCTTTGGTGAGCACACTCTGGAAATGGAAAACAAAACCAAAAAACTAGCAGGTATTGCTTAAAGGTACAGACCAAATTCCTGAGTACTTATTTCTGGTGTGTTTCAACTCTCCTAATATCTTGGGGGAGTTGTGATCATTTTCTCTTAGCAGTCCTCAACAACTCTGAACCTTTCAAAATGATGTTGAGGTGTACAGGAACCACAGAATGTGCAACCAGGACGCCCTCCGGTCACCTCACAGAGTGCTCAGCACGTGGGTGAGGGTTAGCAAATATCTGCTAAGTGAAGAGGAAAGAATACAGTTTCCAGAAACCTTGGCGATCTCATTGAGAATGTCTTGGTATTTATTTTTGGATGACACGTGTCCAGTCTGTTCCAACGTCCGAAGATTCCTCTGGATTTTCCTCTTCTTCTGCTCAAGGGGCAGCTGTGCATCTTCGATCATTGACTGGGTATGCTTCATTTCTTCTGGAGTCCTGGAATCTATGATTGCACGGCTCACCATGTCTTTGGAGTGATCTAGTTCCTGAAAAGAACGTAAGAAGATCTGATTTTTTTTCTGATCTCTCTAATCATACAGGTTTGGAACTTAACGCAAGGCAAGTTAATGTCAAAAGGAAAGAAGTTTCAAGTCAAAGTCCAAAGACTAAAACCAGCACCTGTTCTTTATGGGTTCTGAAGTAGGTCTTTGGAAGGAATTACAACATCTTTTTGGATAACACAGCAGCAACTACAGACCTAATTTAGGCAGTGCATGGCTCCTTTATTGCCAAAGTGACAAATCACGTTAGTAATGGATAGGTTTTAACAAAAAATTGCTACTTTGTAATTCCCTAGGCATTCCCTAGTTGTTTTTTTTTTTTTTTGAGAGGTTTTTGCTATAGGGTGCATGTTCTCGCTAGAAAGACAGACAGAAATTGAGAAATCACTGCCCAGAGAAGATGGCCACACTACAGTCCCTTCTCCTCCACTCTCTTGAAATCTTGGGCATGCACGCACATGCACCAGGTATGAATTTAAGCCACCAGGTCCAGGACTCGAACCATGGTCGACTACATGGGAGTCCAATAACATAGCTATCATGCCAACTGCTGGTACTGCATTCTCTAGTATTTCAATTACTGGAGAGTCGGGCTGAGGAAATTAAAACTTGATTATTCATTAAAATGTGCCTATGAAAACCTTGAATGATCATGGCCCAACTAATTTCTCACACATCAGCCATATTTGTGGAGATTCATTAGCTAACTCAACAGTGAGGCACTTCATTTTGATAATTTAGAATCACTTTCACCCTACCAAGTATGGAAAACCTTCAGGTTTTTTTTTTTCTTTTTCTTTCTTTCTTTTTAACCCAAAGGGAATAAGAATATTCTAGCACATAAGTTTCCAATGTAAGTGAATAAATGAATTAATATCATTAAGACCTCTTATGCAAGAAAATAGAAACAGTAATAGAGAGAGACTGGTGATCTTCTCATTTCATGGTACTACACAGTCGACTGACCCAGTGGATGAATTCTTAGGCTACAACTGTTATTAGACAGAGAAGAGCTAGGGCAATAGTCTGGAAACAGGAGTTGTCTACCAGGCCAGCAGGAAACAAGAGCAGCACTGGCTAGCCGCACTGGGCACTTGACGTGTGCCAGGTACTATTCTATCCACTGAACATGCGTTTACTCATTAATCCTGGGTAGTACAATTATTACCGTTTTACGGTTGAGGAAACTGAGGCTCAGAACAGTTTCTAAGTACCCAGAAGGTACAGCTATGAGGTACAGAACTGTGCTTGATTCCAGAAGTCTGTGTCCTTAGGAACCTGACCTGATATATCAGAGGGCAAATGAAATAGCCGATAAAGTAGTAACGAATTATATAATGTGTTAGCTTGTTTAGGCAGTGACGATTATCGGTAGTAAAACAAAAATGCTGAAATGATCTCAGAATGAACAAAACAATGGTGCTTTTAAAAAAAATTAGCAGAAAGTTGAATCCAAGATAGTTATGGACGTTTAGTTAGCTTATACCAACATAATGCTGCTCTGACTCAAAGGACGCAAACTTCCGGTCAGCCTTTGACCTAGTGTTTAAGGGAGTCAGATCTGGGGCCAGCAGAGGGCACAGAGGTCCATCGCTGGGTTCTCACATGGCTGACTGCAGTTTGAGTCCTAGACCCAGTGGCTTGAAACTCACGCAGGGTGTGTGTGCGCGTGCCTGTGGAAGATCTTGGGAGGAGAATGGTGAGGAAGGGACTGCAGCGTGGCCATTCCCCCTCGGGGGAGGGTGATTTCTCACTTTCCCTCTCACTGTCTCGTCTTTCTCTCTCTCCAGTGAGTGCATGTGCCTTAAGCAAAAAGCCTCTTTAGAAAAAAAAAAAAAAAAAAGAGAGCTAGATCCCACACAGCTGACATGTGGTTCGAGTCTTGGAAACAGCGGCTTGAAAAATATGCTGGGTGCATGCAGGTACATGCCCCAGATGGAGAAATGGAGAAGAAGGGATTGCTCTGTGACCGTGCCCCATTAGGGGATGTTTTCTCCTTTCTCCTCTCTTTCTTGCTCTGGTAAGCACACATGCCCTCTGACCTCATGCTCCCCCCCTGCCAAAAAAAAAGATATTTGCTTCTGAAGCAGCTAAAAGCAGCTTTTAAATGTGAGACACTTTGTTTCTTAGAGTTAGCAAGTGCATCAAATTTGTAAGGTATTTTCTACATCCTGTCCCAGAACTGTCTCTTGACTCACTTGTTTACCCACCTACTGTGTGATGAAGCTGTTACAGTTTATGTACTGCTTCCACGAGAGAGGTGGGCAGACACAGCCCTACAATAAGGTCTTGATGCCATGATCGACCCCCCTTCAGCCAGGCCGGATCATGGGCACGGGTGTGCCTGGCGTGCTCAGGAAGCTTTCAAATGTGAACCAGGAACCCTGAAGGACTACCTTGCAGACTGGTGCACTTTATCGCCTGTCCCTGAATTTTACTCCAAGGCTTTAAAAGACTCAGACTATTTTTGTAGTGCCGGAGAATGTTACGTTCAGCATACATGCTGTACTATATTTTCTATTTCATTCCCATTGATATTTCACAACGGTTTTATATATGACAGAACCCAGTGGACAACAGAGAAATTCTTTACTTCCAAACCTGTCTGATTCAATTTCTCTCAGTTACCAGTATATATTTGACATAAAAATGTATTAAGAAAACTCCTGTCTATTAAACTTAGTATTTTCTTAAAGACAAATTACCTGTTGTACAGTTGCTGGTGTTTCTAAGATTTCAGTCAATGTGCTTCCTGACTGGTTCCGGATGACATCAATGATCAGCTTTTTGGTCCTTTATAAAATAGACAAAGAAGAGAGAGACTTTCAAAGAGCAGACCTGAGGACCAGCAGTTAGCGTAATGGCTATGTTGCTGGACTCCCAGGTAGTTGACCACGGTTCAAGTCTCGGGCCTGGTGGCTTAAACTCATGCCAGGCGTGTGTGTGTGTGTGTGTCCAAGTCCTGGACCCAGAGTCTTGAAACTCATGCCAGGCATGTGTGTGTGCATGCCCAAAATCCCAAGAGGATAATAAAAAAGGGATTGCAGCGTGGCCATTTCCCCTGGGGGGAGGGGTGATTTCTCGCTTTCTGTCTCTCTGTCTATCTGTGTCTGTCTGGCGAGCGCACGCGCCCTATAGCAAAAACCTCTTCAAAAAAAAAAGAGCAGACCTGATGTTGAAATCTCTGCTTCTCCCAAGGGAGTGCACAAACATGTACAAAATGAAGCTTCAAAGATAATCTCTTAAAATAAAACATTCCTGCAGAAATTCACCAGGTCTGCTCCAAGGCTCCTGAAAGCTTGTGGATGTTTCAAAGGAGGTTGGGGCTTTGTACACTTGATGTGGAAGGATTATCCTGGGGTACAAGTATGTCCCAAGATTCCTTATCTACATACATTTTCTTCTATTTAGACTGAGGCTACTTTTTGATGGGCAGGAGGGACAGAGCTGCTGATACGGCTTGCAACTATAGATAGCACAAGAATCATATAATATCCTCCCTTCCTGGCTAACAGCATTTAAACTTCTAGCCTATCTAATACACTATGAGCCTTCAGGAGCCAGACCCGCTATTACCTTTCCTGCTATGAGAAGGTTACTGAGCAGCCTGAAGACAGTGGGAGAAGTCCTGCAGAGGCCTTAGGGGCTGGCTGACAGGGCACGTAAGAGGGCTGGGGTCCCAGGGTCTGAGCAGCTGAGAGGCCAGGCCAGAGCTGTACCTTCAGGTGGTACAGAATAGAATAGCTACTCAGTAAAAAGGTAAGAGCAGGCAAACTCAGGAAATGCTAAAACCATGGGTGTTTTTTTTTTTTATGGCAAACTGCAATCCCTTCTCTTTCTCTTAATTTGCCAAAGGGCACCTGCACTTGCCAAGAATCAGGGAGAGAGAGGGGGTGGGAGAAAGCATCCCTCAATGGGGCATAGTCACACCACAATCTCTTCTCCTCCATTCCTCCACCTCGTTGGGATTCTGGGCATGCACAAGCACTCTGTGTGTTTTTCAAGTCACCAGGATTTGAACCATGCGGTTCGCCATGTGGAATCTGGTTCCTTTAATCACCAGGCCATAGAGCTAGCCCAGTTACCTCTTCCTAATTAGGGACTGGGTTATGTAACTATGTAAAAAGATTTTAACATGAAAAGTAAATGGTATAATTTGTTCACGTTTACAAAAAGTGGGAATCGTAATATTGGAAATAGCATCCCTTCCAGAAAAATGAAACCCACAGACATTATCGTAAATTATAAACAGATCTAATCGAGGTCTGAAGTTTTACTCGTATCACAGCCGTTACTGTGCTTAACTTTAGTTCTTTCAGAGACACATGATATCACTGGAGGGTGAATTTCTTCTTAAACTGCAGCAGGAAATGTTCACCCAGCGTGAACATTGGAAATAAAAATACAACTTCTGCATTTTGAACACAGGGGCAACTGCTCCCAAAAGACAGAGGAAACCCTCTAAGTTAATTTCATATATATGACTTTGGAAAACAGGACAAAATCCAATAAGCCACCTGAAACGTGATTATTCTTGTTTTCTATCTATCACAAGGCCACAGGACAAGGCTCACAATGTGGCTTCCTTTCTCCCTTCCCCCTCGCCTTTGGAGAACGACTTCCTCTGGCCCCATGACCCTTCACTGTTGGGGATTTACAGGCTGCCTGGGAAGGCACAGTGACGTGCTCCTCTGAGAGTCCAAGGTAGGCACGTAGCTAATTATAGCCACGTGGGAGGTGGCACGACCCTACAGTGGTTGTGGCTTAGAAAGTCACATATCTTTTCCTCCCTGTATGAGCCCTCCTCCAGTTGTAAGCATGCCTGTATTAAACAGGAACACAGAGCTAAAGAGGAAAGCTTTGGATGGTTTAAAAAAATGTAAACACAGGGCCAGCAGTTGGGGTAATGGCTAAGTCAGTGGACTCCCATGTAGTCTACCGCAGTTTGAATCCCGGACCCGGTGGTTTAAACTCATGTCGGGCGCATGTGCGTGCATGCCCAAGATCCTGAGAGGAGAATGGAAGAGAAGGGATTGCAGTGTGGCCATCCCCCCTTGGGGCATGATTTCTCTCTTTCTCTCTTTCTGGTGAGTGCACGTGCCCTATAGCAAAAACCTCTCCAAAATAAATAAATAAATGTAAACACAGTGACTGCTTCTTATTTAAAATAGTATTCTAGGAACTACAGAGGATATACACTTCTGGGAAACCCCTGGGTCATCTTCAGAGAAGCTGTCTAATGGCCAAACAGCTGGGGTTACTAAGATGTGTCCAGCCAGGAACGAAGAATGCTTATGTGTGCAGGAGTACCAAGTGCTCACACAGCCCATTTCTCCGGAGTTCGGTTTTACGTGAGGCCTGCAGCATTCACTGCTACAGTTCTACTTCAGACGTGCATCCGTAAGTAACCAACCAGTCCCATGACAGAGAACTCAGCTACCTCCCCCACCATGTGGCTAATGGTTAAGGACCTCAGAGTCAGACAGACCTAAGGCAGATCTGGGCTCCCATTGCTTCCTGGCTGTGTGAACTTGTGCAAGTTATGTAATCTCTACAGGC
The DNA here is from genome assembly GCF_000334495.1 of Tupaia belangeri chinensis. NCBI lineage: Eukaryota > Metazoa > Chordata > Mammalia > Scandentia > Tupaiidae > Tupaia > Tupaia belangeri. The sequence continues at coordinate 331,882 of NW_006204954.1, forward strand.
TCATTCTTTCCATTTATAAGAAGGGATTCTTGCAGAGGACTGAGCAGGGATTGAATAAAAAGATGAATATAAATCCTTTCACCAGGGTCTGACATGTGGCGAGTATTCACCTGGTCCTTAAAGCTGTGCTGCTCAAGACACAGGTGGCAACTGAGCACTTGAAAAATGATTGGTCCAAACTGAGATGTTTAGTGAGTTCAACACACAGAGTTTGAAGGCTTAGTATGAAAAAAAAAAAGGGTGCATTATGTTATTAATACATTTTTAAAAAGTTTTTTTTGCTACAGAGCATGTGTACTCAACTAGAGAAAGACAGAGACAGAGGGAAAGTAAGAAGTCACCCCCCATGGGAGACAGCCACACTGCAATCCCTCCTTCTGTTCTCTTGGGACTTGGGACACACACAAATACATGTCTGGCACGATTTTCGAACTGCTGGTCTGGGATTCTGAGTGTGGTGTCAGCTATGTGGGGTCCAGCCATCTTAAGCTCCATGCCACCTGCTGACCCCTGTCATTAACAATTTTTTACACTAATTACATAATAAAATGAAAACATTTTAGGTATATTGGGTTAAATAAAACATATTCTTAGAAATAATATCACTTGTTTCTTTGTAAAATGTGGCTTCTAGAAAATGTAACATTACACATGTGGCTCACGTTAGATTTCTTTTGGAGAGTGCGTCATTGGAACATTGCATTCTTAAACAGCAAACTCACTCTGAGAAGTCTATCTTCCAAGGATGCCCACTCACCGGACCTGGCGAGTGAGGACTTGAGCACTGAGTAGGACCTTTGGGAGACAGTTCAACCCCTGGTTTTACAAATGAGGCCACTGAGAACTAAGATGTGTAATAGGGCGCTTTCTAGAGTTGCAGGAAATAACCCAAATTCCCTTTCCATGTCTTTGGCTCCCTTGTAAACTTGCAGAGTTCCTGGGACTGTGTCACTCATTTCCTCTTCTGCTAACTCTTTTTTTTCCAAAAAAAAAAGAGTTCCTTAAATCTTATCATAATATGATCTCCAGAGAGTTCCTAGACCTTCTCACATTTCAGTTGCCAGTGACTTTCTTAAGACATGTCCCCTTCCCCCACCCAAGGCAAACACAATATTCTAGATATGGTCTGACCAGCATATGTCAACTAGGTCGAGTCCTGGCCCCATAATTGTTCAAACAATATGTAAGATAAGCTGATGGAACCAAGGATCTTGCCTCCCTCAGTAAGAAGCTATCTATCTAACACTTAAAAAAAAAAAAAAAAAAAGAAAAAGAAACACACCAGGAGTTTATTTATCATAGCTGTGCTCAGGTTCCACTATCAGTAAATGAGACCAGATAGCACCTGAAAGCTGGGGTAACCCCCTGGGTTTGACCATTTACCATATGGTGTCTGTTATTACGCTCTGACCAGTTGTATTCCTGAACCTCCCCCTCTAACATCCGCCTTACAATGCACCCAGCAGTGAAGAGGAATTAGAGTCTAATATCTCTGGCTGATTAACCTTCTAATAATATCATTACACATTTTTTAGCTCCAGACCTCATGTATCACCTTAGCCATTTAGTGTTACCACCAGGTTGAACCACACACAAGGCCATCTTTCAAGTGGAATAATGGATATCTAAACTGAATCATGTGACAGAAGGAAAATTCTTAAGAAATGACAACTTAAGCACTCAGGCAGCTAAGTATGATTAAAACCCACAAATATTGCCTTCTACTTAAACACATACTTCTGTGGAAAAAAACAGCTTAATCAACGCCATAAGTATCACATACTTTTAAGGTGAATCATAATGAGAGATTTACAATTGTATGGCTCTCTGTAATTTATAAGGTATGAGTGCACAATTTCACGTGACCATCGTAGCCCTTCCTTATCCCTCTCCTTTCCCCCTTTTTTTCTATTTTATAAATGAGGAAACTGATGGTTAGGCCCTTAGCTGAGCCCTTCAATAAACAAAGACAGATTGAAGCTGTGATCCTATGTCATTCTAGGACTCCTCGACCAGGCTTTTTTTTTTTTTTTTTTAAGTATTATTTTATTTATTGTTATTATTTTTACTATGGGGCATATGCATTCACCAGAGAGACAGAGAGGAAAACACACACACACACACACACACACACAGAGAGAGAGAGAGAGAGAGAGAGAGAGAGAGAGAGAGCGAGCTGTCAAGTCTGGGACTCATACCACAGTTGACCATGTGGGAGTCTAGGACAATCACCACCATGCTACCTGCTGGTCCCTTTTTTGTTTTTAAATACCACCATGCTTGGTAGTAGTAGAGAAATGCTAATCATCCAAACTAAGGTTTTCTATTCCATAGACCACAGAAGCGAAAGAACAATGTTTCTTCCTACTCTGAGAGGTGTCATGCCCTCACATCTATTAGTTTCTTCCTCACTGGCCTGGAAAGATACCCCAACAGTTATGCAATAACCACTCTGCTATAATTCACATTATTCTAGGACTCCTAAGACTGCAACTAGCAATGACCTCATCCTCATCAAGCTGTAAAGCTTTTGATTAAGACTATAACCCTACAGGATTTAGGATCATCTAGGTTTGAATCTCTGTCCCACTCACTAGCTACATGATCCAGGAGAAAGTTTATCTATTCTGTGCCTCATTTTCTCACCTGTAAAATCTACTCTCTTGGGGTTACTGAGGGTATTATATGACATACACACACACACACACGCACACAGACACACACACATACATACCTGTTGTTACATATACACACATACATACACACAGATGTTTGTACGTTACTTGACCTCATCATCTTTATCCTGACCTAATGAGTTAGTATTAGGCACATGTGCATGCATCCCCAAAATTCTGACAAGATGGAGAAAGGAAGGAGAAGAGATTGTGGCATGACTCTGCCTCATGGAGGGGATGCTTTCTCCTTCTCTTTCTCTCTGGTGAGCACACACTTTTTCTGTCAATGGAAGAAAAAAATAAGTCTTGGTTAAAAATCATAAAGCTAACTCTATTGAATCTTTTGGGTAATGCCTACATTTTACTTTCAAGGATGGCTACTTGGCCAATCTTGACTCCAAGTTGATACCCACATTAATCAATAGGCTGCTTCGTTAAGTGCTCTGTCAACAGCAGGACCTCAAAGTATGCCCAGAGGAAGGTCTTCTAGACCACAGAAGCCTTTGAAAGCAGCAAATTACCAAGCATATTAAAACACTGGCCTAGGGGCCAACAGGTATTGTGGTGGTTAAGGGCACTGGACTCCCACTTGGCCAACTGTGGTTCGAGTCCTGAACCTGGTGGCTTGCTTTCTCACTTTTCTCCCTCTCTCTTTCTCTCTGTCCCTCTCTGGTCAAATTAAAATAAATAAATAAAGTTAAATAAAATATTTAATAAAGTTAAATAAAATTAAAAACAAACACTGGCTTAATTACCATTTTTTT
>NW_006204954.1:335630-362256 GCF_000334495.1 Tupaia belangeri chinensis
TTTTTTTTTGGGCTCCCCCGCCCAGGTTTTTTTTTTTTTTTTTTTAAGTATTATTTTATTTATTGTTATTATTTTTACTATGGGGCATATGCATTCACCAGAGAGACAGAGAGGAAAACACACACACACACACACACACACACACACACACACACACACACACAGAGAGAGAGAGAGAGAGAGAGAGAGAGAGAGAGAGAGCGAGCTGTCAAGTCTGGGACTCATACCACAGTTGACCATGTGGGAGTCTAGGACAATCACCACCATGCTACCTGCTGGTCCCTTTTTTGTTTTTAAATACCACCATGCTTGGTAGTAGTAGAGAAATGCTAATCATCCAAACTAAGGTTTTCTATTCCATAGACCACAGAAGCGAAAGAACAATGTTTCTTCCTACTCTGAGAGGTGTCATGCCCTCACATCTATTAGTTTCTTCCTCACTGGCCTGGAAAGATACCCCAACAGTTATGCAATAACCACTCTGCTATAATTCACATTATTCTAGGACTCCTAAGACTGCAACTAGCAATGACCTCATCCTCATCAAGCTGTAAAGCTTTTGATTAAGACTATAACCCTACAGGATTTAGGATCATCTAGGTTTGAATCTCTGTCCCACTCACTAGCTACATGATCCAGGAGAAAGTTTATCTATTCTGTGCCTCATTTTCTCACCTGTAAAATCTACTCTCTTGGGGTTACTGAGGGTATTATATGACATACACACACACACACACGCACACAGACACACACACATACATACCTGTTGTTACATATACACACATACATACACACAGATGTTTGTACGTTACTTGACCTCATCATCTTTATCCTGACCTAATGAGTTAGTATTAGGCACATGTGCATGCATCCCCAAAATTCTGACAAGATGGAGAAAGGAAGGAGAAGAGATTGTGGCCAAGATGGAGAAAGGAAGGAGAAGAGATTGTGGCATGACTCTGCCTCATGGAGGGGATGCTTTCTCCTTCTCTTTCTCTCTGGTGAGCACACACTTTTTCTGTCAATGGAAGAAAAAAATAAGTCTTGGTTAAAAATCATAAAGCTAACTCTATTGAATCTTTTGGGTAATGCCTACATTTTACTTTCAAGGATGGCTACTTGGCCAATCTTGACTCCAAGTTGATACCCACATTAATCAATAGGCTGCTTCGTTAAGTGCTCTGTCAACAGCAGGACCTCAAAGTATGCCCAGAGGAAGGTCTTCTAGACCACAGAAGCCTTTGAAAGCAGCAAATTACCAAGCATATTAAAACACTGGCCTAGGGGCCAACAGGTATTGTGGTGGTTAAGGGCACTGGACTCCCACTTGGCCAACTGTGGTTCGAGTCCTGAACCTGGTGGCTTGCTTTCTCACTTTTCTCCCTCTCTCTTTCTCTCTGTCCCTCTCTGGTCAAATTAAAATAAATAAATAAAGTTAAATAAAATATTTAATAAAGTTAAATAAAATTAAAAACAAACACTGGCTTAATTACCATTTTTTTTACATAAATAGAAAGCTGATTCTAAAATTCACATAACTGCAAATGACCTCAAATAGCCAAAAACAATCTTAAAAAATAAGAAAGCTGGAGGACCCAGACTTCTACATTTAAAAACTTACTACAAACCTGCAGTGATCAATATAATGTAGAATAAAATGGATATATAAATCAATGGAACAAAACTTATAGTCTAGAAATAAAACTGTATATACATGGTTGATTTTCAACAAAGGTGCCTAGCACACTCAATAGAGAAACAGTCTCTGATGAATAGTGCTGAGAGAACTGGATATCTATATGGAAAGGAATGAAGTTGCACCCACCGCATATTACACACAAAATTCAACTCAAAAAGGACCCTAGACCTAAATGTAAGAGCTAAAACCAAAGAACTCTTCGATGAAAATGTAGGCATAAATCTTTATAACTTTGATTGGGCAATTAATTCTTACAAATGACACCAAAAACACAAATAACAACAACAAAAAAACAGATAAACTAGACTTAGTTGAGTTAAAATACTTTCATGCCGTGAAGGGCATTGCCAGGGGTAAAAAGACAATGTACAAATGGGGCAAAAAAATCTGAATTCATATCTGCTAAGGGCCTAGTATCTAGAATATAGAAAGAACTTTTACAATCCAGGAACAAAAGAGATAAGCAATCCAATTAAAAATGGGGAAAATGACTTGTGTAGACATTTCTACAAAGATATACAAATGGGCAAAATGCCCAAAGTTATTAGTCACTGGAGAAGTACAAATCAAAATCATAATGAGATACTACTTCATCCACTAGGATGACTACTATTAAAAAAACAAAAAAACAAAAACCAAAAAACCAGATGAAAGTGTTTGTAAGAATGTTGATAATTTGGAACTCTTGCACCTTGATAGGGAGCAATGTAAAATACTACAGCTATTGTGGAAAAGAGTTTGGTGGCTCCTCAAACAGTTAAACAGAACTACCATATGACACAGCAACTTTACTTTCAGGTATATATCCCAAAAAACGGAAAACAGATGTTCAAACAAAATCTTGTACATGGACATACATAGCCAAAAGGTAGAGACAATGCAAATGACCATCAATTGTAAAACAGATACACACAATTTGGATATCCATATAACACGATATTATTCATCCATAAAAAGAAATAGAGTAGTGGGACCAGCAGATGGCATAGCAGTTACGTCATTGGACTCCCACATGGCTGACCATGGTTCAAGTCATGACCTAGTGGCTTCAAACTCATGATAGGTGCTAGTGTATGCATGCCAGGAAGGGAAGGGATTGTGGCGTGGCCATCTCCCCTGTGGGGTGATTTCTCACTTTCGCTTTCACTATCTCTGTCTCTCCCTCTGCCAAGAACATACACCCTAGGGCAAAAAACCTCTAAATAAAAACAAAAAAAAAGGGAATAGAGAACACACTCATGCTACAGTGAAGAACCTCAAAAACATGCTGAGTAAAACAAAAGACACATGGTTCCATTTGCATGAAATATCCAGAATAGGCAAGTTCATAACGACATAAAACAGACTATTGTCAGGGATTGGGGAACATGAGGACTGGGAAGTGACCACGTGATGGGTATGAGGTGCACTTTTAGGATGATAAAAAAGGTTCTGGAACCAGGTAGTGGTGGTGGTTTCACAATTCGGTGAATGTACTAAATGCCACCGAGTTGTACACTTTAAGATGGTTAAATGAGTACATTTTACATTATCTGTACTTTATCACAATTAAAAAATAAACTGACTGGCTGCCTCGCGTAGGATGGTAACTACAGGAACTGACAATGTGTGTTTCCAACACTACCAGGGAGCCAGGAGAGAGCCACAAAGGGCTGGGGCTGGGGAGGGTGAGCAGGATGGTGTGTAAGCTTTCCAGCCCCAGAATGTCTGGCTTTTATGGTTTTGTTTGTAAAAAGTGAATTCTAAGACTTTGCAGAGCTATGGAAACCCCTGTGTAGAACTAAGTACAAATACATATCAGATTCATATTATTTGATATTTTAGGCTACCCAAATTGTGATTCCCATTCCTTAATGAAGACATTTGAGTTGACGACATTTAGAAAATGGTGTTTGAATAACAGACAAAACCAATTAAGAAAAACTTTCTTCCTACTACTTTGAAGGACAAAGCCCATGAGATCATCGGATACTTGGCCTAATCTCATTTGCATGGTAAAAGCACATAATCTCTATTTCCAGTTACTGTGTAATGACATTTGTTCTGATGAACTCAGGAAGTAGATCTCAGTTTTCTCCCTGTTCACTCTTGAATATGACTTGGTAATCAATAGTTGAAAATAATTTACTCTTGGGGCTAGCAGCTGACATGATGGTTAAGGCATTGGACTCCCACACGGCTGACTGCAGTTCGAGTCCTGGACTAAGCTTGAAAATCAGATCAGGCATGTGTGCATGCCCCCAAATCCCAGAAGAATGGAAGAGGAGGGATTGCATGTGGCCATCTCCCCACTGGGGTGCTTTCTCACTTTTCCTTTCACTGTCTTCTCTATTTCTCTCTGGAGAGTATACATGCCCTATGGCAAAAACCTTAAGATTAAAAAAATAAATAAATAAAAAGGATTCACTGTTGTGAGCCCAAGGATGTGTACTGGTACTGCAGTCTGGCCTCTGTCCTGCAGTTGAACTGTTCTTTTCACCGCTAGACTTTAGACCCCTAGACAGCAGAGGCAGCTTCTGGCTGGCTCACCACTGTATTCCCAGCCTCAAACCCAGTGTGCGAGCACGAGTAGGTCCTCAAACACATGTTACACGAATGAATTGAGCTTTAGATGATGAGGACAAAATAGAAGTTTTGGAACAAACAGTTCACGCAAAATGTATATTATAAAAAAACTACTCATGGATTTTAAAACACGTTTGCACCAAAATATGCCTGTACTTTAATTCCATTTTTCATGAACTGTTTGACATCCTCTTGTATACAAGCCCAGTAGAAAAAGCACATATTGCCACAGAGCATACCAGGGAAGTTCCTTTTGCCATTTACATGGATGACCAAAGCTCTGGGAAAAAATAAAGAGGAGAGGAATGTTTTCTGAAGTTCATCAGTGGCAGGACAGAAAGCTTTATCACAAATGAAAACCGCCTGAGGACTCGGGACGTGTGCTTGGAAGTAGCGTGTGCAGCACTGCCTCAGTACGCAGTTACTCCCCTCTGCCCCGTCTCCCCCTTCCAGCCTCCACCTCACCTCACTACAGAATGGTTCTAATGAGTTCATAAGCATCCTTTAGTTTCTATAACTTCTTGGAAATGGCATTGTTTGGTGAGCGTATGTTTTTGATTCACGCTATTGTATCATGGATTTCATTGTCTTTCTTTTTTCTGTGTATAGAGGACTAATGTGAAATACCCATGAGTCCTTGATGGGAAAATACAGTATTAATTTAAGTGAGCATGCTCTGCTTGAAATAATTGAGGATAGTAAGTAGGACAGAAATAGTCAAAGCTGGTAAACACATCTAAGGTTTGTTTTATAGAAAAATGCTAATAAAAACAGGTAATTTTATCTTATATGTGTGACTTTTTATAGAATAATTTTATACCAGAAATGAAATTGGCTAAAGGTATTTCCTCACTATCCTTCAGACAATTCTGAAACAGATATTTCCTTTCAGTAACCTAAAAACCTTCATAGGCTGAGTTAACAACTTAACTTCTTAAAGGAAAAGAATCAAATTACTATATGAAAAATTAAAAACCAAGACAACCTTCATGAGCCAATATAATATTCGGATCCCTTCTAAATGATAGTTTATTATCCTTTGATTAGATGTTTAACTAATAAACATTATATTTCAACCTTCACATTCTTTTGAATGAATTATTTGGGATTTAACCTGATTTGAACTTGCATGGTTTAAAGACATTAGAGACATGTACCCTTTCAGGCCCAAACTTACTTTATCATGAGGCTTCGGCCATCTATGGCTTCTCCATCCCCTATATCATATTTGCTTGTCAGGTAAAGGGAAATCTCAGTCTTTGAGAGCTGATTTAGTGTATTTGTCTTGTTAGGGTCATTGGGATCAACTGCTCCTTCTCCTACAGAAAAACAAAACGAAACAAAGCAGTGTTATTCTTCCCATTCACTCCTCCGATGAGGGCATCAACCACGTCAGATGAAGGTTCTACGGAAAAGGCAAGCTTCATAGTTGGGTGGGGGATCATGGTCATCACAAAACCCACACTCTACTTTATCTGAAGTGGTTCTCTTTTTAAAAATTTAACTTTATTTATTTAAAATAATTATTTATTCAATTCCATTTGTTATTATTATTTATTTTTAATTTGACCAGACAGAGACAGAGAGAGAAAGAGAGAGAGAGAGAGAAAGGGAAAGTGAGAGAGCAAGTTGCCAGGTCTGAGACTCAAACTGCGGTCAACCATGTGGGAATCCAGTGCCTTTAGCCACCATGCCACCTGCCAGCCCTTTAACTTTATTTATTTTATTTTATTTCTTTATTTTAATTTGACCAGAGAGGGACAGAATAAGAGAGAGAGAGAAAGGGAAGGAGGGAAAGTGAGAAAGTAAGCTGCCAGGCCCAGGACTTGAAATGCGACTGGCCATGTGGGAGTCCAGTGCCTTTAACCACCATGGCACCTGACAGGCCCCTGAAATGGTTTTAAAAAAATTTCATTGTAACATTAAAATAACATGGAACACAGATGATCAAAATAACAAATCACTAAAAGAGAGAACTGTTAATAAAATAAATCCTTAGAAAACACAGTAAGGAATTTCTTATCTTCTAATAATTTGGTTCAATAATATTATTTCTTTCTTTATATTGCAGGTTGACAAATCCTTCCTGAAGTAGCTGAAACTTATCTTCACGAATATCAAATTGTTGGGAGCAGCAGGTGGCACAGTGGTTAAAGGTGCTGGTCTACCACATAGCCAACTGTGGTTCATTTCCTGGACCTGATGGCTTGAAAATCACGTCAGGCGTGTATGTGTGCATGCTTGAAATCCCAGGAGGAGGATGGAGGAGGAGGGATTGCAGCGTGCTATACCCCTTGGGGGGTGATTTCTCACTTTCCCTCTCACTGTCTCTCTTTCTCTTTCCAGCAAATTCATATGCCCTATGGCAAAAAGCTTAAAAAATATCAACTTGTTTTAAAATCTAGGACACTATAAATTGCAGAACTCTTAATGTAGGCAGGTGCAAGTGTAGTTATTACCCTATAAATGAGCGTACGTATTAAATTCCAAAAGGGATATTTTAAAGTAAAGTATTTTAAAGCAAGCAAGTAGACAAAACAATTAAGCAAAAACCAAGAGAATAAGTAGAAGGAAAAAGTTCTTACCAAGAAAAGACTCCACAGTAGGGACCTCTCCCAGGACCCCCAACAATTCATTCAGTAAGTCATTTTTTTCAGGGGCAATCGCATCCTGGTGTTCCAGCAGTAGCTTTATATAGAAAGCAACAGACAAAGATAAAAGTTAAATCTCAACTGCTACTATCTTTACATAGTTCCCTTTATGGTTTTCCATGATAATTTCCTGCTGGTGGCAGGACAGAAAGCTTTATCACAAATGAAAACCGCCTGAGGACTCGGGACGTGTGCTTGGAAGTAGCGTGTGCAGCACTGCCTCAGTACGCAGTTACTCCCCTCTGCCCCGTCTCCCCCTTCCAGCCTCCACCTCACCTCACTACAGAATGGTTCTAATGAGTTCATAAGCATCCTTTAGTTTCTATAACTTCTTGGAAATGGCATTGTTTGGTGAGCATATGTTTTTGATTCACGCTATTGTATCATGGATTTCATTGTCTTTCTTTTTTCTGTGTATAGAGGACTAATGTGAAATACCCATGAGTCCTTGATGGGAAAATACAGTATTAATTTAAGTGAGCATGCTCTGCTTGAAATAATTGAGGATAGTAAGTAGGACAGAAATAGTCAAAGCTGGTAAACACATCTAAGGTTTGTTTTATAGAAAAATGCTAATAAAAACAGGTAATTTTATCTTATATGTGTGACTTTTTATAGAATAATTTTATACCAGAAATGAAATTGGCTAAAGGTATTTCCTCACTATCCTTCAGACAATTCTGAAACAGATATTTCCTTTCAGTAACCTAAAAACCTTCATAGGCTGAGTTAACAACTTAACTTCTTAAAGGAAAAGAATCAAATTACTATATGAAAAATTAAAAACCAAGACAACCTTCATGAGCCAATATAATATTCGGATCCCTTCTAAATGATAGTTTATTATCCTTTGATTAGATGTTTAACTAATAAACATTATATTTCAACCTTCACATTCTTTTGAATGAATTATTTGGGATTTAACCTGATTTGAACTTGCATGGTTTAAAGACATTAGAGACATGTACCCTTTCAGGCCCAAACTTACTTTATCATGAGGCTTCGGCCATCTATGGCTTCTCCATCCCCTATATCATATTTGCTTGTCAGGTAAAGGGAAATCTCAGTCTTTGAGAGCTGATTTAGTGTATTTGTCTTGTTAGGGTCATTGGGATCAACTGCTCCTTCTCCTACAGAAAAACAAAACGAAACAAAGCAGTGTTATTCTTCCCATTCACTCCTCCGATGAGGGCATCAACCACGTCAGATGAAGGTTCTACGGAAAAGGCAAGCTTCATAGTTGGGTGGGGGATCATGGTCATCACAAAACCCACACTCTACTTTATCTGAAGTGGTTCTCTTTTTAAAAATTTAACTTTATTTATTTAAAATAATTATTTATTCAATTCCATTTGTTATTATTATTTATTTTTAATTTGACCAGACAGAGACAGAGAGAGAAAGAGAGAGAGAGAGAGAAAGGGAAAGTGAGAGAGCAAGTTGCCAGGTCTGAGACTCAAACTGCGGTCAACCATGTGGGAATCCAGTGCCTTTAGCCACCATGCCACCTGCCAGCCCTTTAACTTTATTTATTTTATTTTATTTCTTTATTTTAATTTGACCAGAGAGGGACAGAATAAGAGAGAGAGAGAAAGGGAAGGAGGGAAAGTGAGAAAGTAAGCTGCCAGGCCCAGGACTTGAAATGCGACTGGCCATGTGGGAGTCCAGTGCCTTTAACCACCATGGCACCTGACAGGCCCCTGAAATGGTTTTAGAAAAATTTCATTGTAACATTAAAATAACATGGAACACAGATGATCAAAATAACAAATCACTAAAAGAGAGAACTGTTAATAAAATAAATCCTTAGAAAACACAGTAAGGAATTTCTTATCTTCTAATAATTTGGTTCAATAATATTATTTCTTTCTTTATATTGCAGGTTGACAAATCCTTCCTGAAGTAGCTGAAACTTATCTTCACGAATATCAAATTGTTGGGAGCAGCAGGTGGCACAGTGGTTAAAGGTGCTGGTCTACCACATAGCCAACTGTGGTTCATTTCCTGGACCTGATGGCTTTAAAATCACGTCAGGCGTGTATGTGTGCATGCTTGAAATCCCAGGAGGAGGATGGAGGAGGAGGGATTGCAGCGTGCTATACCCCTTGGGGGGTGATTTCTCACTTTCCCTCTCACTGTCTCTCTTTCTCTTTCCAGCAAATTCATATGCCCTATGGCAAAAAGCTTAAAAAATATCAACTTGTTTTAAAATCTAGGACACTATAAATTGCAGAACTCTTAATGTAGGCAGGTGCAAGTGTAGTTATTACCCTATAAATGAGCGTACGTATTAAATTCCAAAAGGGATATTTTAAAGTAAAGTATTTTAAAGCAAGCAAGTAGACAAAACAATTAAGCAAAAACCAAGAGAATAAGTAGAAGGAAAAAGTTCTTACCAAGAAAAGACTCCACAGTAGGGACCTCTCCCAGGACCCCCAACAATTCGTTCAGTAAGTCATTTTTTTCAGGGGCAATCGCATCCTGGTGTTCCAGCAGTAGCTTTATATAGAAAGCAACAGACAAAGATAAAAGTTAAATCTCAACTGCTACTATCTTTACATAGTTCCCTTTATGGTTTTCCATGATAATTTCCTGAATAAAGAGGAGAGGAATGTTTTCTGAAGTTCATCAGTGGCAGGACAGAAAGCTTTATCACAAATGAAAACCGCCTGAGGACTCGGGACGTGTGCTTGGAAGTAGCGTGTGCAGCACTGCCTCAGTACGCAGTTACTCCCCTCTGCCCCGTCTCCCCCTTCCAGCCTCCACCTCACCTCACTACAGAATGGTTCTAATGAGTTCATAAGCATCCTTTAGTTTCTATAACTTCTTGGAAATGGCATTGTTTGGTGAGCGTATGTTTTTGATTCACGCTATTGTATCATGGATTTCATTGTCTTTCTTTTTTCTGTGTATAGAGGACTAATGTGAAATACCCATGAGTCCTTGATGGGAAAATACAGTATTAATTTAAGTGAGCATGCTCTGCTTGAAATAATTGAGGATAGTAAGTAGGACAGAAATAGTCAAAGCTGGTAAACACATCTAAGGTTTGTTTTATAGAAAAATGCTAATAAAAACAGGTAATTTTATCTTATATGTGTGACTTTTTATAGAATAATTTTATACCAGAAATGAAATTGGCTAAAGGTATTTCCTCACTATCCTTCAGACAATTCTGAAACAGATATTTCCTTTCAGTAACCTAAAAACCTTCATAGGCTGAGTTAACAACTTAACTTCTTAAAGGAAAAGAATCAAATTACTATATGAAAAATTAAAAACCAAGACAACCTTCATGAGCCAATATAATATTCGGATCCCTTCTAAATGATAGTTTATTATCCTTTGATTAGATGTTTAACTAATAAACATTATATTTCAACCTTCACATTCTTTTGAATGAATTATTTGGGATTTAACCTGATTTGAACTTGCATGGTTTAAAGACATTAGAGACATGTACCCTTTCAGGCCCAAACTTACTTTATCATGAGGCTTCGGCCATCTATGGCTTCTCCATCCCCTATATCATATTTGCTTGTCAGGTAAAGGGAAATCTCAGTCTTTGAGAGCTGATTTAGTGTATTTGTCTTGTTAGGGTCATTGGGATCAACTGCTCCTTCTCCTACAGAAAAACAAAACGAAACAAAGCAGTGTTATTCTTCCCATTCACTCCTCCGATGAGGGCATCAACCACGTCAGATGAAGGTTCTACGGAAAAGGCAAGCTTCATAGTTGGGTGGGGGATCATGGTCATCACAAAACCCACACTCTACTTTATCTGAAGTGGTTCTCTTTTTAAAAATTTAACTTTATTTATTTAAAATAATTATTTATTCAATTCCATTTGTTATTATTATTTATTTTTAATTTGACCAGACAGAGACAGAGAGAGAAAGAGAGAGAGAGAGAGAAAGGGAAAGTGAGAGAGCAAGTTGCCAGGTCTGAGACTCAAACTGCGGTCAACCATGTGGGAATCCAGTGCCTTTAGCCACCATGCCACCTGCCAGCCCTTTAACTTTATTTATTTTATTTTATTTCTTTATTTTAATTTGACCAGAGAGGGACAGAATAAGAGAGAGAGAGAAAGGGAAGGAGGGAAAGTGAGAAAGTAAGCTGCCAGGCCCAGGACTTGAAATGCGACTGGCCATGTGGGAGTCCAGTGCCTTTAACCACCATGGCACCTGACAGGCCCCTGAAATGGTTTTAGAAAAATTTCATTGTAACATTAAAATAACATGGAACACAGATGATCAAAATAACAAATCACTAAAAGAGAGAACTGTTAATAAAATAAATCCTTAGAAAACACAGTAAGGAATTTCTTATCTTCTAATAATTTGGTTCAATAATATTATTTCTTTCTTTATATTGCAGGTTGACAAATCCTTCCTGAAGTAGCTGAAACTTATCTTCACGAATATCAAATTGTTGGGAGCAGCAGGTGGCACAGTGGTTAAAGGTGCTGGTCTACCACATAGCCAACTGTGGTTCATTTCCTGGACCTGATGGCTTGAAAATCACGTCAGGCGTGTATGTGTGCATGCTTGAAATCCCAGGAGGAGGATGGAGGAGGAGGGATTGCAGCGTGCTATACCCCTTGGGGGGTGATTTCTCACTTTCCCTCTCACTGTCTCTCTTTCTCTTTCCAGCAAATTCATATGCCCTATGGCAAAAAGCTTAAAAAATATCAACTTGTTTTAAAATCTAGGACACTATAAATTGCAGAACTCTTAATGTAGGCAGGTGCAAGTGTAGTTATTACCCTATAAATGAGCGTACGTATTAAATTCCAAAAGGGATATTTTAAAGTAAAGTATTTTAAAGCAAGCAAGTAGACAAAACAATTAAGCAAAAACCAAGAGAATAAGTAGAAGGAAAAAGTTCTTACCAAGAAAAGACTCCACAGTAGGGACCTCTCCCAGGACCCCCAACAATTCGTTCAGTAAGTCATTTTTTTCAGGGGCAATCGCATCCTGGTGTTCCAGCAGTAGCTTTATATAGAAAGCAACAGACAAAGATAAAAGTTAAATCTCAACTGCTACTATCTTTACATAGTTCCCTTTATAATTTTCCATGATACCTGCTGATATCATTATATATGAAATACAAACCTGACAGATGTTAAAATGAAGGACAACAGAGACAATTTTTATTTTCCCACAGAGGGAAGTACCTATGTTACATGGAGAAACTGTAGCAAGGAAGGTGTTCGTAAATCCCTTTTCAGTAAGATCGTGCAAGATCTACTGAAGGCAGCATTCTACCATCTAACCTCTGTGCACATTCCATTCCACTTTTAAAGGAAATGTCAAAGTTGAGGAGAAGGAGTCTAAAATGAGGTTATGAGTCTCTCAGCTAACACTGGTAGCATACTGGAGGAACATTTGCATAAGAAAAAATTTGTAATAATTAATTTCTTTTAAAAAAATCACCACTATTAGCTATTTTAATCTGTCTGGCATTGAAGATCTTTCATGGGTAAGGATAGCAGAAATGCCCACATGGTTCCTTGGCCTGAGATCCTAGATAGACTGGTTTCCATTTTGTGCTCCCTAAAAGGCTCAAAGATGAGTAGTAATTGCTGGGATTTCTCTTTGAGGACACACTGTTAACTCTTGATGGGTAGTAGCACTGAAGAGGAAAAACCATGAAGGACAACAAATTTGATTTCATTCACAATTTTTTAATTGCCATAAAGCAATTAAAAATTAAATAAAAATGTGTATGGTCCCGAGAGAGAGAGAGAGAGAGAGAGAGAAAGAGAGGGAGGGAGGGAGGGATGAAGAAAGCACTCTCCAATGGGGCATAATCACCCCACAATCCCTTCTTCATCCTTCTGGGATTTTAGGAATGTATGCATGTGTGTTTCATCATGTTTTCAAGCCAGTGAGGGCAGGACTTGAACCATGCTCAGCCATGTGGGATCCAGCTCCCTTAACCATTAGGCTAGGAGCATGGACCTTGTTTGTATTTATAATTAAGCAGAAACGTTGTTTCCAAAGTATGGGATAAGAGATATAATTTTAGTTGTTTTGAGCAACTCTTATAAAACTCAGACTCAACAAGTACAGTGGGCCGTGTGGGATCTGGCTCCCAAACTACCAGGCCATGAAGTCAGCCCAAATGTCTTCTTTTTATGTTGCTATAGAGTTGAAGGGTTCTTTATATATTGTAGATATCAGCTCTTTACTAGATACATGATTTACAAATATTTTCCCCTATTCCAAATGTTGCTTTTTCACTCAGTTGACTGTGTCCTATGATACACAATTACCCATTTAAAAATTGGATTATTCATCTTTTTATCACTGAGTTGTGAAATTTCTCTTTTTAAAAGTTTATTTCTTCCATGAGTGAGAGAGATAAGAGTCAGCACTACCAATGGGGTCTGAAGATTGGGCTCGACCCTTAGGCCTCTAGACCCTGGATCATGGGCAAATGTGTGCCCAACGTACTCAGGGAGGAGGTCTTTGGACTTGAACTGGGAACATTCCCATGCGGGACTGCCTCACAGTTCATTCTGAAGTTCTCCATGTTCCGTAGAGTCAGGGGTAAGCACGTGGTGTGGGCTTGGTAGACTGTGCCACTGCGGTGCTTGTCTGCAAGTGGACACTTCCACACGTAGACAGACAGGGCAATCTTCCTCTACAATGACAGGTTTCCCCACGTTGCATCTGCTTCCAATCTAACACATGAAGGCATTCCAACTCAGCCACGAACTCTTTTTCCCAGGATTAGTTTCTGTTTTCAGTTCTTGAAAGTTCTCCATAAAGAGTAGTAGTCTAAGCTAATACAATAACATTTTCTGTCTGCTGCCCTTAAGAAAGAATCTCTCACCCTAAAAAAAGAACTTCTTACATCTTTTTGGGCATGTGAATACTACCCTAACCAAATATACAGCAAAAATATGCACTTTTTTTTTTGAGATGGATGATGTGCCATAAAAAAAGACAAATGGGTTGTTACTCAAATATGAATGAGTTTACTTGTTCCTTAGAAAATTATTTCTGTAAACAGTGCATTGCTGAGAAGTTTGTGATTTTGAGTGTTTTTATACAGAGAAAAGAAGGACAGCTTTGGGGTCAGCAGATGGTGTGATGGTTAAGGTGCTGGACCCCCATATGGCTTACCATGGTTAGAGTCCCAGACCTGGCAGCTTGAAACTCATGCTAGGGGCATGTGTGTGCCCAAGATCTGAGAGGAGAATGGAGGAGAAGGGATTGCAGTGTGGCCATCTCCCCGAGGGGGTGATTTCTCATTTTCCCTCTTTCTGTTGAGCACACGTGCCCTATGGTTAATAAATAAATAAATGGACAGCCTTTAATCTTCATTAACACTTACTGAGGCCTTGTTATAAATGTTAGAGAAGTTCCCTGTTCCAATCTTGAAAGGCAGAAATCAAGACCAGATCCAGTCTTTCCTCCAAAACCTATAGTTAAGATTATTTTCTTGGAAGAGCTTAAATAAGGACTGAAATGTTAAGCAGTCCATTTCTCACGTGTCGGTCTGTCTAGTGTGTGGGGCAGGAGCTTGATCGTAGGAGGTGTGTATGGTCATCCTTATCTTCAGCTGCCTGCATAATCTAAAGCTGAATGTGTCCTTAACTAAAGCATGTGTGGTAGAACGGTAGAACTTTAACGCGTCCAGGAACCCTGGGATCTTGCTAGAATGTAGGATCCGATTTGGCAGGTCTGGGTGCAGCTCTAACACAGCGCCAGGACCTTGATTTGACCAGCAAGATCTGAAATAATCTCAAAAAGATTACCTTTTAAAAACTTAGATTTTTAAGGAAATAAATTCTCACTGGTCTTAAAAATAATAGCCCTCGATGTTCAAGTTTCTCTTCTTATATTAAATGACTGAAAAGCCATCTAAACTTCCTAATTCCTTCCCAGTGTTGCCACCAAGCACAGTGCCCTGCTCCCAAAAAGATGCTTAATGCATGCTAAAGGCTGATGGTGATGTGTGCATGTCAACCAGATGGAGACATGATGACGCGGCACAGACTGCCAAATGGCCTGCTTCTAAGAAATGGGGGTTTCCAGGGCAATAGTGGTGGTGCTTTGCAGCAAGCAACTGCTGGGTGATATTTCTTGTCTTCCAGGAGCAGCCTGTTTACTCTTTATGTCCAAACATTACGCACTGTAGAGGGAACATTTTCATTTGCCCAGGAAGTTACAGGAAAAGCTGAGAAGATTCCTGAAAGAGGGAGACCCAGGGTGTGGGTCCAGGCAGCATGGTTTTGGTGGGTGGGAGGACAGGGGCCTGACCCCTTCTCAGGGCTTAAGCCACATATTTATAAAGCAGTTTTTTGTAAATGGATCATGTCAAAAGTAGACTTTTGTGTTTGGGAGAAGGAGTTTTATTAATGTGTTAAGAGTCAGGGAATAAACATACTATACAAAAAACTAAACTTTTCTGGTGTGGCAGGAGTTTAACTAATGTATAAGAATTAGGGAATAACTAACTGAGAATTGCTAGGGTTAAGAATATGAGCATTGGGACTAGCAGTTGGAGTAATGTCGCTGGACTTCCGTGTAGTCGACTGGTTCGAGTCTCGGACCCAGTGGCTTAAACTCACGCTGGGCACATGTGTGTGCGTGCCCATGATCTCGAGAGGAGAATGGAGGAGAAGGGATTGCAGTGTGGTCACCCCCCTTGGAAAGTGATTTCTCACTTTCTGTCTCTCTGTCTCTCTCTGTCTTTCTGGCAAGCGCTCTATAACAAAAACTTCTCAAAAAAAGAAAAAGAATATGAGCATTAGTTGGGACCAGCAGGTGGCATGGTGGCTAAGGTGCTGGACTACTACAAGGCTGAATGTGGTTTGAGTCCTGGACCTGGTGGCTTGCTTTCTCACTTTCTCTCTGTCTCTCTCTGGTGAGTGTACATGCCCTATAGCAAATTAAAACAAAACAATAATAATAAATATAATTATGAGCATTAGCACATGCGCATAGGAGCGACTAAGCATTTTCAAGATCACAGATACCTAAACAATGAATCCACTTCCGAGACCCTCCCCTCCCCACTTACTGAGTGTGTGCTGATGATTTCTTCAATTGAAATATAAATGACCGGTTTGCTGACTGTCACCAAGTCTGTGTACTTGTCCATATTAAACTTCTCTTCTGGTTCAGAAACATTACATGCTTCTTTGAAATATTTCCTAATAAAGAGGGAAGAATGTCTTAGGATAAAGTCAAATTTGTGAGCTAAACAGCTTCATCAAAAGGCTTAGGAAGGGACCAGCAGTTAGCGTAATGGCTGTGTCGCTGGACTCCCACGTAGTCTACTGCAGTTTGCATCCCAGACCCGGTGGCTTAAAACTCACTCCGGGCGCATGTGCATGGGTGCCCAAGATCCCGAGAGGAGAATGGAGGAGAAGGGATTGCGGCATCCTGGGGGGTGATTTCTCGCTTTCTGTATCTCTGTCTGTCTGGCGAGCGCACGCGCCCTATAGCAAAAACCTCTCAAAAAAAAAAAAAATTGGGAAAACTTGGCTAGTCCTTGCTCTCTGCTCTAGACCTTGGGGGACTTATTTCGGCTTTTTCCAACTCCTGGCTAGGAAGCTGAGTCCATGTTTCTGGATGTTGGACTCGGCTCACCACACAGGACTAGTGAGAACAGTAAGTGCCACACACCCTGTTAGTGGTTCAGTGTGATTAAATTACGGGCAGCTAATTGTGAAAATGCTATTATTTTTTAAATAGCCCCTGAAATTTAAATAAAAACGTCAAGACTGGTCTTTTTTTTTTTTTTTAAATTGCTATAGAACACATGTACTCCCTGGAGAGACAGAGAGACAGACGTTAAGAGAGAGGAAAGTGAGAAAGCAATCCCCTTGGGGGGTGGTCACGTTGCAATTCCTTCTCTTTCATTTTTCTTCTTAGGATTTTGGGTAATGTATGCACACGTGCTCGGAATATTTTTCATGCCACCGAGTCTGGGATCTGGGACTCAAACTGTGCAGTCAGCCATGCGGGATCCAGTCGCCACGACACCCGCTGGCCCAAGACTGGTAATTCTTTTCTCAAATGAAGTTTACTTGTGTATTTCTTCCTTGAAAGAGGAAGAGAGCCAGACGGAGATAAGGAGAAAGACAGAGACAGGGACCCCTGACAGGGTCTTCATGTTGGGATCCACCCTCAGGCCAAGCTGGCCAGGATCACGGATGCACGTGTGCCCAGCATGCACAGGGAAACTTTGGGACATGAAACCATGGCCTCTCCATATAGCCTTGGCACTGCAGAGTGTTCCATTGCCACTGCTCCACCGCAGCTGGCCAAAACTGGTGATTCTCGATCTGAGAGCAAAGTCTATAGAGAATACCATCCAAAACGTAATTCACCAAATTTGCTACTTTGAATGGCACAAGCTTCTGGGTCTGCCACATCCTAACCACTCTTCAGAGCTTAGCTGCTGACCAATGGAAAGACTGTTAAGGGTTGACACAGATATATAAAAGGATCCCATTCTCAGACCCCTAGAAGCCTATTATTTTAAACTGTGACAAACGGAGATGGATCAGGAAAAGCCAGCAGTGCTATGATCACAGTTTAGGAGAAGTCTGGGGTAGTTTTTGTCCAAACAAACTTTGCATAGGTAGAATATCTGTTTTATTCTATAAAATATTAATAGCGAATATTTTATATGCCTAAAGTCATAGTTGGTATCTCTCCTAAAGGCACTCAAGGCTATACCTGAAAGAACCTCTATCTTTCCAACCCCAGGCTGGGGGGAGGTTAATACCAGGCAGCCATGTTCTGGGGGACTGGGGATGGGGCATGTCCCCATGTCACAATAGGCTTCCTGTGCCATCCTGGCTATTTTTCATTGGTTGCTGAGGAACACAAGGGACAAATACAAGCAGAAGAGAAAGAGGATGAGTTGAAGAGAAGATGAGGGAAGGCTTTTGGCTTTGCTTCTTCATTCTCTCTCTCTCGCTCACTCTCTTTTTTTTAAGTTTTTGCTATAGGGCGTGTGTGCTTGCCAGAGAGAGAGAGAGAGAGAGAGAGAGAGACACAGGGAGGAGGGAGGGCATGGAGGAGAAAGTGAGGAGGGAGTGAAGGAGGGAGGGAGAGAGAAGGAGAGTGAGAAATTACCCCCCTCCCCCGTGGGGGATGGCCGTGCCACAACCCCTTCTCCACTCTTGGGATTTTGGGCATGTATACATGTGCACCTAGTGTGATTCTCAAGCCACTGGGTCTGGGACTTGAACTGCACAGCCAGCCATGCAGAAAACAGTGTCTCAACCTCTATGCCACCTACTGGCCCAGTTTTGCTTCTTTTTAACTGAAGAAGAGCTAGAAACATACGTGGTTGACAGGCATAATTTGAGAAGAAAAGAAGGAAGAGAAAGATATGACAAGAAATTAAGAATTTGCAAAAAAAAAAAAGTGGGAAATGGATATTACTTTCTTACTCAGTGATAAGTAAAATTAGCAGCTTCAGAAATTAAAACTTCCCACAGTGAGAAGATTTGGGGTCTTTTTCTCACAAAAGCCACAAATTCTAAATAGAGATGAATGACCAGGTATGTGGTAGGTAAGTCACTAACACTAAATAAAACTAAGGAATAGGCAATGAGGATTGAAACAGGCCATATTCATGCCACACTTCCATGACCTCCTCATTAACAAGGGACAAGCAAATGGCGAGATGAGAGTATTTCCTTAGAGGGGTTCAGGACTCTTGAATCTTACTGTGAAACGGTCTTTTCTCACCTGTGTGAAATGACCAGTGATGTAATTTGGAAATATATAATATAGTTAATACCGTTAAACCCTTCATGTACAATTGAGAAAGGCTCGAGACTAGAACGGAACATATTCACACAGTTACCCACAAATAGAAAATCTGGGTTTTCCCAACCTTTGAAAACCAAATACTCCATTTCCTACTATTGTTAGATGCAGATAAAGCAAGTTCTTTCTGATTGGAGAACTTTAAAAAAAAAGAAAAAAAAACCCTACTCTCTTAAGTTTAACAAAGCAGAAAATCAGCTATTTTTATTCTAAGTACTATAAGCCTGTAGCACACCAGGAAAAATACACATTTCATTTTGTCAATAGCAGGAATCACACAGGCAGGAGGGACTTAGAACAGCGGCAGCTGGGGTGGGGGTGGGCAGGGAAACCCAGGCATGAGCATCTGGCCTGCTGTGCCCCATAGTGGCGAATGGTAGAAGAAATGTGTGCACCCCCTGGGGTTCCTGTTCTCCAGCTTCAACTCTGGGCACAGGACACGTGTAGTTTCTGCCTATCCCCCTGCTCATGGCCCTGCTCACCTGAACTCCCGATACGTCTCTGATAAATAACTGTTCATAGATGAGAGGTGCTCATTCTCTCCTTCAAACAGCTTGTTGGAGGCTGCATGCTGAAGCACTTTGGCCACGGATCCTAAGTTCCTCCTCTGGTCAGAATTGATCTGACCTCCGGCCGTCATATCGATGATGTCAAAGCCGTCTGGAGCGACGATGGCGGGATTCATGTACCGATAGTACAGGAGGTTTCCAACAATCTGGAGTGAAGCAGAAGACGACTACCATTTTGAAAAGAGAAAACTTAACGAGTTTTAGGTTGGGGCTTTTACACATATATTTGCTAAGTTTCCCAGGAGAAAGCAGATTCTTTTCTTTCTTTTGTTTGTAGACAGGGTCTTGCTTTGTCATGATCTTCCTGCCTCAGGTGGGACGAGAGGTGTGTAATAGCTCACTGCTTTTAGAGTGGACCAGGAATCAACCCGGGGCTCCCAGGGGACCTCAGCCTGCCGAATAGTAGCATCACCCCACATATTTACTGCAGATGGGTGAAAGTAGATCGTTCTCTGATGTGAATCCTAACAAGGACTTCAGTAAAGGCAGTGAATAATTGCTATAGGTGCAGTAATTATGTAATATACATTATATTATATACCTTATATAATACACAGTATTGTAAAGGCATGTATGTCATAATGGCAGTGAATATAATAATATTTGCTAATATAGGGAAAACTATATTGCCAATAGAATAAAAATTATCTTTGGTGTAAAATATGTGTATTGTCCCAAACATTGTCTACACAAGGAATTTCAATAATGCCTAGGATCTCCAAATTAATCAAACATCTTACAGGCATTAGAAACAAAGACCTGCAGCTTATTGTAAACAATAATACATGGGAACAGAAATCTGAAAACACAGTATGTTGGTAATTTTAGCTCATACCCCCAGGAAAAGCTATGGTGAGATGACTCTTGAAAATCTACCTTTAATAGCTCATCTTCGGTTGCATCGGGGAATTTCTCATGGATGGAATTCTTCAGAACTTTGGCTATATACCTCAATCCATAACTACATGTAAAACAGATGACAAAAGAAAAATAATGGAAAAAGGCTAAGTGAGGAAGAAACACACAGCAATTGTTCTAGTAAACTAAAGCTGAGCAGTATCCCTAAAAATTAAACTTAAAATGAGATGGTAATGGGACCACACGACTTCCACTGATGATAATAACTGAGTAGCATTTGTGGCTATGACTGGACCATTCCCTCTCCAGAGACAGTTATGAACCTAAAGGATTAGGTTAGGGTTAGGCACTCTTTACATAGTGAGCGCGATAATGAGGGGAGATTCCTGTCCTCAATTCAGGAGCTTATTTTGTGTAGTATTTCAGAACTCTCAGCGAGGGATGATAAAGTTGCTACAAATATGACTTACGGCAGCAGATCAAGGGAAGAAATGATAGAACTCAGGACTTTGTCAGTGACCCTTCTCAGGTTCTCGATGGACGCCTCCAGTTTATTCTTTACTTCTGGGTATGTTAGAGCTTGTTCCGTTGTCACATCGTAAGGCAGCTTGCTGAAAGCACAACAGGGCTTATACATTAATTGGTCGCTCAGGTACAAGCATTAGTGTTCCTGCCAGGTTGGTTCTACAATCAAGCTTTGTACAGTGAATTGGACTTTGCCCATTAACTCCAATAACTGTCTGCTAAGAGCGGGGAGGTCCCACATGCTGTCACTTTTGAGGCCAGAGGAACTCCAGGTCCTCCCTCTGAGCTCTTTTGTAAATAATTGGCAGATTGATGTAATTAATAGATTTGGTTAACCTTCTTTTTTTTCCTCTTGTTTATTATTTATTTATTTTAAATTTGCTTTAGGGATGTGCGAACACCAGAGAGAGGAGCAGAGAGGGAAAATGAGAAAGCAATCCCTGGGGGGGAGGGAGGGGATGGCAACACTACAATCCCTTCTATACTCTCCTCTTGGGATTTTGGGCATGCATGCACATGTGCCTGGCATGTTTTTTCAAGGTATTGGGTCTGGTACTTGTAATGTGGGATCCGGCCACCATACCCACCACACCATATGGCTGGCTCTATCTTTCCTTTTTATGTTTTTAAATGTAAAATGCAATATGCTCATTACAGAAAAACTTACTTATAAACAAACAAGAAAACACTCAATACCAATGCAGAGACAATCGATTTCCATACCTTAGTGCTTAACTTGCCCGTCCTTCTCTATGCACATGTATATATGGGCCTCCCATACCTGTGAGTGTCATGCAATCTGTGTGTATATAGAGCCTGTGTATGTGTGTGTATATACACACATATTTTGTTCATAAGTAGGTTACTGTTCCTAACTGCAACTGATACATTGTTAATATTTTTTCTACAAACACACAGAAATATATATTAACTATTCCAAATAGTTATTTACTATATTATGTACCATAGAAATATTAACAAATCTTCAAAGCTAAATATTTTTTTTCTAACTTTTTACCATTAAAAACAGTGGTGTGACAACCACTCATGTAATTCTCTGTGCATGCCTTAATTATTTTGCAAGATATTCCTTTGCAGGAATTAAAAAGCTCAGATCACTCAGAGCTACTATACCTAGAGAAAGTTGATCCTACCTAGATCGTTAATTCTTACACATGTCTTCCTTGCTTGGAAACTGTAAAAAAAAGTATGTATTACCAGGTGAAGAGAAAGTGTGTATCACCTCTAGGCCTAGGTTTAGAAACACACACAAATAACGGAGAGAATTACAAAAGTTTTGGTATTGATGAGCAACTGCTACAGAAATACCATTAGCATCAAAGTGATCAAGAGTTTAAGAATGTCATCTGCATGGATATACAAAAGAAGGTAACATCTTCGACTAAAAACTGAGTTTGCACAATTAATTTTTTCACTTAAGAGAGTTTAAGAGTATTCATAAATACGTTTGTGAAAATGATCATGAAACAGTTGGAAACCAACATCTTCCTTATCCAAGCAGTTTACAGATCTAAAAGTCAACTGTTACCTGGCCTCCCCGGTCTGTGTTTCCAGTTGGTTCACCCAAGCCTTGTACACTTCTACAGGGCTCGTGTTGATGATCAGGGCCTTGTCGTTGATGATCTCTTTCACCACAGGGGCCAGGAGTTGGCGCAGTGTGTTCTGTCCCCGGGCCCCTCTGTTGAAGCTGACAACCATCTTGATGACTGTAGGGTTTCCAGTAACTATGTCCTGTACCTGGTCCACTTTCGATCTGAAAAAAGCCCAAGCCAAACAAGAGGGTTTGCTTCTATGCATACAATTTTCACTGATACATATATTTCCTGGCAGGCAAGGGCTTGGTGGAGTTATGTTTTTCTCTATGGATATCAAATTTGGTGTGATTTTAAAAGAAGTAATAATTTATAAGATGTGTGAGTTTTTTTCTTATTATTTTTCTTCTTATTATTTTTTATTGCTAGAGGGTGTTTGCACTTGAGAGAGAAAGTATCCCCCAATAGGGCATGGTCACACTGCAATCCTACTATCCTCTATTTCATCAAGAATCTGGGCACACATGCACATGTATCCAGTGTTTTCCAACCTGCCGGGGCTGGGATTCAAACTGTAGTCTGCCATGTGGGGATCTGCTTTCTACCTATAGTACTGAACTGCTGGTCCAAATGTGTTTATCTGAGCAATTTAAAGATCTAAAAATAAACTCTCAACCTCAATTCTAATCTATTGGGTTGTCAGAAAAGTCATCACATATTTTTCTGTTTTTCTATGCAAAAATCCATTATGACCTTTCCAACAACCCAACAGAAGGCAGGTATAGGTTGAAAATGATGACGACTGTCAATATTAGGTGACACTGTACTCCCTCTCACTAACAAATTTCAAAAATAATTTTTGGGCATGGTGGTGCCCACCCTATGGCAAAAACCTATGGAGGCTGGAGGACTGTGGCATCGAGTCCATCTCTCTCTCTGTCTCTCTCAATGCACACAATTTTGGGACCAGCAGTTGGTGTAATGCCTATGTCGCTGGGCTCCCATGTAATTGACTGTGGTTCAAGTCCTAGACCCGGTGGCTTAAATTCACTCCAGGTGTGTGTATGTGCATGCCCAAGATCCCAAGAGGAGAATAGAGGAGAAGGGACTGCGGTGTGGCTATCCCCCCTGGGGGGTTGATTTCTCGCTTTCTGTCTTTTTTCCTTTATTGAATGAACTATCTCTACTTCTCCAAAGCCCCCTCAAATTCATTACATTGCAGCCTCTAGCCACACCATGTAGCCAAGAAAGGTCTTCTTGACATCTAGTTGCCAAGTCCTGTGATCTCTCCCCTCTCCTTCTCTTCCCCTTTGTTCTCCCTCAAATTCATTACATTGCAGCTTCTAGCCAAGAAAGGTCTTCTTGACATCTAGTTGCCAAGTCCTGTGATCTCTCCCCTCTCCTTCTCTTCCCCTTTGTTCTGTGCAACCTCTCACCCGCCAACTCTTTCTTCACTCTCATCGTTTTCCACCTTCTTTTCTGTTAGGGTCTGGCTGTACACTATTCTGGTCCTTATCTTTTTATTCCTTTATCTTTTCTGGTTCCTCTTCATACTCTTTTTTTTTTTTTTTGAGAGGTTTTTGCTATAGGGTGCGTGCGCTTGCCAGACAGACAGAGAGAGACAGAAAGCGAGAACGAGGGCAAATAGGTGAGCCAATAGTTCAGCAAAACAATATCTGGTCCATAAAGTCCCACCGTAACCCAGGGACGTCCCTCATGCTCAGCTTCAGCTACTGTCATGCTGAGACCTATCCTCTAGCCTCAATCTCTAATCCACATCTCCTTCCTGACAGTTGCTCTAGAATTTCCCATTTTCTGCTGTATATTTTCACTCAGATGGTCTATACCTATAGCTCAAATTCCGTGTGCTAAAAATCAAAACTGTATTTTTTTCTTTATGGCCACCAGTGTGGTAATATCCTACTCAAAGCCTTTGACAGCTTCCCAGAAAGTAAGAGCCTCAACATCTGGGCCTCCACTTCCCATCTCTCAGGACCGGCTCTATCTTGCCAGCTTCATCTCTTGGGAGTCCCTATCCACGTCATATCTTCGTCAGACCATCCTGTTTTCTTTCTTGCACTTGTGCCTGGGCTGTTTCCACCACCATGGTGTCTTACTTCTCTTTTCTATCTTGCCTTAGGAAACTAGCTATTCTTCAAAGCTTTGGGTCAAACACCTCCTCTTCCATAAACTCTTGATTCCTCGACCTACGAGGAACTTTCCTTTCTGGCCCTCTAAGCTGTTACACTGTTACACCACATGTGCCAATGAAGGCTGGCCACATTCCACCAGGTAACAGCGCTATTTCCTAGGGAATCACATTTCTTAGGCTGGCTTAGAGACACCCTGTGGGCAGAGGTGCTTGGTGCAGATGCGTCAGAAACCCATAGAAACTGGCCTAGATATGGTTTTAAGAGGTTTGGAAAGCAGTTAAGTCCACCTTGACCAAAGACAGTTTTCACACTTTTTGAGGGGCCCATTATTTTTTATATTACCTTTGTCAGAAAATAAAGTAGCAAAGGGAGCTTAAATTCTAGTGAGAAGGGAAGACTATTTAGCAGAGATTGCTCTTTCCATCCCCCCCTTCTGCCTTTATTACTCAGAGAATTTTAATTAAGTAAATTTTTCTCACTGACTTTCAATAAACTTTCGGTTTTCACTTGTAGAAAATGCAAGATCCAAAGTTAAGTTAGGGCCAGCTCTGTGGCTCAGCAGTAGAGCGCTGCTCAAGAGGAAGATAGTGCTCAAGAGGAACAAGATCTCACATTATGACTGTGGTTCAAATCCCAGGCCCAGTCTTCCTGAAACATGAGGGGATGTGGTGCAGGGGTCCATGATCTGACAGGCTGGCGGACTGGAGGAAGGGGACTGTGGTGTGACCACACCCTGTCGAGGTTCTCCTTTCTCTCTCTCTGTCTCTCATTCTCATGTGAACACACATACTCTATCATGAATGAATGAAAACAAAAAGATAATTTAATACTAGGAAAGGGATCACTGGTGGTAGAAACCTGTATCTGAATGCAGCTTCAGTTATATAGACATTTCTCAATAAATCTGACATATTGTAATATGCACGAATAACTAATAATTTTAAATTATTATTTTAAATTTTTTATTTCTAGTAAGTCAAAGATAGCCAACATTAGCAAAAGAATCTATTCATAGGTGTTTCATATAATTACTTATATACATACTTTATTTCTTCCTCCAGAGCAGTTTTAAAAAGCTTGAGGAGTAAATATTCTTCTCGTTGATTAGAAGCATAATTGTATAGTGTGAAAATAACGGTATCCATAAATTTAGTTGACTTGTTCTGTGGCATCTGGAAAATCAGCTTAGCCAAGTATAAAGGGTTGGTCTGACAGGAAACAGGGAAGAAGAAGAAAAACAAAAAACTCCTGTAAGTTAATATAATAGTAAAGCAATAGTAAAGCAATCAATAGTAAAGCAATATTTGATCCCTTGCTCTTCGATGACTCAATATGTCATTAAAAGCGTACAGACAAACATGTGACACATAACGTATCAGCTAATATTATCAATACTAATAGAAGCTATATTAGGAAGTTATGACTGAGTTTAAATGTTCTGTACTACTTGTATATGATATACTTAGATGATATAGAAATCTGTGTGATTATATTACACATACTTGTCACTGTTGACCCTTTCTGAGCTATGTATTAATATTTATGCAGAGCTGCAGAAGGAAGGGGGTGGCCAATAGGATTTGGTATCCAAAGAGGCTGGCAAGAATGGGCTAAAGGCCCAAGCTACTGGACGGCCTGGAAGGATGGATGGATACACAGGTGGAAACAGATGCCATCTTCTGAGAGTGGAAGAAAAAGAGAAGGGTGTGCTTCCATGTGGGACAGTGACAGGGTCATGATGCTCTACAGGAGTGAGAAGGTAGAGGGAGGTAGGGAGGCTGAAAGAGGCATGAAGGTCAGGAGTGTTGAGGAGGGAAATTCCAGAAGAACACAACTAAAACAAGAATAACTAATTTAAAAGATGGACAGGAATTGAAAAAAAGACGGACACCGAGCTGTGGGCCTTAGCTGAGGAGGGATTCCATTAGGTACAGCACCAGCCTTCATGGTAATATGGTTTTTCTCTAGTAGCTGATCTGACCAGGGGGATATTAAAAGAGAAAAAAATAGTATTTAAGTTATAGAAGAAAGTATCCACAGAGAGAATTGTAATACTTCTACTCACCTTCCTTCAGATAAGAAAAATTTTCCATACTTGAAAACTAGTACTCATCCAGGGACCAGCAGTTAGCGTAATGGCTGTATCGCTGGACTCCCATGTAGTCGACTGCAGTTCGAGTCCTGGACCTGGTGGCTTAAACTCATGCCGGGTGTGTGCATGCGTGCCCAAGATCCCGAGAGGAGAA